>NC_081290.1:163460984-163764015 GCF_030435805.1 Mustela lutreola | reverse complement strand
CAGACACCCAATCTGCTGGCAACTTGATCCCAGACTTCCCTGCCTGAGGGACTGCGAGAAATACAGGTCTGCTGTTTATAAGCAAGCTTGTTTGTAAGCTTCGGTATTCTGTTAGAGCAGCTGCAAAGGACTGAGACGCGCATTCTTTCCTAGTCTTTCATGACTTTGACAGTTTTGAAGCATACTAGTCAGATACTTTGGAGAGTGCTCTCTAGTTGTTCCAGAATGCTCTCTCGTTGCTCAGTAGAGATCACATATTCTTGGGAAGGAGACCCCGGAGGTGGCCTGCTCTTCCCAGGGCATCATGTTGCTGATCTATTACTGGGGATACTGTAATTCCTCTTTGTAATTCCTCTTTCCCTCTTTGTAATTTTCCTCTTTGTAATTCCTAAATGTTTGGGGGGAAGTACTCTGAGATGATGCAAATACACTGCATGGGCTTTAGTTTTGCTGTGGCTTGTTTTTTTTTTTAAATTAATCCTTGCACTAGGCTTCAGAAGACTGATTACCCCTGACAGTCAGCATCAGCCCTGCTGGGCTGCTCAGCTGAGAAAGTACACTCACTGCCCTTTCCTTTTGTCCACTGTGCAAAGGCACAAAGAAGCCACACGATGAGACACGTTGTTCCCACCTGGGGCATCGTGTGGGGGTTCATCTCTCACGAAGAACAGGAGGAGCCTGCAAAGGTCTAGGAAAAAAAGGCAGCTGGAAATATAATATAGGAAACATGCTAAGAACTCGGAAAGAACTTTAAATATGAAGACAGGCTGGGGGCACCTGGCTGGCTCAGTCGGTGGAGCATAGACTCTTGATCTCAGGGCTGTGAGTTTGAGACCCCATTAGCTGCAGAGATTCATTTAAAAAAGCATTAAAATGAATGAATAAATAAATAAATAAATAAATAAAATGAACCCGGTAGAGTGCTGTTTATTTGTTTGTTTTAAAGCGTTTACTTATTTATTTGACAGGCAGAGATCACAAGTAGGCAGAGAGAC
This sequence comes from Mustela lutreola, assembly GCF_030435805.1. Lineage (NCBI taxonomy): Eukaryota > Metazoa > Chordata > Mammalia > Carnivora > Mustelidae > Mustela > Mustela lutreola. Next base: position 163,763,020 of record NC_081290.1, on the reverse strand, counting down.
AGGCAGAGAGAGAGAGAGAGGGAAGCAGAGAGCCCAATGCGGGGCTCCATCCCAGGACCCTGAGATCATGACCTGAGCCAAAGGCAGAGGCTTTAACCTACTGAGCCACCCAGGTGCCCCTGTTTTTGTTTTTGTTTTTAAAGATTTGTATTTATTTATTTGGCAGAGAGATACACAGTGAGAGAAGGAACACAAGCAGCGCAAGTGAGAGAGGGAGAAGCTGGCTCTCCGCTGAGCAGGGAGCCTGATGTGGGGCTCCATTCAGGACCCTGAGATCATGACCTGAGCTGAAGGCAGACGCCCAACGACTAAGTCACCCAGGGGACCAAAGTACTGTATTTTATTTTAATTAAAAAATCGGGGCGCCTGGGTGGCCCCAATCAATCTCCATTGATTAAGTGTCCAACTCTTGGTTTTGGCTCAGGTCATGATCTCGGGGTTGTGGGATTGAGCCTGCATTAGGCTCCACACTCAGCACGGAATCTGCTTGAGATTCTCTCTCTTTCCCTCCCCCTCTGTCTCTCCCCCTGCTCATGCTCTCCCTCTCAAATAAATAAATAAATAAATAAATAAATAAATATCTTTTAAAAAAGCAAATGGGGGTGCCTGGAGGGCTCAGTCAGTTAAGTGCCTGCCTTCAGCTCAGCTCATGATTCTGGAGTCCTAGGATCAAATCCCACATCCAGCTCCCTGCTCAGCAGGGACTCTATTTCTCCCTCTCTCTCTACTCCTCACCTGCTGGTGCTTGCTTGCCCTCTCTCTCTCAAGTAAATAAAATCTTTAAAAAAATGAAATGAAATAAAATAAAAGAAAATGAAGACAGGCCGAAGAAATTACCTTTCTTTAGCAATCTGGACAGGTGAAGGCTGGGAGGAAGAGGGCATGATAGCATAAACATGAACTTGTTTGTTTTCTTAAAAAACCTGGTGGACTGATGCACAATGTGGGGTAAGGACAGCTTGAGAGATAAGGAGTTCATTTTACGAATGAAAGCAAGGAAATTTGACTCTGTTACTCAAGAGGCTACAAGTTTGAAATACGTCAGTGCTGTAAGGCTAAGGATGCATTTCTAGACAGGCCTGGAGTGGGGGAAGCCAGCACCACACACACCTGGTAGCCCCGGTGTCTAGCAGCTAGTGAGGCATGGTAAATCTTTTGTGTGTGGCTTGGATGGAGGATCCAAGCCAAGCCATCCATTCCCAGGTCTCCGTATGAAGATGATGGGGACTCTGCCAGGCTTCTAGGTTAGGAATCCACTGTTCACCCTCCGAACTACTTGGGGGGGAGGTGGAGATGGGAGAAAGGATTCAGGGCCACTGACAAATGCTTCCTTTTTCTCCTCCCTGGTTGCATCCTGCCCTAACAAATTCTCCCTTCACTTCTCACTCCAGGCACAGCATCAGTTGACCATATCCTGGGACCAGATAACATCTTTCTAGGGCAGAATGAAATCAAGGATCTCCTACCAAGAAAATAATTCGATCTCATGATCAGATTAGTCCAGAATTCTGGTTATTAGATACTGGCTGTTCCTGACTTTTCAGGTCTTGGGTACTTGCCTGCAGGGGCGACCCAGAGTGGGTAGCCCATCCTCTGGGTAGCCCATCCCAACTCTGTCTTGACCCATAGTAACCTCGCAGTTGGAAGGTAATGTCAGGTCTTGGCTCCCTGGCTTTTGGCCCATTTGTGGCTATGGAGACCGGGACTCCATGTTTTGTTTTTGTCCTTCATTGTGGGGTTTTGTAAGATGTTACTGAGATGATTCTTACAAAGTGCTTAAATATGGCATGCAGGGAAATGGGGTACATAGTAGGGATTCCCTAAGATGCGCCTGTGTCTTTGGAAGTCATCCTTGAGAGTTCAACCTTAAGCCTGCTTCTTCAGTCTCCCCAGTGATTCTATAAGTTATTTTCCACACTGACATGGTTTCCTTTCTGCTTACCCCAGTTAGAAGGACTGTATTTCTGCAACTGAACCGTGACAGATACAGGTCAAAGAGAAATGACCAATAATGTAAGGAAAGGTAGGGGCACCTGAGTGACTCAGTTGATTAAGTTTCTAGCTCTTGATTTTGGCTCAGGTCATGATCTCAAGGTCATTAGATTGAGCTTCATGTCCAACTCTTTGCTGGGCATGGAGCCTGCTTAAGATTCTCTCTCGGGGCGCCTGGGTGGCTCAGTGGGTTAAGGCCTCTCCCTTCGGCTCAGGTCATGGTCTCAGGGTCCTGGGATCAAGCCCCGCATTGGGCTCTCTGCTCAGCGGGGAGCCTGCTTCCACCTCTCTCTCTGTCCTCTGCTTGCCTCTCTGCTTACTTGTGATCTCTGTCAAATAAATAAAATAAAATCTTTAAAAAAAACAAAGATTCTCTCTCTTCCTCTTCCTCTGCCCCTTACCCACCCCACAGGCACACTCTCACTTTTCCTCATCCCTCTCTAAAAAAAAAAAAAAAAAAGGAAAGGAAAGAAAGGGACATAATCATGGATATTGAAGTATTTTAAATTATGAGAACATATATAATAACACTATGCTAATCAACTTGAAAGCACTGATAAAACTGATCACTTTTCAGAATATACAAAGACATTCAAATTTACAAAAAAATAAAAAATGCAAGGAAACAAATAATAATGGAAAATTGAAAATATTATCAAAGAATTACATTCTGGACACATATTAGACCCAGGTGATTTTATGAGAAAACGGTTTCTAAAATACCAGGATATTTTATTTAACATCAATTGATTGGTTTTTGTTTGTTTGTTTTGTTTTGTTTTTTAAATTGAAAGTAACTCCTAGTTTCTCCTACTTTCCCGGAGCTCATCATTCATCCTTAGATCAAAGACATTCATCGCTTTACGGACAGGGTAGGGAGGATGCAACAAGAAAGCAGTCTCTCAGTTTTGAGTTTCAAGGCACGTTTTGCCATATTGGAGAGACAGAGCCTGAATGACAAAAATACTTGATTTTCAAGAGCCAGATTTTTGAGAAAGAAGTTATTTTATTTTGTTTTGTATTAAAAAGAAACTTTACAAACCAGTGGCTATAGACAAAATCATGGAGGGCACAAAGTTTGGGTTCACAAAAGGACACTTATCCCCAGAGATTTGAAGGTGATGTTCATAGACACCCAGTGCCCAGCACCCTGGCTTTCTCCCATTTGAAAGGGAGGGCCAGGCTAAGAGAAACCCTGAAAGTACAAGAGCAAGAGGCCTACAGGTTGGCTTTCCATGGCTCAGCAAGCTTTGGAGGACATGGAACAAACGTAGTAAACTCAGAATGGTTGAGAGCGCCATCTAGGCTGACGGCAGGTGGGGACTTGTTCCTTAAACCCTGGACAGTTGAGGGAACACAGACAAGCCCTAGGGGACCCATGGATGTAATGAGTGAGCAGGTAAAGAAACCTGGAGAGTGGTGTCAGGACAAGGGGGACGCAGCATTGGTGGGCTCACGGTCAAGCAGATGCTGGACCTGAGCAGGGTCCACGTGCAGTAGGTGCTTGCCCACAGCAACAGGAACCAAAGACAGGAGGGCAACCAGCACCAGATAACTCATCTCATGCTAGAAAGAGAAGTAAGCGTCCTAGAATCAGATCACCATGAGGAAGGGAGAAGAAGGGGGGGGGTGGATTTCAGTTTATACTCTAAATTAACATGTTTCAATACAAAGTGGTTAAAAATGAGGCGCTTGAGTGGGGCAGTTGGTTGAGTGTCTGACTCTTGGTTTCTACTCAGGGCATGATTTCAGGGTTGTGAGATTGAGCCTGAGTCACGCCCTGTGCTCAGTGCAGAGTCTGATTGAGATTCTCCCTTTCCCTCTGCTCCTCCCGCTTGCGCATGCTCTCTCTTTCTTTCTATCAAATAAATAAGTAAATCTTAAAGAAAACAACCCATAAAACAAAGTGTCTAAAATTCATGAGTAAATATTCTCCCATCAGCAGAAATGGAGTGTCTTCAACTAAGTATCTGTCTTGAGACATGACAAGTTACATATCTGTATCTCTGAACCTGTGTAAAATTTGTACCTGCTATGAAAACTTAATGACTATAGATATTTCCCAAGTCAAGAAAAAAAAATGTTCAGCATTAGGGAAATGTATAGGAAGTTTCCCAGTACATTTTACAAAATCAGCACAAGTGTGACAGTAAAACCTAACAAAGTCCAAAAGAGAGTAATTGCCAATCTTTCTTAGGACTAGAAAAGCAAAACTGCCAAGCATACTAGCAAGCCAGATCTAGCAAAACAAAGAAGAGTTGACAATAATTGGGTTGGCTTTATCCTGGAAATGTGGGATGATTGAATATTAATACATCTATTAATGGAATTATCTCTTTAAAAATTATCATCTCAACTTCAAAAAACTATTTGAAAATGTCCAGTGTCTATTCTTTTTTTTTTTTTTAAAGATTTTGTTTATTCATTTGACAGAGAGAGACAAGGCGAGAGAGGGGAGTGGAAGAGGGAGAAGCAGGCTACCCACAGAGCAGGGAGCCTGATTCGGGGCTTGATCCCAGGACCCTGGGATCATGACCTGAGCCGAAGGCAGTTGCTTAACCCAGTTAGCCACCCAGGTGCCCCCAGTGTCTATTCTTAAGGGAATTATATCGTTTGTTCATGGATTAGAAGACTTAATATTGCTAAAATGACTTCTTAGAAATTAAAAACTTGGGGGACACCTGAGTGGCTCAGGGGGTTGAAGCCTCTGCCTTGAGCTTGGGCCCTGGTCTCAAGGCCCTGGGATCGAGCCCTGCATCGGGCCCACTGCTTGGCAGGGAGCCTGCTTCTCCCTCTCTCTCTGCCTGCCTCTCTGCCTACTTGTGATCTCTGTCTGTCAAATAATTAAATAAAATCTTAAAAAAAAAAAGAAATTAAAAACTTGGGGCACCTGGGTGGCCCAGTCGGTTAAACATCTGCCTTTGGCTCAGGTCAAGATCCCAGGGTCGAGGGAATCTGGTTCTTCCTCTGACCCGCCCCTCTCTTGTGCTTTCTCTCTCTTTCTATTTCTGTGTCAAATAAATAAGTAAAATCTCTTATAAAAAGCTTTTGTGCATCAAAGGAAACTATCAACAGACTAGAAAGCACTCACGAAATGGGAGAAATTATTTGTAAATCACTTATATGATAAAGGATTAGTATCCAGAAAATGTAAAGAACTCCCAAGACTCAACAACAACAAAAACAAACAACCCAATTAAAAAATGGGCAAAAACTTGAATAGACATTTCTCCAGATATATAAGTAGTCAATAAGCCCATGAAAAGATGTTCAACATCACTAGTTCATTAGAAGCATGCAGATCAAAACTACAGTGAGATACCATCTCATACCCATTAGTGGGATACTACCAAAAAACCAGAAAGTAGCAAGTTGGTGAGGATGTGGATAAATTGGAACCCCTGTGCACTGCTGGTGGGAATGCAAAGTGGTGTAGCCATTATGGGAAACAGTATGGAGGGTCTTCAAAAAATTAAAAATAGAACTACCATATGATCCAACAATTCCACTTCTGGGTCTATATCTGTTCGAGGAAGGTAGTGACTTCCTCGAAGACATGACTGGGTGGTGGGTTGGGTTAAGTAAGTGATGGAGATTAAGGAGGGCACTTGCCATGATGAGCACCAGGTGATGTATGGAATTGCTGAATCATTGTGTTGTACACCTGAAACTGGCATAACACCATATGTTAAAAGAGAGTGAGAGAGAGAGAAGTCATGTTGACCTGTAAACTGGACCAGGGAAATTGGAGAGTCTCACCCCTCTCCCCGTCTTTGGAATGTGTATTCCACTTGCCTTCTCTGCTGCCAGAAACTACTCCAAGGATACAGACACAAGATAGACATGTGGTGTTGAGATTATCTGGACTGGGTACATGACTAAACCCAGTGAAGTCCTCTATACAAACATTTAAAAATTCTGGCAGGCATTCACTTGCAGCTGCCCAAGATCGCCTCATAAGTAAGGTCCCTTGCTTATCAAACCTGCCACCTACCAACCTAGAGTATCTAGAGCAGTCTGCCTCTTTCTTGGGTCTCTCCTTGCCCTCCCTATATTAGAGCTGGTTTCAGATTATACCCAGAAAGCTTCAGAGGACGTTGCAAACCAACAATACCCAAAAGACTTGAAAGCAGGACCCTGAAGAGATAGTTGCACACCCATGTTCAACAACAGCATTATTCACAACAGCCCCAAAGAGGAAGCAACCCAAGTGTCCATCAACAGGGGAAAGGATAGAAAAAAATACATATGATATGTTATATATCTATGATGGGATATTATTCAGCCTTTAAAAGGAAGGAAATTCAGACACCTGCTATAAAATGAATGAACTCTGAAGACATTCTGCAAAGTGAAATAAACCAGTAACAAAAAGATACATACTTTTATGATTCCCCTGATAGGACATACTCAGAACAAGTATTCAAATTCATTGAGACAGAAAGTAGAATGGTGGTTGTCAGGGGCTGAGGGGAGGGAAGACTAGACAGTGTTTAATGGGTACGGACTTTCAGTTTTACAAGAAGAAACATGTTCTGAAGTAGATGTGATGGCTGCACAACAGTGGGAATGCATCTCATGTCACAGGTCTGTATATCTCAAAATGGTTAAAATGGTACATTTAATGATATGTATATATTTTTAAACCAGGAGTTAAATAAATAATTGTTTAAAAATTAAAAACCCACAACTATAAAAACTATAATTATTTCTAAGTCAATCTTCAGCAGGAAGCTCTTTCTAATCATATAAAAATAACCAACACCACAGGAATACAAACAATTATAAGAGAGTATTATGAAAAATTATATGCCAACAAATGAGGCAATCTGGAAAAAAAAGACACATTCCTAGAAACATACAAACCCAAAGCTGAAACAGGAAGAAATAGAAAATTTGAACAGACCTATAACCAGTCAAGAAAATGAATCAGTAATCAAAAATCTCCCGACAAACAAATGTCCATCTGAGAATTCTATCAGATATTTAAAGGAGAATTAATACCTATTCTTCTCAAATTGTTCCAAAAAATAGAAATGAAAGAGAAACTCCAAACTCGTTCTACAAAGCCAGCATTACCTTGATTCCAAAACCAGACAAAAACCCCCCTAAAAAGGAGAATTGCAGGCCAATATCTCTGATGAACATGGATGCAAAGATTCTCAACAAGATACTGGCAAATCGGATTCAACAGTACATTAAAGGAATCATTGAGCACAAACAAGTGGTGTTCATTTGATCCTCTCAATAGATACAGAAAAAGCATTTTACAAAATTAGCATTCATTTTTGATTAAAAAAAAAACCCTCAAAAAAGTTGGGATAGAACATAACTCAGCATCATAAAGGCCATTTATAAAAGACCCACCCCTAATATAATTCTCAATTGGGAAAAACTGAGAGCTTTTCCTCTGGGTCAGGAACAACACAGGGATGTCCACTATCACCATTACTATTTAACATAGTACTGGAAGTCTTAGCCTAAGCAATCAGACAACAAAAAGAAAGAAAATACATACAAATAAAAAAGGGAGAAGTCAAACTTTCACTATTTGCAGACAACATGATACTCTATGTAGAAAATCCAAAAGATTCCAGCAAAAAGTGCTAGAATACATGAATTTAGCATAGTTGCAGAATAGAAAATCAACACACAGAAATCTGTTGTATTTCTATACACTAATAATGAAGCAACTGGAAAAGAAATCAAGGCATTAATGCCATCTACAATTATACCAAAAACCATAAGGCACGTAGGAATAAACTTAACCAAAGAGGTAAAAGATCTGTACTCTGAAAACTATAGAATACTTATGAAAGAAATTGAAAAGATGCAAAAAAAATGGAAAAACATTCCATGCTCATGGATTGGATATTTTAACAAATTTTGTTAAAATGTCCATACTACCCAAAACAATATACACATTTAATGTAATCCCTATCAAAATACAACCAGCATTATTTACAGAACTAGAACCAATAATCCTAAAATTTGTATGGAACCACAGAAGACTCCAGATAGCCAAAGAAATCTTGAAAAAAAAAGCAAAGGTGGAGGCATCACGATTCCAGACTTTAGACTGTATTACAAAGCTATAATCATCAAGACAGCATGGGCCTTGCACAAAAATGGACACATAGATCAATGGAACAGAACTGAAAACCCAGAAATGGACCTACAACTATGGTCAACTAATCTTCAACAAAGCAGGAAAGGATATCCAATGGGAATAAGACAGTCTCTTCAACAAATGGTGTTGGGGAAATTGGACAACAACATGCAGAAGAATGAAACTGCACCATTTCCTTACACCAAACACCAAAATAAATTCAAAATGGAGGAAAGACATAAATGTGAGACCTGAAACCATAAAAAGTCTAGAGGAACACACAGGCAACAACCTCTTTGACCTTGGCTGTAGCAGCCTCTTACTAGACATGTTGCAGGAGGCAAGGGAAACAAAAATAAAAGTGAACTATTGGGATTTCATCAAGATAAAAAGCTTAAGCATCTGCCTTCGGCTCAGGTCAAGATCCCAGAGTCCTGGGATCAAGTCCTGCATTGGGCTTCCCACTCGCTGGGGAGCCTGCTTCTCCCTCTTCCTCTGCCTGCCACTCTGCCTGCTTGTGTGCTCACTTTCTCTCTCTTAATTAAGATTTAAAATTCTAAGATTTTAAATAAAATCTTAAAAAAGAAACAAAAACTTCTACACACCGAAGGAAACAATCAACAAAACTAAAAGGCAGCCTATGGACTGGGAGAAGATATTTGTAAATGACATATCTGATAAAGGGTTAATATCCAAAATCTATAAGAACTTACCAAACTCAACACCCCAAAAACAAATAATCCACTTAAAAAATGGGCAGATGGCATTAAATAGACATTTTTCCAAAGAAGGCTTCCAGATGGCTAACAGATACATGAAAAGATGCTCAACATCACACACTCGTCATCAGGAAAATGCAAATCAAAACCATGATGAGATATCACCTCCCACCTGTCAGAATGGTTAAAATTAACAACACAAGAAACACCAAGTATTGGCGAGGATGTAGAGAAAGGGGAACGCTTGTGCATTGTTGGTGGGAATGTAAGCTGGTGTAGCCACCCTGGAAAAGAGTATGGAGACTCCTCAAGAAGTTATAAATAGAACTACCCCATGATCCAGCAATTGCATTGCTAGGTACTTACCCGAAGGATACAAAAATACAGATTTAAAGGGGTGCAGGCACCCTGGTGTTTCTAGCAGCATTATCAACAATAACCAAATTATGGAAAGCTCCCAAATGTCCATCAACTGATGAATGGATAAAGAAGTGATATATATATATATATATATATACACACACACACACATATATATATATATTTGCATTTATTTATTATATTTAAATTTATTTATATGTTTGTGTAAATATATAAATACATAATGGAATATTACTCAGCCATCAAAAAGAATGAAATCTTGCCATTTGCAATGACATAGATGGAACTAGAGGATATTAGACTAAGTGAAATAAATCAGTCAGAGATAGACAAATACCAAATGATTTCACTCATATGTGGAACTTAGGAAACAAAACAGATGAACATATGGGGAGGGGGAACAGAGAGAGAACAAACCATAAGAGACTCTTAATGATAGAGAACAAACTGAGGGGCTGATGGAGGGAGGTGGGTGGGGGATGGGCTGGGTGGGGGATGGTATTAAGGAAGGCACTTGTGATGAGCACTGGGTGTTGTATGTAAGTGATGAATCATTAGATTCTACTCCTGAAACCAATATTGCACTGTATGTTAACTAGATAGACTTTAAATAAAAATTTAAAAAGAAAAAATATATTAAATTAAGACCTACATTAAATCAAAACATATATGAGTAGAATTATAAAAATTTAATATAAAAGAAGTTTAGTGTTTTTTTAAAGAAAACTGAATCAAAGGAGAGGTACTTATGTAATCTAGTTAAAGTAGTTTAATATTTTAAAAATATCAGTTATTTTTAAATGGATTTATAGATACAAAGTAATTCCAACAAAATTTGTGTTTTTAGTGCATGTTTAGAAAATAAGTTTAGGGGCACCTGGGTGACTCAGTGGGTTAAAACCTCTGCCTTCGGCTCAGGTCATGATCCCAGGGTCCTGCTCAGCAGGGAACCTGCTTCCCCCCCACCTACCCACTGCCTGCCTCTCTGCCTACCTGTGATCTCTGTCTGTCAAATAAAGAAAAAAAATCTTTTTAGAAAGAAAGAAAAAAAAAGAAAGAAAATAAGTCTAAATTTCTTTTGGAAAACTTAATATAGCAGAATTGTCAAGAAATTTTTTTGCAAAAGAAAGTTAATGGGGTATGGAGGGGAGAAAAGCATGTCTGTTTTTTCCTGGAAAGCTATAATAATTAAAACATTATGGTTCTGTCACAAGGATAAATAGCTCAATAAGACAGAATTGAAAGTCTAGAAGCAAACCTAAGAATGAGTGGGTATTTAATATATGATAAAATTGAGAAAAAATTAAGTAAGTACAGAAGCTAGGACAACTGACTAATCAGGAAAACATTAATTCCAGACAGTTCAAATAGTATAGCATAAAATATGAAACTATAAAATAATGAGAAAAATAAAACAGATTATTTCTATAATAATGGGGAGGGAAACACTTTGCTAAGATTAAAAGCAAAGAAAAAAACAAAAGCAAGAAATGAATGTCTCCTTTTTTTTCTTTTTAAGATTTTATTTATTTATTTATTTGACAAAGAGAGAGACATCGAGAGAGGGAATACAAGCAGGGGAAGCGGGAGAGGGAGAAGCAGGATTTCTGCGGAGCAGGGAGCCTGAAGTGGGGCTTGATCCTAGGATCCTGGGATCATTACGTAGGCCAAAGGCAGACGCTTAACAACTGAGCCACCTAGGCTCCCCAAAATGGATTTCTCTTAAGAGAGAAAAGTGAAATTTTTGAATGCCCATACACAAGCATAAAATTATTAAATGCCAATAAACAAGGTGAAAGTCAAGCAACAAACCGCAAAGTATTTCCAACAAATGACAAAAGATTAATATTCTCAATACATAAAGAAGCATTATAAATTAATATGAAAAAAGTATCATTGCTCAATTAGAAAAAGAAGTATGAGCACATGACTGAAAAGGTGTTCCTGCTCACAAGCCACAAAGAATGCAACTTGAAACTAGGTACATTTTGATACATTATATATATCAAAAGCCATAAAAATACACTTCAACCCTGAAATTCTACTAGGAGTTTACCTAAGGAAATGCCCATGCACTTGCAACATTATTTATAATAGCAGTAGTCTGGAAACCATAGAAGAGGGGATGAGATTTTTTTTAACGATTTTATTTCATATAGAAAATAAACCTTTAGAAATAATGTAAAAAAAATTACTCAGTGTGGGACGCCTGGGTGGCTCATTCTGTTAAGCATCTGCCTTCAGCTCAGGTCATGATCTCAGGGTCCTGGGATGGAGCCCGCATTGGTGGTGGAGGTGGAGTCCCCTGCTCAGCAGGGAGCCTGCTTCTCCCCTTCCCTCTGCGCTCCCCACAGCTAGTGCTTTCTCTCAAATAAATAAATAAAATCTTCTTTGAAAAATTACCAAGTGCTATAGAAAGATGCATACAGCAATAGCAGGGTTCCAAGAGGAAACTGATGACACACGCACATCGGGATAAATGAAGGAGGGATGAATACAGGGGTGCTTACAAAGGTAAGGGCAGGATACAGGGACACCTGAGGGTTAGTGATGGAACTAGGGGCTAGTAACAACAAAGTGTCACTAGACCTCAGGGGCTTCGGGTCCGGAGGGCGGGGACACGGCTAAGCTCACTCAGGCACTTACGATGCCAGATTTGAGGACACCTTCACCCTCAGGGTTGTGCAAGGCACAGTGAGTGCCTCTTACATGTTTGCGCCAGAGGCACTTGCCTCATGCCATGCTATTAAAGGCACCTAGAAGGAAGATTCTGCAGAAAAGACTGTGTGAACAGGATGTGCGACCTTTTACAGGGAGCCAGAGGCAGTTCAAGGTGACCCCATAGAGAGGCTGCCTGAGAGAAATACCTGCTCTCACTTTCCTCCCATCCCCTTATTTCCTGCAGGGCTTTCTTTTATCAGGAGGGCAAGGTGCTTCACAATCAGCCTCTGGGACAGACCGCAGGACAAGAATGGATCCAAGGTGCACGGAGACTTCCACAGTATGACACAAAGTTAAGCAAAACAAGCAGGTTCCAAAGCAATATCTAAAAACTGATGCCTATCTTTACATAAGTTTTATTTAGTGGTATACTGGGTTGTAACATTACATTATGATTTATTTTTAAATAGTTTTTGCTTTTATATGTATTCACTAAATTTAATGGAGTGAGTGTCAGAAAAAAAAAAGAAAGAAAGAAAGAAAGAAAGCTTCCAAAAATGCTGTATAGGTTGTGGCCTTAAGAAGATGAAGTAAAAAGCCTAGGTGAAAAAAGTCAAAGTATTTACAGGGGTTGCTTTTGGGTGGTTAATGTTTATAGAGTGGTTATTTCTGGGGGACAAGCATAGTTTGGTTTTTGTGTGCATCTTAATCCTCTTCTTTCTTTGAAAATGTCCTAAAGTGAATGTATGTCTTGAGATCATAAATCCAGAAGCTATTCAATATAGTTTGGAGAGAGGCGAATAGATGGTGTAAAACGGAGAGGAGAGCGAAAAGAATCTCCACAAACAGCCACCTGTCCTTTCTGTGAGCTGATACCCCAAGCTCACTTATACTTATCTCATGTGTAAAATGACATGATTTCTTTTAGCTTCTTTTGCTACAAAATTCCTTTTAAAGAAGAAAACAACTCTTATCTAACAGACACCACCACCACACACACACACACACACACACACACACACACACACCCGCATCCCCTCCACCAACCTGGAGTCATGGTCATGAGACAAGGCAGACCAATGCATGGCTTAAGTAAGCAGAGTATGGACTTGGAGGAGGACCTGGGAGCGCCACCTCCCGGAAGACCTGGGCATTACAGCTGACTGCTAAGGGCCCTTTCCCAGGCTTCAGGACACGCTGCCTTCTACATGCCTTCTCGCAGAGGCAGTATGTTGACCTCCTCTTCCTTCACTGACCACTTTGAAATCCAGCTTATTGTCTCCTACAGTGTCCCGTCTTCTAAAACTACAACGCTTGGAATGCCTGGGTGGCTCAGTCATTAGGTGTCTGCCTTCAGCTCAGGTCATGATCCCAGGGTCGAGGGATCGAGTCCCACATCCATGGTGATCCGGAAGTCCTAGAATTGAGCCCGGCATTGGGCTCCCTGCTCAACGGGGAGTCTGCTTCTCCCTCTGCCTGCTGCTCCCCCTGCTTGTGTGCTCTTTCTCTCTCTGACAAATAAATAAATAAATAAATAAATAAAACCTTTAAATAAAAATAAAACTACAATGCTTAACCCCCAGAAATAACCATTCATAACCCTATAAACACTCATCACCCAAAAGCAACCCTTGTAAATATTTTGACTTTTTTCATCCAGGCTTTTTATTTCATCTTCTTAAGGCCATAACCTACATATGATTTTTTCCAGAATGTTTCTTTTTTTTTCTTTTTATGACATTCATTCTATCAAATTTAGCAAATACATAAAAGCAAAAACTCAGGTCTTGACATCCTCAACTTTGTGTTAGAGGTATTTTCACTGAACAAGGTCAGTCGGTCACCTCAGTATAACAGCCCATAGGGTGCAGGGGGCCATTTCTCCCCAAGTCTGTATTGTACTTTACATGTGTGAGTCAGCATTCACAAAACTGTTGCATTTCTGCACTCTCTCCCCTCGCACTGCTGTTCAGCCCATCCTTCTGGCTCTCCCACTCAGCCACTTCTTCCCATCGGTCCTGCGCATGGCTTGCTTTCTGCCACCCTCGTGTCCCTCCTTCCAGCCCAGGCTCCTCAATCTGTAGCCACCAGCTCAGCGCCATCTTTTTTTTTTTTTTTTTTTTAAGAGATGTATTTTTTTTTTTTTTAAGAGATGTATTTATTTGAGATAGAGAGAGAGTGGGAGGGGCTGAGGGAGTGGGAGAGAAACTTAAGCAGAATTCTGCAGTGTGGAGCCCAGCTGGGGCCGATCTCACGACCCTGAGGTCATAATCTCAGCAGAACCCAAGAGTGCAATGCTCAATTGGCTGAGCCATCCAGGCAGCCCAGCACTTAAACATTCTTAAGCTTCTTCCACATATAAAACATCTCTTTCAGTAGTGAATGCCCTAATGCATAACCCAGATACCCCCTCTGGACTGAGATGTCCAATCTCCCAGCTGCTGGAAATATGGCCGCTGGCAGAGGCCCCCTCTGGCAGTTGGTGGAGGGGGCTGCCTGGCCCCACTCCCCATGACTGTTTGGTGTTGGGATATTTGAAGGGTCCTCTGAAATTGTTTTCAGCAGACATACTGACACACAGATGACTGTCACAAAGAAGAAGTTTATCCTCCCAGATCCCTAGGAACAGGAGGCAAGGCGTGCCACACACGCAGGGGGTCACACGAGGCAGAGAGCACAAGGGGAAAATGGGAGGAAGTGTGGGCAGTCACCTTTATGAGGGCTTCCATGGGAAAGGCAAGGCAAGGCAGCGTAAGCAGGTTTAAGATTGGCTAATTTGGGGGCGCCTGGGTGGCTCAGTCTTTAAACATTTGTCTTTGGCTCAGGTCAGGATCCCAAGGTCTTGGGATCAAGCCCCACACTGAGCTCCCTGCTCAGCAGGGAGTCTGCTTCTCCCTCCCCAATGCCCCTGCTTGTGTTCCCTCTCTGGCTGTATCTCTCTCTGTCAAATAAATAAATAAAATCTTAAAAAAAAAAAAAAAGATTGGCTAGTTTGAATCATTTTATGGACTCCCTTGTTGTCCGATGCCCCACCCTGAGGTGAGTAGGGCCGGGGGTTCTGGTCCTGAGTGTAAGAATCCTCTAAGAGTCCTGTCAAGATGGCGGATAAGGGTCTGGACTGTGGATTGGTTGGTTTGCTTATGAAAGTCATGCTCCCAGGGGACTCATTTGCTATCTCTAGGAATTAGTCTGCCAGGGGCAGTCCCTCGGGGATCAGCAAGATGTTAAAACACTGGATATAGCAAATACAGCAAATAAAAAAGGTACGGTTAATACAGGGGGTAAAGGCTCAAACCCCCTTGCCCTGATTCTGGAACATCTCTGAAGGCCTACCCTAGCTCCACGTCTCGGAGGGGAGACCTCAGGCCCAGGCCTTTGGGTCACTGCATCCAGCACCTACCTCTGCTTCTCGGGCTGCACAACCCAGGGAACCGCTGCCCCTTAACCTTCATCTCTGCCTCTCCTTGCCAGGGAACTGACCCAAGACAGTCTCTTGCACTCCCACAGCCCCCTACCCGTCCCCCACCTTTCTCTTCCCTTCTCAGCCAAACTTCCTGGAGATACAACCTCTGTTCACGGAGTACAAATCCCCAGGCACACCTCCTGCTCTATGGTTCTCAAACTTCAGCCTGAATCAGAGTCACGGGGAGGGCTTGTTAATGCATCCACTGCGGGGTGGCACCTCCAGAGCATCTGAGGGAGTGGACCAGAGGTGGCTGCACCTCTAACATGCCGCCATGTTGGAGAAGCTGCCCCCTCGCCCCGTTCCCGCCGCTCCACAGCATGTCCCAGTTCAGTCAGGAGGAAGTCCATACTTCCTAAGGCTCTTCAGGCAGCCGTTTATTCTGTCTGCCTCGGCTCTCACCAGGCCTTTCTCACTGTCGTCCACTCCCTGCCATAGCTGTGCTTTCTTTGCTCGCCCTCATGCCTCTGGGCCTTTGCACATGTCTTGTTTGCTGTGTCAGGTACTCCCTCAATACCCCTTACTTCTTTCCCCTGCCTAGCTAGTCCCCTTTCAGCTTCCTGTCTCTTTTCCAGTCACTTCTTCAGGGAAGTCTTGATCCTCTGGTGCCCCCTTTCAGAGGCAGCCCTCACTAAATTACCACCCAGTGACTGGAAAATGAATAATAACAGAAGCACTGCTCTTTCATTATAGAAACCCCTCCTCTTGGCTGAGGCAAAGATGGAAAAGGCAAAGGAAGAGTCCATTAGAGAGTGCTGGGCCACAAAGGTGGCTCCCCAGGAGGGCAGGGGGGGATGGAAGGGGCATCAACCCCAGGGGGAGGGGCAACGCAGCAGGTGTTCTCCTCTTGCTTAACCTTCTTCTATCCTTGAACTGACAAACACAGGCTTGTCCTGCCCTCCTCAGTCCCCCTCTGTCCACCCACACCCTGGGGCAGATGAAACCCACCCCCACCCCACACCAGCTCTCCCGGGGGAGTCACCCCCCAACCCTCCTGCACCCAGTGTGGGGCCTCCAGCCAGCTCTGGCGGGAGTCATGTGATTGCTCTGGTGTGCATGACAAGCTCCCCGGAGTGATGCTTTGAGGAGTGACCTTGTGGTCCAGGACAGAACGAGCTCCCTGCAAGCCTGCTGATGTCTGTAAGGGTTGGGCTGCTCTTTGGGCTTGGGGGTGGGGGGCAGGGTGGGGGCAGGGGCACACTCAATTTTCCTCCACAGATATTTGGCCCCAATTTTCAGGTCCGGCTTATGTAACACCTGAGGAGAACCACACTCCCCGGTCACCCACACCTTTTCCCTTTCGTGGAGCATTTCACAGGCGCAGCTGCTTCTCAGAGAAGGTCTATTTTGGGAGCTGTTTTCATTTGACCTATATTAAGCACAGTCACAAGGCAGAGGCAAGTTGCAGAGTGCAGGGTGGCCTGCTTGCTCTTTGTGCTTTTTTAGTGTCACGGGTGAGAAAACCAGACAAGCCGGTGCCTACAGCTTGGGACCTGAGCCGTGAGGGTCCCCTGGAACTCCCCACAGCGTCCGGCCATGGGTAGGCTCCAACAGCCCACCTGTAACAGCGCAGGCCCAGGCTGCCCCCCTCCCCAATTCCACAGTTCTGGTTCATGACCCCTGAGGCCCCCTGAAGATGGCACTGTACTCACTGCAGCACTGGTCAGGGAAACGTTGACATTCCCAGCAGGCTCAGAATTTACCAGGCCGGGAAGAGCCCAGGCCTGCAAAGTGCGGCTGGTAGACCTTTGATAGGCCATTGAGCCCCTGTCTTTCCTGGGTTAATAATTAAATCACATGACCAGCAGGGGGAGAGAAAGGGCTGCTGGGAGCCAGGAGGCCCAGGTCATGTGCGCAAACAGGTACTCCTTGGGGTCCCCACCACTATGAGGGCCTGTGGGGAAAATGACAACCCACTAAGTGTCCCATTGACCCCTTTTCAGTGGGGACATCTCCTGCACCACTGTTTTCTCCCTTGGGGCTCTTCTTAGTTTCCCTAGAAGCAGAGGCTCAGTTCCAGGGTCTAACACTCTGCCCCACCCAGGTGACCCCCAAAGCCACATCTCTGGCACCTTGACTCTCCTGAGGGTCAGGCCCACGTCTCCAAACGGTTGTTCCGCTGATCTGTCACATGCAAAAATTCAAAGCAGACCTGGAGGCCCCCTCTGCACTGGGATCAGCAGCTCCCCCACCGCCCCCCCTGTGGAGGACATGGCTGTTGGCCTGGTCTTCCACGTGTCCCACACCGTGTCTGCCTTTGAAGGGCAGGATGGACACGGATGATGACTTCTCGGGCCAGCTGGGGAGATGTGATGGCGCATCCCCATGGAGTGGCTGGAAGAGAATCCTGGCTTTGTACTGGGCCACAGACCTCAGGGCTCCCGCTCCTAACCTTTGTGACCCAGGGAGCGAACGGCTCTCATTGAGAGGCTGAGTGTGTCGTGACCAAAGTGACTGCATGATCCCCATCAGAGTTGGCTGGAAGCAGCGAAGGAAGTGGGGAAGCCATTGCCCTGGGCAAGCTGGTGGATGGCATTGGGATGAAGGGGAGGAACCAAGAGAGACCATGGCAGCTGAGGGGAGCTGAGGTGAGCTACATGCACAAGTGAAAGGAACTTGGAAAACTTGAGTTCTGGGTCTTGAGGGATGGAGGATGGTGGAGAGAATGGGTAGTCCATTCTAGGCAGGGACACAGGTAGGATAAGGCAAAACACATCTCTCACACTGGGCTTATGAGATGCTCCGAGAACACAGTGAAGAGGGGATAGAAGAAAATGGGAACCAGGCTGAGGAGGCTTGAATTCAGAGGTGTCCTTCCAGCTGGGTGGCCCCTTTCTCTGATCTCTCTTCCTAATCCCAAATCCTGGCCAGAGATCCTTCTTCTGGTCTCTCTTCCTGGTCCCAAGTCCTGACCACCCCATCAGCCCAGGGGGGACTTGGGGTGGGAGTATGGAAGCAGTAAACATTCTTCTGTGGGCTGAGGCAGAGACAGAGGCAGATGGAGGACTGCAGACCACCCAACAGGTCTCCCAGAGCAAGGCCTCTCTCTCCAAGGACAGGAATACTTGGGAGCTGGGGAAGCCAGGACAAAAGAACCAAAGGAAAAGACCCTGAAAGTATGGTCAAATACAAGTCATGGAGGGATTTGAGAAGAAAAATCCATTTTGCTTCATTAAGGAATAAAGAAAAGGCAATATCATTCTCTACTCAAATACTAAAAAGAAAAATAACAGAGGGTGAGGACGGATGAAATCCCCAGAGGGGATATTGTCATTTTCAGTTGGGGTAAATGCCAGAAGCATTGTTTCTGTTGATATGGCATAATCAGTAGAATACACTTTTCTCATAGATAAAATACATATCAAATGCAAGCACTCACTCTTTGGCTCAGTTTCCCCTCTTTCAGCTAATTTAGAAATGTCCCAGTGAAGAAATAAAGGCTCCTTGTGCGCTGAGCACATGCTACTCAAAGGCAGGGAAATGACTTTCACCTCATAACACTTAGCACTCAGAACTTCGCTCAATAAACATTTGCTGGAAGACCAAATTTTCAAAGAAAGAAATTCCTTGATAATTAGAGATCACCTCTAGAAGAACTGGTTAATACCATCATGGTGTTAGCCATTGATGATAATATCAGGCAGCTGTTTAAAAGGTATGGATAAAAAGACCAGCTATAAAAGATATTTGGGGACAATTCAGGAACGATGAGTACCAACTGGGTAGTAGATGATATTAGAAAATTTTGGTTTTTGTTTTTGTTTTTTAAGTAGGCTCCACACCAGGATGCCTGGGTGGCTCAGTCAGTTAGGTGTCTGCCTTTGGCTCAGGTTGTGATCCCAGGGTACTGGGATAGAGTCCCAACTCGGGCTCCTTGATCAGCGGGAAGACTACTTCTCCTTCTGCCTGATGCTCTCACTGCTTTACTCTCTCTCTCTCTCTCTGACAAATAAATAAATAAAATATTAAAAAAAGAAAAAAAAGTAAGCTCAACACCAGTGTGGGGCTTGAACTTACAACCCTGATCAAGATCCAAGCTGAGATCAAGAGTCGGATGCTTAACCTACTGAGACATCCAGCTGCCCTGATAGTAGAGAATTTTTGTTAATTTGCTTCAAGGGTGTTGCTAATTTTGTGGTTATTTATGTAGGACAGTGTCCTTTTGGAGGACACGAATGTTGAAGTATTTTGGAGTAAGTGTCATAATGTCTACGTAGGGGCTGGGGACACCCTGCCACCAAAGATGGGCCACTTTTGCATGAAGATTATTTTGAGTTAAAAGCAATCAAAACCCAGCAGATTCAGGAAAAGCTCTTCAACTCCCCCTCAACTGCCTAAAAAGAATTTAGAGGACCTGCTCCAAGAAGAGAGCTGTCACCATAGAGAATTCCATTCTGATGCGAGCTGGATGTGGTAGACAGAAAGGAACCTAACAAGGCCTGTTTGATCCAAGTCCTGTAGTCCCATTATTTCCCAGGAGCCCAGCAAACACTCTTCGGCTGAATATTTGCTCTTTTTCATCTTCCTGTGAATTGCATTCCTCTCCTTTGACATCCCAGACCCCTACCCCTTCTTCTAAGTTCAGGTGACATCTGTTCCTCTTTTTGTCTGCCCATCCTTGGAATTCCATGTCTGTGTGGATTCCCTTGAGAGAAAGAGAGAGAGAGAGCCCCCATGTGGGGTGAGGGAGGGGCAAAGGGAGAGAAAGAGAACTTTAGCAGGCTCCACACCATGCGGGGCTTGATCTCAAGACCCTGAGATTGTGACCCCTGAAATCCTGACCTGCGTTGAATTCAGAAGTCAGACACTTAGCCAGTTGAACCACCCAGGCACCCTGTCAATTGAATTTTTAGTCCAACTAGAAGGACCTTGAAGATGTTGCTCTCCAACATCTCCAAGTTATTTTGAGAAATTTCGGCACACACACAAAAAAGCATGGAAAATGTTAACAAATTGTAAAGTCTAGGTAACGGGAATGAGTATTTATTGGATTATTTCTTTTCAGTTTTTCTGGATGTTTGCAAACATGTACAGTAAAAAATTTAAAAATATGTATATCACACAACATGGGGCTAGAATAAAAAAAAACTAAGATTGATAAATAAGCAAAAAAGGTATAAAAGGCATATAACGTAGAGCTAATAGAACTGAAAAGACCTGCTGCTCTGATGTTGAATTTATGGAAGATTTCTTTTACTTAACTACCTGTTATGTTTTGTTGTCTTTGAAAAGCTTGTGTAAAAGCTCTTTGCAATAAGTAAGTCACTTCCTAACTTCTTATAGTCTTATATATCATCATGATATATCCGTATACATGCATATCTACTTTATTAGTCTTTTACACACCAAGTTATTTAACGTACCAAGTTGCTACTTTGCATTTGCTTTTATCACTGACCTTTGGGATGCAATAAAACAATTAAAATACTGTTTGTACCTTAAGAAAAAAACTACCCACATTTATTGCTTTAGCAACATTTTACAATTGAAGGAAAAGACCCAGCAAAACGTTTCCTTCCTTCTGTCCTACCTTTCTTCCCACAACATTAATTAATTTGTTTCTTATTTTGATTAATAATTACTTTTTTGGCAGGGCACCTGGGTGGCTCAGTCTGTTAAGCGTCTGACTTTGGCTCAGGTCATGATCTTGGGGTCCTGGGATCAAGCCCGGCATTGGGTTCCCTGCTCAGTCGGGTGTCTGTTTCTCCCTCTGCCTCTACCACGCACTCCTACCCCCACTTGTGCTCTCTCTCTGTATCAAATGAGTGCATAAAATCTTTTAAAAAAACAATTATGCTTTTGGCTTCTCTTCCCTCATCCCCTATCAAAAATATTAACATACTTATTTCAAATATCTGGAAAATATTAAAATAGAAAAATCTAAGACCCTTATTTTCAACATCCAGAAATAACCAGTTTACATTTGGTGATATTTCTTTCCACCCCTTTTCTCCTGTATGGATTTTTCTTGATTAATTGAGATCAGACTGATAAACAATCACATGTCTGTGTGAGGGGGGTGTGTGTGTGTGCACGTGCGCACGCATGCATGCGAGCATGTGTGCCTGGGTGCCCGGGGAATAACACATTCTATCTTGCGAATATACCATCATTTATTTAAAACTTCCCCTGTTGTAGAGCCCTTAGGGCTCTAGACGGCATGTTTTTCTCCCCAACCCGCCCCAAATGCGTATGTTGAAACTTCATTCTTAATATGGTAATATTTGGAGGTGAAGCCTTTGGAAGGTGATTAGTCATGAGGGTGAGGCCCTCATGAGTGGAACAAGTGTTCTTATAAAAGAGACCCCGGAGAGATCCATTCCGATTTTGACCATGTGAGGCTACAGAGAGAAGTCTGGTGTTTATAAACCAAAAAGTGGACTTTTACCAGATACTGAATATCCCAGCATGTTGATCTTGAACTTACCAGCTTCTAGAACCGTGAGAAGTATTCTATGGTATTCTGTTCTAACAGCCAAATGGACTAAGAGCTTTTTTTTCTTTATCTCTCCTTCCCCCCAAATTACTACTGTTGTTATCATCCTTTACATAAATCTTTTCCTTACTTCTGATTATTTCCTTAGATTTTGTTCTTAGTATTTTCTTGGGTCAAAGTGTATGTGTTCTTTTAAGACTCCTCATACATATGCAAAAGAGGGGAAAGAAATTTTGCCTTTGCCTTTTAGGTTCAGTGCTGGAGGCCTGCAAATTAAACCAACAAAAGACAGAGTAACAAGGGGAAAGGGGGGTACACAAGGGAGCCAATGAGTGAAACAGCTGGCTTGTTAAAATGGTTCAAGTTAAAGGCTTATTACCTAACTTATTAGGGAAAAGGGTGGGAGGGGGGGAGAAAAGGATTCTATAGGAAGAGTAAAAGGATTTTTTTAAGGAAAGACAATGGATTTTCAGAACAATCTCTTTCAGAGATAAAAAGTTTGTAATGATGTCTGTCAGGTATGAGTTGCCTTTCTATCTCCTTTAGGGTGATACAAATCCCTCAGAGAAGAGATTTGGGGTAGGTTTTATTTGATCTATTCTGGGAATTGAGCCGCCCTGAAGAAAGACTTTGTGGCAGACTTACTTTCCAGAACTTGCTGCTTTTAGTCAGATAAGGGAAGCTCTGAAAAGTATCTGTAACCATTGACTCTCAGATGTCTTTATACATTAAATAATCTTTTATTTACAATAATCTTTATACCAATTCGGGGGCTCTGCATGGGTCCTCACATACACCATCTGATTGTTTTTCAGAAATGTTGTACTAATTTATATTTCCATCAAGCAGCGGGAGTTAAGTATCATCATTTAAAAAAATTCTTACTCATTCGATAGATTAAAAATTGATCTAATTGTCAGTTTTTAAAAATAACAGAGGTTAAGCCTTTTAAAAATGTTCCCATATTTTTTCTTTTTAAAAATGAATTGTATCTGAGTGTTCTTTGCCTATTTTATTTGCTAAAAAAAAACTTACTGGTAAATTAAAATCCTTCAAGTTTTAAATGCCCAATTGTTACATTAGAATATTTATGAGGCCAAACAATGAAAAAAAATTGTGTATTTATCTTACCAGTGTGAAGAGAAATGAGAATTCATTTAATCGTCAAATTCCTTAATAATTCTGAAAAACAGAAGGGTCAGTTCACTTCATCAGGACAATTTTGATTGTTATCCTAGCTGTCTTCAAAGTGAAAGTCTGAACTAATGTCCAATACCAAGTTTTTTTAAAAAACAAACTCTGTGGATATTTACAATTAGAGCTCCAAATTCCAAGGAATCCAATCTTCTCACAGCTTTGTGTGACGTCCCGAATACTTTCGAAATCCCAAATTACAACGTTGTGTTTCTGGTTGATTACATGAAGTGCATCTCGTCCCTTAGCTATGACCCCAAAACAACACCTAGCATTCATCCCAATCGCCTATTTTTAACTTTCCCTTTTAGCCACAGGTAATCATAACACTTAAATTGCTCTAAGCTGCTTCTTTCAAGTGAAGCAAAAAAAATTTGTTCATAACTTTTCCGAGTTTAAACTACCTACTGATTTTCCTTGGAGAGTCAGAGCTGTTTTTTTCAGAATTTGACTGCCGCATGTATAAAAGATCTGCTTGTGGAAATGTATTTTTCCCTTCCGATCTCATTTCCTATTGTTAAAGCTAATTGTTTGTGCCTGGCATAACTAGTTCAATAAATGTTGACTGGAGTTGATTCCACTGGTAAAAGCAAACCATCTTTTCAACTCTGGTTGTGCTGACAATGATTTTGTTTTAAAGATTTTATTTATTATTTGATAGAGAGAGAGAGACAAAAAGAGAGGGCACACAAGCAGAGGAAGAGGCAGAGGGAGAAGCAGGCTCCCTGCTGAGCAAGGAGCCTGATGCAGGGCTCAATCCCAGAACCCTGGGATCATGACCTGAGCCGAAGGCATATGTTTAACCGCTGAGGCACCCAGGCGCCCCATGACAATGATTTTTAAACCTAGGCTAAGCTGGATGGCTGACTGAAAGAAAGAGACCTCATTCCCCAGCGGGAGCTGCAGTGACCTCCTCACCCCCACTCTCTTCTTGGCTTCCATGGAGCCTTGAGATGCTCTCCTCACTAGGGCAGGCCCTTCGAGATTGTTCCACGTAGGCTGGTTTTCAGAGCTGGGTGTTTTGCCAACCAGGTTCATTTGAATTAGCCACTGTCCCTGCCAGGAATTCACAGCCAGAGCTGATGCAGTCTCCTTCTGTTGGGTGGGGGGCACCCGAGGGGGGAAGGACGGGTAGGTTGAAAAGGGCCAAAAGGTAGGTAGCGTCTGTGCAGCCCCTTTCTCCTCCTACTTGCCTCTGAAGCAACTCTCTTGTCTGCTCTCCTGGGGTTGCAGAATGAGCGGTAAGCATCCTCTGGCTGCCATGCTCTTAAGGGAAAGTTCGGGCCCTCCAGAGATGTTTAGGGCTCCAAAGGAGCCTAAACTTGACCCTGAGCCCAGGCAACTGAGCTCCAGCTGCAGTAGCCCCACGCAACCCAGGACTTGGACCACTTCATGCTCAGGTACGCCTGGCCCTTCTGCCCACTCTCCCAACCCCAGTCCTGTCCATGGGGCTCTCAGTGGCCCCAGTCTAGAAACAGTCTAGGCCCCAGTCTAGAAACAGTGATGTCAGAGGCTAAGCACTGAGGCCTACCCAGGCATTTTGCAGCAGAACTAGAAGAGAGAAGCCTTCCCTTGCTCCAAGGGATCCCTGAATCTGTGTTCTCACCATTTCCCCAAACCCATGTGCAGGAAAACCTAGAGGCTACTGGTTTGGGGTTCTTACCTCTGTTCCATCATGCAAGCCAAAGGGGTCCTGGGCAAGATGGCAATACTTGCTTTGAAACCTCTCCCCAGCCTCCTGGCCTTTCCAGCTCTTGGTGGAAGGCTCTGCTCCAAGAGCTCCTTCCCAGTTGTCCTCGGCCCCCTCCTGCCACTCCCTCATTCTCAAGTCTTTTTGATGGAGCAAGGTAGAAATACCTCGTGAACTAGACTTTAGATTCTGTGCAAACTCCAATCCATTGGTATAGGTACCATCTCTCTTGTGAGGCATCTTCTGGTCTCTGTTTAGAAAGAGTGAGTACCTGGGGCGCTTGGGTGGCTCAGTCGGTTGAGCATCTGCCTTCAGCTCAGGTCATGATCCTGGGGTCCTGCGATCGAGCCCCACATCAGGCTCCCTGCTCAGTGGAGAGCCTGCTTCTCCCTCTCCCTCTGCCTGCTGCTCTGCCTACTTGTGCTCTCTCTTTGTCAAATAAATAAATAAAATCTTAAAAAAAAAAACAAAACATGTTAAACAAAAAAAGAAAAAAAAAAAGAAAGAGTTAGTGAGTACCATGCTTAGCTCAATTGTTTATCTCTCCCTGCCTCATCCGTGACTGGGCACATAGACAACCATGTAGACATGTGTGTACCAACATGTAGACTATGTTTATAGCAACCCAGTGAAACAGAGTTCAAATAGTTTCTCTATTAAAGGGCTGACATGCTCAGATTGATAATTTGACCATAATAAAGCTGAAGTAAAATGTGAGGGGGAAATACTTCATTTTGGCCAGAGCAATCTTAACCTATATTTTTATTTTCTGCCCTATAGAAAAAAGGTTTTTGGTAGAGGCGTGAAGTAACTCATTTCACAATTTTTTTCTGGTATTTGAGTGGGCCCTTTTGGAATTTTGTCGGGTTGTTAAGGACCCCCTCATGATATGCTTTTTCAGGGGTGCACATGAGTCTTTTCCAGGCCAAGGATACACCTAGAGAATCTCTACAGGCACGTGATGGCTGTGATCTTTAGGGGAGAACTCTGCTCCTGAGTAACCAGTTTGGGTGTTCGGGAGGCACACAGAACAATTTCAGAGTAGTGCGAAACACACACTCACTTTTTAAAATTTATCTTCTACTTCTAAATGTTCTACTATGAACCTGTAAAATCAGAGAAGAAAGACATAAAAAAGAAGATAATGCTATATGACATGATATATGTCAATTCTGTATTTTAGATATCTGCATTGATTGGTGGTAAAAATTTTAGTGGTTCTTAATTTTTCCTATTTTTCTGCAATCATCAATTTTTTTTTTAAAGATTTTATTTATTTATTTGACAGAGAGAGATCACAAGTAGACAGAGAGGCAGGCAGAGAGAGAGAGGGAAGCAGGCTCTCTGCTCAGCAGAGAGCCTGATGCAGGACTCGATCCCAGGACCCTGAGATCATGACCTGAACCAAAGGCAGCAGCTCAACCCACTGAGCCACCCAGGCGCCCAATCATCAATATTTGTTAATGAACATTTGTTAATTATAGAACCAGAGGAATTTTTTTAAAGATTTTATTTACTTATTCGACAGAGAGAGATCACAAGTACACAGAGGCAGGCGAGAGAGAGGGGGAAGCAGGCTCCCTGCTGAGCAGAGAGCTCGACTTGGGACTCGATCCCAGGACCCTGAAATCATGACCCAAGCCCACTGAGGCACCCAGGCACCCCTGAACCAGAGAATTTTTAGAATAAAGTACTGGAACTTTTTTCTTAGCCAAAACATCAGTTGATAAATATCAATTACAGAAAACGTTCTAAACAGGAAGGCAAGCTTAAGATGTTTGAGAAAAATATAGAAAATTATATTTATCACCTTAGGCTAAGGAAGGATTTCTTAAGATACAGAACACACTATCCATGAAAGAAACCTGGGTAAATTCTACTGCAATATAATTAAGAACATACGTTCATCAAAAGCCACCATAAAGAAAGTCATAGGACAAGCCACACTCCTGGAAAAATATTTGTCACAGGCATAGCTGAAAATTTAGAAATGCTTTTTGCATATTAAATACATTAATACTTAAAATATGTATCATGTATTAATATATGTATTAATGTATTATCTATTAAATATGTATTAATGTATTATATATTAAAATATGTGTTAAGATATATATTAATATCTATCATATTTTTCATATAATTGAAATATAATTCATATTTTCATATAATCATAATTTTCATATAATTGAAAAATATTCATTTCAGAATAAGTACGTAACTCTTACAAATTGCTGATGATAAGAGAATGATGGTGTCCAGAAAATGGGCAAAGGACATGAACAGGCACCTCACAGAAGAAGAAACACAAATGTACCAAAATGCTGAAAGATACCCGCTCAACACTGTGAGTCATTAGAGAAACCCGGTCCATTACTGCTGAGATACCAGGAGGCAACCAGCAGAGAGACCCGGGTGGAGATTAGAATCAAGAGCAGCTGGAACCCTCCTTCACTGCAGGGGGCAGGGGGCTCCAGCCACTTCAGAAAATCCTTCAGTGCAATCTTGTCAAATTGGAGCAGGCACTTACCCTGTAACCCAGCAATTCCATTTCTGGGTGTTTACCCAGTGAGAAATGTTTGAACATGTGTCCTTGGACAAGCACGAGAACATTCAAAGGGGCGGTTTTCACGCTAGCGAAGACTGGCAGGCAGAATAACCCACTGTGGCTCTGGGAACCCCACGGCTCTGCAGATAGGGCCTCCCAGCCACACACAGCACAGTGGCCCAATCTTAGTAGCACAAAGCTGAGAAGAGACAAGTCTAGCAAGACGATGTGCATACAGTATAATGTCATTTCTCGAAGCTTAAAAGCAAGCAAACCTAAACAGTATATTATTTAGGGAGGTCCACATAACATGATAGAAAATACTTTAAATTCAGGGAAATGACAAATGCCCGATGCCAACTAGGGTCCCTGATTCGAGAGGTTAGAGATGGGAAAGAGGAGTCCCACACGCGTGGCTTCAGCCATGCTGTGTGTTGTTTGTGTCACACTTTTTAAGTCCAGTGAAGCGTTCACCGTTGTTTGGGTCCTTATTATTAATGTTTTATGACTTGGATATGTGTAATACTTTCGTGGACCATATATTATATCACCTACAAATATTAATGACGACAGAAGGAAATATGTGGGATATCCAAAACCTGTAAGTGGAACTCTTTTGCTTTGAACTCAATCTGACTCAAGTTTCCAAACTCTTAAACCTATCTGGCCATGATGTATTGCCTTATTAACAGTGTTTTTTTAATTTGAAAGAAAAAAAAGAGCCCTGATTATAATCATTGGTATGGGTATCAAGGCACAGACTCATCTCCTTGACTATACCCTTTACTTCTCTGCCTCTTCCCAAATGATCATGGTCTCTCCAGTGTGGCTAAGAGGGAGAAAGGGAGGAGTGCCCAACGTATGCTTCTCTAGCGCCCCCTACAGACCAGATTTATCCTAGCAGTAAGTAGGGCATCCACCAGGCTCCAGAGGGGGAGGAGTGAGGACATCTCCACCCTGGTAGGCCAACTCCCCTGAAACTGGCCCGTGGTTCTTTTCACCACAGTCACTCTTCACAGTCACTCTTCAGGGCTAGACAATGGGTCTGAGGGCTTTGTTTCCTGAATACACTGAGGGTGTGTCCCCCAGCCCTGCCCTGTGCAAGTGCTCCCAGGGGTCAGCTGATCAGACTGGCACAGAGCCCTTTACCTAGCAGAGGAGATGGAAGGGCCAGGGCTGGGACTGTGAATCCTTGAGCCCTGGGCAGCTGGGGAAGATGAGAGGTGGAGAACAGTCTGGGGAAGAGATGGGAAAAGCAAGCTGCTTCTGGAGGAGTGAGGATAGCACGCAGGGGGCTGCTGAGGGCTCCCGAAGCACACACCAAGGCCCCGAGGGAGTTAAGTGCTGTGAAGGCCGTGAGGATCCTCTCCCTTCTCTGCTGAGGCATCCGATGGGGACAAGTTGGGGTGAGGGCAGAACGCATCCCAGCCTGGTGCACTGTCAGGTCAACTCCCCCTGTCCCTCTCCTCAGCCCCAGCCCGCACTAGCCCCTCACATCATACTCAAAATAGGGAGATAACAGAGTCCAAGCCATTGTGAGAGATATGAGGCTACATCAACCGAGTTCAAGGCCATTGTTCTTGGTGTTCACACGGAGGGATCTCAAACTTCTAAGACTCACAAAAGGGTAAACTGAGGTCCAGAAATCGATTCCAAAGAGCACAGTGGCCAGGCTAGGTTTTGAACTCAGTTGCTCAATCTTCTCGAGTGTCCTGGCTGGCCAGACAGGTAATGTCTGACTGCTACAAGCTTATAGCTTTCCCCTTGTTTATTTTCCTACCTGAGTGCAAAGGAGCAGAAGCAGAAAGAAAGGCTTCCTGCCCAGCAACACTCCCCAACTCCCATCTCGCTTCTCCAGCCTTGCTTGCCTCTATGGAGCCTCCAGCTCAGGTTGCCAAATTAATCACGGGTGGGGCTGCAGCCACCCCGCTGTTCCCTGGCTCTAGGCCAGGCTCCCAGGATGTGCGTCAGAAAGAGCCAGTGAGTGAAATTCCAAAGCAATGTGAGTCACCAGGGAGGGGGAGAGGCCAAGACAGAAGTCAGAATGAGAGCCTGAGGGCAGACCAAAAAAAAAAAAGGCCCTGGGGGCCAGGGGCTGGGCCCAGATAACAAGAATGCGCACCTGTCCAAAGCTGGGAGTGGGGCCTTCGGCCCAAGTGGCTTATCTCTGGGCTTTGCACAGACCTGGATGGGGAGGCAACTGACCAGGAGGCTGGCCTGCTAGTCCCACCCCTGGATACAGTAACCATGACCCTTACCTGGCTCCCCATAGGCCGAGGCTTGTGATCCCGGCCCTTAAATCTGTGTATTGTTCTTCACACATTCCCTCCCCCTGACTTGGCCTAGGACATTGCTTCCAGACAGGGAGCAGTGACAGGCCAGCTGGGCCCCAGAGGGAAGACTGCAGGTAAGTCTATGACCCAGGCCCTGCCATCCTGAGACCACCCCCTGGGACCCTTTCTCTGTGCCTAGAGGAAAAATGAGGAGCTCCAGCTTTGGCTGCTCCACCGGTCCTCAAGGAACTGGTCGCTTCCAGAACCCAGGACAATGAGCAGTTCTCAGAATGTGATCTCCTGAGAAGGAGGGAGATGTGAAGGCAGGGGAAGGAGCGTTAAGGAATCAGGGGTCAGTATCTACAGGGACCAAGAGCCAGGGCAGGCCTGGATGCCACTCTCTCCTTGGAATCTCACCAGGAGGGAAGGGGAGCAGGGTTCCCTCCTCCAAGAGCCCTTTTCATACTACCCAATCAGCGGCCAGGGACCAGGGTGGAGTGCAGTGGCACCCTGTGCTTCTGGGACAAGCTCAGCCCCCATGCCAGTTCTGCCTCTGCTCTTCTCCAGCCCCAGTGGCCCCGGCCAGTTCTGCAAATAGCTCGGCTCTGCCTGTTTTCCTGCACCTGGCTTCTCCTTACCCTCAGTCTGGTACCCTGCGCAGCCCCTCAATGTCCCTCCCCACTCCAGGAGCCACCTGATCCTGGCAGCAGGAAGATCTGTTTCTCCAAAAGAAATGGATCAGCATCCCTGACTCTAATCCTCACCCACTCTTGCTCCCGCCCACCCGACTGGGCACGTCTTTCTAGTCGCACCTGGCCAAAAACTCAGGCTAGCGGAAGAAAAATGCCTTTCAGGGCAGCAGAGAGCCCCCAGCCAGCCTGCTGTCACCTCCTTTTGGAAGGGACAAAGCTGACACTGAGGCTTCTTGGGGCCCGAGGATGTCCTGCTCGGTCACTCAGACAAAGGGCAGATGCTGAGAGGTGGGTGGCTGTGGGTTGTAGCGAAGGTGAAAGGCACAGGCCTGCCCATGGAGTCAGACCAGCTGAGGTACCCTGTGAAGTGACCGTTTAAGGCTTTAGCTGTCACTATTTCTGGGTGACTTTTGCCCTGGGCTCTAATTCTCTCTCCTCCTTGTGCCTCCACTTCCACGGCATACTTCTTTTTTTCCAGCTCTTAAGACCTGTCCATTTCTCTGACATAGACAGGATGTGTGTACACACACACACACACGTATACATATACATATATGTGTGTGTATATATATACATATGTGTGTATGTATGTATATATATATATACACACACACACGTGTGTGTGTGTGTGTGTGTGTGTGTGTATCTCCCATCAACTGAGTTCAAAGACCATTCCTCGGGGCATGAAAACTTTCCCACATTCTCCACTTCTTCTGGGGCCGGGTTTGCAGGGTTAGTGGGGGCTGGGAGGGATATGAGCCATTCCTGCTTCTCTGCCATCTGTCTCCCTATAGCGACCCTCCCTGATGGCAGAAACCATGTCGCATGATAACCTCACATGGTCAGAATTTCAAAACCGGCAGGGATCACCAGCACCAACTGGTCTCACTCACGAGCAAACTGAAGCCCACAGAGACCGAGACTGGGGAAGGGGCCCCAGCCCTAGAGCCCACACAGCCACAGACTCCCCGTGTGACTTGGCACATGCTGTAGTCTCCACCATCGGGTTTCCCTGATAAAGAGTCATTTTGTATGAATTCAGAACAATACATTAAAGCTCTAAAATCGGGGCCCAAGGTTGGAGGAGGCTCAGGGACAGTGCCATCTCTTCTGAGAGCCTCGGGCCAGCCCATTTTGTGACAGTAGCAAGTCATGTGGCTTCTTGAAGTTTCCCCACCTGCCCAGCAGGCGTCAGAGCCCCTCTTCAGAGGGTTGTTCTGAAGTGTAAATGAAGCAGGACATTAGCCCAATACCAGACATTTAACAGGCTTCTGATAAATGAGGATTATGATGATGAGGTTGAAGCTTCTGGATGATGGGGATGGCATCACTATTTTAAGAACTGCCGTCATCTCTAGCACAGTGTTGGGCACTAGTAGGAGTTTCACATGTCTGTGATATGCAAAACACAAGGGAAATGAATGACTGAGCAAACAAGCCTCATTTCTTCCCCAGGGTCTCGGGGCGAGTAAGCGATGTGCCTGGGATCGCATGGACCGGTTGCGATCACCTTTGGCCCAGCCAGGCTGCTGGGGATGCAGGTCCCGGAGAGGCGAAGCGTGGTCCATGCTCTGAGTCCTCTCAGGCCTGTGGCCCCGCGGTCCCAGTTCTGCCTGTACAGGATAGTGGTTGGGACAGCTGTGAACCAAGGTCTGCCAAAACCGCTCTGCCGCTCCCAGGCTTCCATCTCGGGCTATGGAGAGGGTGCAAGGATGTTCTCCTTTCGGGGGGCGTTCCTCCAGCCCCAGGATTGCACCCACGGGCTCATGCTCCCAGGCAGCTCAGCACGTGTCGCCTAGGAGAAAGAAGAGGGTGGGTTGGGAGAAAGATGGGATGAACAGGGGTGAGCTTCTCCGAGCACGTGCTAAGCCTCAAACCACCCAGTGAACTGGAGGTGTGCATTGAGATGCCCAGACTGAGTTTCTAAGAGCCTGCGTAACAGCCCCCTGCTGACCCAGCCACTGTGCCGGGGGACCAGTGCCGCAGGCTGGCTTGCTAAAGGACCGACCTGTTCTGTGAGAAGCTTCCAACCCTGAGCGACCAGCTCCTCTACCCTCGGTCTGCCTCACTTTGTGCCTTGCCCTGGGGGTCCAGTAATCTGGGAATGGCCTCACCTCCTGAGACCCGGGGGCCCTGACCCTGAGAGGGGCTGAATCTCCCCAGGGAGCTGGCTGACTGGCGCTGTTAGGAGCCTAAGGGAGGAGTTTCAGGTCCAGAGAAGTCCACAGACTTGTCCTGTTGGTCCCTCACCACTCTAGGAAAGTTCTGCCCGCCAGCTGCCCCCCTCCCTTGGACCAAGCCATAGCCGTGCGCCGATATTTTTCTAGATCTCTCTGCCCAGGAGGTAGAGGAAAGGAGAGGGAAGAATCGGGGGAAGGGGAGTGGCTAAGAAAAAGGAGAATGAGAGGTAAGGAAGAAAGAAGAAGAGAAAGGCGGCCTTCATGGTGGATGGAGCAGGTCTGTGGATGGTCCCAGACTTTGTAGAGGACGTGGAGCTTCGGGAGCTGGGGGAGCTCTCTTCTTCTGGTTATTAAGAAGTCAGGGCCCGAGGCTCCTTAGATATCATCCAGGTCAACCACCTGATTTTCCTGAGAACCCCGAGGGGATGGGAACCCAGTTCCAGAATGCGCTCCAGCGCCTTTTGCATCCCTTCCGTTATCGTGTTGTTGGAGGTCCGAGTACCAAAAAGGCTCCAGGGCTAGAGCAAAGGGGTGTGGGGTGCTCTACAGGGTCTGGCCTAGAGTCCTGCAAGGAGAGCCCGGAGTGCAGGTGAGGGCCAGGCCCCTTCCTGGGAAGCCCCACACAATCCTCTAACCTGGGCCCAAAGCAGCTATAGCCCGAAACTCGTGTCTGGTTACTGACAGGTGGCGATGCTGAAGGCAGGGTCCAAGTTCAGACTAAGCTGACCTTGACAGGAACACTGAGGCCGCTAAATGTTTACTAAACAAACCCTGTCCCAGTCTCCGTTTTTAAGATTCCCGGTCCCATGCCGTGCATTCCTTTATCTGGAAGCAGTAAACAGTAATACACACTCAACAGTGGACCACCTCTGCGGGTCAGCAAAAATCTTTCCCATCCCTAACATGGATTATTACCCCTACGAGCTCTAGCAGGACCAGCTACCAAAGGGGAACAGTGGGTCAGAGGAAAGGGGACTGGGGACTCCTGGACACACATCTCCCCAGGCCTCCCTCTCAGCCTCCTCCCTGCCCCCCCCCCACCAGAACACTGCAGCCACATGGAAAGCCATGGGGAACAGTTGGGGCTTTTTATAATCTTTATTTGTTAACAGTTCAGGCTATTTTTTTTCCGTGCTTGCAAGAGATGCCAAGGCCTCATGAAAAAGTTGTGAAAAAAAACAAGTCTATTTTGGGGTGATCAGCCTCCTCTGAGCTTCTCACTTGCAGCTCTGCGGGGCTCCAGGAACGAGCCTGTCTTCTCTCAGAAGGTCTGCAGCTTGCTTGAAGTGAAGGATCTTGGGCCTTGGATGCACTGGCCAAGGGGGTGCATTTTTGCCCCCGGCTTATAATGTTTCTGTCTACAAAGCCCAGCAGAAATAATACTGTATAGCTTCTTTCTGCAGAAGGCCTTCCTCATGGCGGCTCCTAGTGTACTGTCCTGGGAAGTAACAGCCCAGGAGACTTAGGGTGGGGGATCATGCATCTCCCCTGTGGCATTAATGGTGGTGGTACCTGCAGCTCTTAAAAGATCCAAGCCAAAAAGCGCTTCGGTATCTCCGCTGAGCGAAGAGAGGCCGCAGGGCCTCTGCATGGAGGCCCCAGCTCACTGTGGCTCCCGGGGAGGCAGGGCCAGGGTGGTGGTGGGGCTTGGGTGATTGGGCAGAGGGATCTGCATGCTCAGATCTCTGCCAGCAGGGACCGGCGAGAGCCGGGGCTGGCGAGAGCCTGGCCAGGCCAGACCAGGAGTGGCGTCTTCAGCTTCTGCTTTGAGCCACCCAGCCAGCCCCCGCAGTGTGGTGTAGGAGGGCTGCAAGGGGGCCGGCTGGGCTTTGAAGATCCAGGCAGAATTCTCGTTTGCTCTCCTTTCACTGTCTCACTGGCTTGTTCATTTACTCATGAGGCGCCAGGGCCAAGGTGGGCATGGGGTTTTCCAACCCTGGTAGGTCAGACTGTCAGAACTCCGCACCCTCTGTGCTGACTGCTCGCCATAGGCAGCTCAGGTGGCCGGGGCACAGATGGGAGATGGGTCCCCCTTGATCCAGTGGGCATAAGTCCACGAGGGGGAGAAAGGCAGAAAAGAAGGAAGAGTGAGAGGGATCACACCGTCTCTGACCTCGGCCCAGGAAGCAGTCATGAGAAGATCATCTAGTCACCCCCTGTCTTCAGGCAAGTCGTGTTATTATCCCAATGGAGGACCAGAAAGATTAGGTTCCTTGCCCGAAGTCACACAGCCAGTTCCTAGTGGAGGAGAGACTAGAACTGAGGTTGGTGCCAATTACTGCAATGGCTGCTCCTCTGTTTTGGTTTCTTTTTACTTTGGGCTCTTGGGGCTCTTCTTGTCCACATCCCTGCCCACTGGACTTGGGGGGGGGGGCGGTGTGGGGCTGCTCTTGCCTTAGCTTTCTTCAGCCTCATTGTCCCCTGTCCCTGGAGGCTTGTCACAGAGATGCCCCTCCATTACCCTTTCACTACCTAGTATGAACTGATTCCGGAGGAATCCACCAGGCCTCTTCAAGCCCTTCCTTCATCATTCCCTCTCTCTCCTGAAGTTCTAGAATTTTCCTTGGTTGAACTTGTCCCAAGACTGTGATTAACCTTTTAAGGAAGCTGTGATTAACCTTTTAAGGATCTCTGACTTTTCCTATGTTTCTAGTCCCTTCCCACTCTGCCCCCAGATACTTCCTTCTTCCATCCTCAGCCTTGGTGGCCATCCCTCATCTTCTGCTGGGTCTAGTTTGGATCAGGAGCATCTTCAGTGAAAAGGATGACCAATAAAATATAAGCCTTCCATGCTAGAAACCCAGAGTAGATATCCGTGCTGGATAAGCTGGACCCCACCCTTGTACAGGAGAAAACAGGCCCAGAGAGGAGAGAGAATTGCCCACTGTCACCCACCTTGGTGAGGACAGAATCCAGGCCTCCTGATGGAACAATGACTGCTCTTTTCAAATTACCAAGTTCAGAAAGGTGCAAATGCCTGCAGCATGGTTGTTTACCCTTAAGGAGCCCCTTGACTTTCTAAGATGGACTCTGTCTTGGCCTCCAGGCTGAGCATTTCAGCCCTGTGGGCCTGGGCAGCAGGAGCCATGCTCTTGCCCTGAGTAGACCCTCAGTTTGGGCTGACTGAGCTGGTGGCATATCTTTGGGTAACTCACAGTGTGTTCATTCCTTCTCTCACTGTCTTCCCCTGCCCTGCCCCATTCACTTCTGTCCAGCCTCATGGAAACCTGGAGGGAACATAGAGCCATGGCAAGCCAAAGACAAGGCCGGTACAGCCTGTGGAAGACCTCTCTGGACAGCATGTGAGTAGCCCCTGGGTGGTGTCAACTCCCTCCTCCTCAAGATCTCCACCCAAACATTCAATCATCCATCAAGCGTTTATTGAGCTCCTGTTGAGTACTGGTTGCCAGACCAGGAAGAAGGAAAGTCAACTAAGCATGGTCCCTTCCCTAAACAGTTCTTAGGACTTTGAAGAAGAGAGAGACCCAGTGACAGAGCAGGGTGATTGGTATTATTAGGGGTGCACAAAAGAAGGGCAGGGAACCTTGCCAACTTTGTATGGGGTATTCCTGGTGGGTTTCCTGGAAGAAGTGACATCTAGGCTGAGACTTGAAGGAGGAGTAAGCATTTTCTTCACCCCAGGTGAAGGGGTGGAAAGAGCAATGTTCTGACAGAACTGTTTGAGGAAAGGCCCAGAAGGGTTCTGTCTCTTATGAAGACCTAGTGGTGCCCCTTGTGTCCTAGACCTGGAGGCTGAGAGATTCTAGACTTTCCAGATTTGGCTCTTTCACCCTGAAAGAGCTCTGCATTTTGAGATACCTCTGCTTCTGCTCTCAGCTGGTACCAGGCACAGCGTGGCAATGCCACATGTCCCAGACCACATGCTGCTCCCCTGGGGGAGAGGTGCAGGGTTTTGTGTCGGAAGGCCTGTGGGGTGGGCTTGGTCGAGGGTAGAGAAAAGAGAGATTAGGAACCTGCCAAGAGGAGATAAACTGGAACCATGTGTGAAACAAATGGAACGCGCAGGCAGGAGGAGGACACACTGAGAGAGGTCCGCATAGCTTGAGTGGCTCTGGGCAGGAGCCTTCGAGATCAGGGAGAGGGGGGCTTGTGGTGCTGGCTGTGAGAACCTGCCATATAGGTGCTCTCTTGAGGACCGGGTTGGAGAGTTTTCTCCCCAGAGGAGGCCTCCTGCTCACAGTCTTCAGGAAAGTGGCAGCTCATGATGTCCTTGACGAGAGTGGATATGGGCATCGTTGGTAGGCGTGCCTTGTGGGAAGAGGTTCAAGGGGTTTACATCACACTGGGAAGGAGGAATCACGAGATGGCTTTTCTGAGGGAAGAGAGGCTCTGACTGGGAATGCCTGAGAGGTGATGTGATCAGGAAGAACTCTGGTTTGAAGAAAAGCTGCAAAAGGATTGTGTGCCAAAAGTGGCGCTGGGAATTAAGGTGTTGTCCCCCAGCGGAGCACCTGGCTCTCTCTGCTTGAGACAGTTTACCCAATGTGAGCAGGGGGTGCAACTTCATTTTGCCAAACTTACACCTTTGAACCCCAACAGTGCAGCCTGGTTGGGAAGTGAGGTTCAAAGGCTGAGCTGGTTCTTTCCCAGAGACTCCATAGAAGTAGACCTGGAAGCCCCATGATTTGGGGCAGTTCTGTTTTCCTGCTTTGTGCTGTCCTGGTGCCATACCCGCTGCTGGGTTGTGTGAAAGTTGAAGCCAACAGTCGAGGGCTCTGGACCTGGCTGGGGGCAACTGGGTATCAGTGGGAGAGGCTATGGCCTCCTGGGGCACCCATGCAGAGATGTCATGCTATGGTTCTCTCTGGGGAAGTGACTTGTGGCACACAGAGGATAGGCTGAGGCTCTTCAATACCAAATATGTGGGAAGGACACACCTGTGCTTTTTTCCCCCATGCATGTATTCAAACCAATACATTCTGTTCTTATGGAGACTGATTCCTAACGAGAAGAGTGAAGCAGCACACTCAGTCATCCCTAACCTCTTTTCCAGCTCTAGGCAGGTTCAGAAGGAGGTGGGGGAAGCATTCTCCACTAATCAGGCACTTCTTGAACATAGACCAGGCCAGAAAGCACATTTATCACGAGCACCTTAATGGGCAACTTCCAATTACATGCATTCATAGATGGAAAGCATACTTCAGAGAATACAAAATTCATTTTTATTTGGCTTTGGGGGGGGCAATGCATTTCTCTTCCTAATTATATTTTTGCATAAACTAGCATTAGCTGGATTTGCATTCTCAGAGCACATGCTTGAGGGGGTTAGGTGGAATGCATGTCAGTCTGGGCTTAAAAAATTGTCCAGAGGTAATTGACAAGATGGATAAAACCAGACTGAGCTGGCTACTGTAATTACCGGTAGTCAAGATCATCAGAATCAAAGTAGCCTTGAACATGGAAACTTCTTTTGAGGACTGCTCATTTACAGATGTCGTGCCTTATAACCTCTTTGTTTTACAGGGGAATAAATCGAGACAGGGAGCCCCAAAGTGTCTTAGACTCCGTCTCCAGGACTAGTGTCTTCATGGCATTTCTTTTAAGAGGCCGGAAGATGTTGGTAAACTCCAGGTGGCAATAGGATGGGTGTGGGATGGAAACAGAGACTGCTGAAGAGGGAGGGAGGGGGAGAAGGCCTAGATGAGCGAAGGTACAGGTGACAGACTGACCCACTCTAAAACTCCTGACACAGGTTGTAGCTGAAGAGCTGGTGATCAAGGAAGGAAGGCCCGCAGGTGCCAGGAAAACTCTCAAGCCAGAGGAGGGCCTGTGTGAAAAGGCTGTGTTCCTCTCCCCGGGGGGGCCAGGGGTGGAGGCCTGGGTTTAAGGGGGAAGGAAAATATGTCACGTTCTCCTCCCCTAACTCGCATCCCTTCCAGGGCTAAGATGCGTCTCGGAGGTCTTATTCAGCCTCCTGGAGGAAAGGGGGAAAACCTGTGTGAGTCCAGCGAGGTCTTGCGCCTTGCCAGGTAGAGGGAGGAGACCCACCAGCGGTGGTGAGCCGAGACCCTCCCAGCTTCGTCCCTCCGGGCTCGGGGAAGGGAGGGCGGGCGGGAGGGAGTGAGCGGCGCCGTGGGGCGGGGCCGGGGCCGGGCCCGCCGGTCGCCCAATCCTCTTCTTTCCCCGCCCCTTCCCCGCCCCCAGACCCCTTTCCACCAACGGAGCTCCGCAGTGGGCGGAGCCTGTCCCGGCCGCCGGCCTGGGTGAGATTTTTGCCCCCGGTTCTTCCTCCCTTTCTTTCTTTTTTTATTTTTTTTTCCCTTTCCTTTTTTTGTGAATGAAAACGGGAGGTCGCGAGCGGTCCCCGGGACTGCAGCGCTAGGCGTCTTCGCGGCCGCGCCTTCGGAGCGGGCCGGGCGCGTAGCGGCGGCGGCCTCGCCCCTCTCCTCCCCAACTGCGCGTCGCCTCCAACCTCCGCAGCCAGAGGACCCGCGGCGGCGGCGCGGCCCAGCCGCCCGAGGTCGGCGGCCGCGCGCAGCCCACTCCAGCGTGCCTCCATGACTTTGGGCGCCCGGGGCGCGGGGAGATGCTGATCCGGAAGAGGCAATGGCTGCAGTGCCGCGCGCGCGGCCGCTCCCGGCCCGCCGTCCGGCCTGGGCTGCTCTGTCAGAGTCTCTGATCTAGCGCGACCCGGGCCCGGAGCCTGTAGCAGCGGCGGCGGCAGCAGCGGCAGCGGCGGCGGCGGCAGCAGCGGCGGCGGCGACGCCGGCATCGACCTAACTTGCACGCGCGGAGTGACCCCAGACATTTCACTAAAATGAGCGTGCTTAGCAGGAAGAGATGTGTTCCTTACACTAGAAATTACCCCGTCACATGTAGTGGTGTAAGTAAATGATTAATTTCTATTATGGCCGGGTTGCAAGCTGCCTGGAAACGCGCCGCTTCGCCCTCCTGTGCCCTCCCCGGTCCTGTCTGCGCCCCTTCTGAGGACCTCTCCAGCCACCACCACCCCTGCAACCCCCTCTCCCCTTGGCTATAGCTTTGGCTGCTGGGGTCTCAGGGGCGGGGGACTAACCTTTTCTGGGTTTTTCTAGGGAAAGGAAGATGACTTGATTGCCTTGACATGTCGTGGCCCTCCTGTTTCCTCATTTTTTAAAAAATTATTTTTATTTCGTGTGTGTGTGTGTGCGTGTGCAGAGCAGCGTGTCAGGAATAAAGGTCCAGAGTGGTGGAAATGTTTCTGTTGAAAACCAATGGAATTTGGATGTTTTGCTTGCCGTTCCGGAGAGATTTCTTTCAACCCAACTCCGTTGCAGTGTGTGCATCAGAGTTCTGGCAAACTATGGGAGAGATGCTTAGTGTTGTTTGTTGATGTTTGAGAAGGTTCTTTTTGTGTGTTTGGGTTTGCATTTTTTGTTCTTTTGATCATTCAAGATCCCTTTGAGCCTTGCGGTCCACTGGATCTGCAGGAGGGATTCATCTCTCCGCCTTCCCCAATATTACAATGTCAGCCAGCCCTGCGAAAAGCCACCCTCTCTGATCTTCTCTTCCCGATTCCCCCTTCCTCTCCATCCTCCTCGATTTTTTTTACCTTCATTTTGAGGATATTCCTCTCTTTTGCATTTTGTGAGATGCAGGATGTGGGATATTGGTTGCTAGGAGACAAAGCAGGCTCCCAGGGAGATTCTGTCGTTTCCTTGACAACCAGACTAGGGCAGCCACAGATGAACAACCTCCTATCAGCTGTGGGAGGGAAAGGGGGGCTTTTCTGGGCTCTGCAAAGCGTGTGTGTAGGGGTGTGGGGGTGGGAATGGTACCCATTGAGGGTTGTAGCTAATTTGAGCACACCTGGGTTTTTGGCCTGGCCTGAGTACACAGAGCTGGGAGAGCAGTGGGCCGGAGGCTGATTGTGGACAGGGGGACAGGGATCTGTGGGACAGGGTGGGGAGGGAGCATCTATGTGACTCTGGGATCACTGAGGGAGAGGAATGAATTGGAGACTGTGATTCCCGGGGCAGGATGGCCAGGAAGCCATAGTGTATGGAGGTTTGTCTAGAGGCTCAGAACGAATGAGGATGAGGCAATTGTGCGGAAAAGTCTAGAGTCATTGAAGGAGAGAGTGCCAGAAGGGAAGGGGAAGTTGAGAAGCTCATTGAGTGGGTTGTATCACCATACATCAGCAAGGATACAGTAAAGTAGCAATATTCTAGAGCAAAAATTATATTACTGCTGGCTTTGGCACGCTATCTCCAGTCCAGGATCCTCGTGTAAGACAGGCCTGTTTCGACTAAAGAGTTTTGCCTGCTGGCTTAATTGGGCCAGGCTGTATTTTAAAGAGAGATAGAATTACATATATAGATATGTAATCTAGCATTATATAATACCAGATTACATAAGAAGACAAATACCTCCTTTCTGCCCAGGCTCTCTTGGCACAAATTTACCAAGATTTGGGAAACTTTCTTCCAAAGCCCTCAAACCCATTTTCCAGAAGGGCAAACTGATGCCCAGAGAAGCAAATTGACTTGCCCTTTCCTAGATCTGAAATTTCCTAGATCTGAAGTCAGGCGGTTGGGACAGGGGTGGAGTGGGTGAGAATGATAAAAATAGAGAGGGAAGTCCAAGGACAAGCAGGGGAGGGCTGTGGAGGGCTGAAGAGTGGATGGGAAGGGGCTGCTCAGCCAGAGGACCCCCCAGCAGGGCTGCTGTCCAAACCCCTGGCAGTGTTTGTTACCTTCCTACTTGTTGGTTGGCTCTCTCCTCCTTCAACATAGAGGCGCATGAGCTGTGCAGGGGTATTTTAATCATAAACTCTCTGATTTTGAAGCAGCATTGATCTACTAGTGTTCTGGCATCCTCTTCACGGTACACATGCTCCTGGATTTACAAACTGACGCCCCTCCTCCTCCGTCTCCTCATTGCCCCTTCTGCTTCCACACTCACAGGCCATTCGAATCTGAATTTGAGAAGGAAGTTCTACTGGCCAGTGGGTATAGTCTTTCTCCTCCAGCTCTCCATATTCGTAGTGGGGAGTCTGTTTTGTTCTTCAGCACATATAGGAGACTATAGCCCAGGTGATTTCTTCCCAGTTGCCTGACTCGAGACCAGGAGCCTTCGAAGTGGGGTTCCTGGTCCTCAGCTCAGGAGAGAGCAGGGAGGAGGCAAGATGGTGGTTAGGATCTGCCCCACCAGGGAGGGTGAGGAAGGTAGAGGAGACCGGAGGAATCCTGCAGACAATTGCTCTGGAGACCAGGGAGGAGCTGCAAGGAGACCCCTTGTTGTTTGGAGTTCAGATCCTGTAAAATTCCAAAAAGGAGGAGGTGCTTGTCTCATTGAAAAGTCCTTGCTGCACTTTTTGCTTAGGTTGCTAAGATGTACCTACTCGGCAAATCCCAGTTGCCATGTTACTTGGGCATTTCAGTTCTGCATTCCTGCATGCTGGCATCCAGTTACAGCCCGGCAGGAACGGAGCTGCTCAGCACTGCTGGTGGCCCTGGCTCTCTGGCTGGATGGCTCAGCAGTGAGGGCGCCTCCAGCACCCTTAGGAGCTCAGCCTTCCTGGGCCCAGGAAGGGGTCCTCCGAGCCGCTCCAGACCCCCGCTGACTTAATGCTCACAGGGAGTGAGAGCAGGAGCAGGCCCATGACCTAGGTGAAACCAAGTTCCCTACCACTGTCTGCCTTGCGCTACCCCTACCTCTTCCCCTCAACCCTTTCAGATGCCACTGGGGGACTGCTCCCGAAAGTCCCTTGGCTCTCCAGCTGAGGGTCCCTTCCTGGTGACAGCTTTTTAAACACTGACATGACATTTCAACTACAGAAGGACTCTCTGTTCATTTGAGCTATCCCCCTCTGGATGGACAGGGCATTCCCTCTCTGCTCAGCACAGGGAAACTGAGGCAAGCATTTGCTCAGAAATTCAGGTGCCAGCTTCTGACCCTCTGCTTCCCCCAGCAGCCCCATTACCCATGCAGTCGACTGAGTGAGCAGCCTTCCAGGAATGCCAGGGGTCTGGGGGTTTCAGCCTGAGAATCCTCGTCCCTAGGAATGGGAAGTTCTGAAGGGGGGAGGGGGGAGTATCTCACTCTCCCTGGGGTGCAGGATGGTTAGAGGGCATGCCTGAGTAGGGGCGGGAAGGCCCATTGACCATGGAGTGAATAAGTCACAGGCCTGTTTATCTCTACTGCCATCTCAACTGGGCCTGCACCTGAGTGAGCCCTCCAGACAGCATGACTGGCTCCGAGGAGGGGAGGGGATGCCCCTGGGCTACTCAGGTGCCTCCAGAGGGACTGGGAGGAAAAATCCTGGCATCTCCCTGAAGGAGGCTGGGGGTGGGGGTGGGGAGAAGACACTAGCATTGAAGGGTAGCCACAGCTTG
The DNA here is from genome assembly GCF_030435805.1 of Mustela lutreola. Lineage (NCBI taxonomy): Eukaryota > Metazoa > Chordata > Mammalia > Carnivora > Mustelidae > Mustela > Mustela lutreola. The sequence continues at coordinate 163,720,345 of NC_081290.1, read as the reverse complement.
AAAAATCCACCACCAGGAAGGGAGGGAGGCAAAGGTAGAGGGCAGGAGAGCTGCCCCCCAGCTCTGACAAGTCCATTAAATTTTAAAGTAGCCCTGCCCTCCGGCATGCTGGGAAGGGGTGGGGACCTGGCCGGGACTCTGCATCTCTCAGCTGTTTGTTGTTCTGCTGCCCAGAGGAGGAGAGTGTGGGTGAGGAGTGAGCCTCCCAGGCGGGCTGTCCTTTTCCTGGGAGAGTGGGGACAGTCCTGGGCAGGTTCTGCCTCGGGATCTCTCACAGGCCTCCCCCAGCCAGAAGTCCAGTGGGAGGATGGTGGCAACAGAAGGCCCACGAGCGGTTCACGTGGTGCAGCCACTCCTTGCAGCCTGAATGGGCCCCCAGCTTCTCAGGCCCCGCAGAACAAGCGCCCGGAAAGCTACCCACTCCCTTCGCTCCCTCTCCACTCAGATGCTGGCTGAGGAGAGCCGCTGGCCCCGGCCCTCGGGGAGCTGGTGAGCGGAGCTGTCCTGACCACGACGCTCCTCTCCCTCAGGTCCCAATTAATGGATTCTGACATGGATTATGAAAGGCCAAACGTAGAGACCATCAAGTGCGTTGTGGTGGGAGACAACGCGGTGGGCAAGACCAGGCTCATCTGTGCCCGGGCCTGCAATGCTACCCTCACCCAGTACCAGCTGCTCGCCACCCATGTGCCCACGGTTTGGGCCATCGACCAGTATCGGGTGTGCCAGGAGGTAAGGCTGCAAGGCCGCTCGGCTGGGGGTCCGCCCCGTGTGTTTGGGCTTCTTCCCAAGCCACAGCTCAGTGTGTGCAAACACGGCCGGCCCGCCTGTGCTGAGCTCACGAGCTCACTCACAGAGGCCCCTGGGGATGGGGTGGGGGCAGCTGAAGAGGAAGGAGCCCCAGGAGAGAGGACTGAGGGAAGCCCACCCCAGGGGAAGTATCCTTAACCATTTGTGTTTTGCATGGCTGAGATGGTGCCTGAGACCCAGGCTTGGCTTAGGGCGGGCATCTTGTGCAATCACAGCCCCCGGTAAAGGGGAGGTGTTGGAGAGATGAGGGCAGAGAGGAAGAAAGAAGCTGTTGGCCAGTACCAAAACCAGAGGCAGGTGAAGTGGGGAACAGGGCAGGCCCCCTGAGATCCCTTCCACCCCAGCACAGTCTGCCCTCTCTGAGGCTCTTCGCTTCTGGCCAGCTTCGAGCCCACTCCTGCTGTTGGATCTGCAGAGATGGCACCCAGACAGGGATGTTCTGGGCACGGCACACAGAGGGAGCTGCCCGGACCCTAGCCAGTTCTGTCCCTCCACCCCCATGCTGTCTGGGACCCCCAGGGATAAGCCGGCGCTACCCTGAGCTGACATGCAGAGGCCCCTAGAACCATCGCCCCTGATTCCCGCTCCTCTCCCTCCCTGCCACATCCCACAGGTGCTGGAACGCTCCAGAGATGTGGTAGATGATGTCAGCGTCTCCCTCCGCCTCTGGGACACCTTTGGAGACCACCACAAAGACCGTCGCTTTGCTTATGGGAGGTGGGTAATGCCTTCAGGGAGCCAGGCGGATGGGTCTCCCCTGCTTTTCCAGGGAAGAGCAAGGCTGGGAAATTTCAGCTGAGTGGAGAGAGCAGAGAAGGCAGCTCGGCAGACCTCACGGGGGAGGCAGTCTGGGGCCGTGGAAGGAGCCGGCTTTGGAGTCAGGAGGCCTGGTTGGACTCTCAGCCTTGCTACCTGTCAGCTCTGTGACTAGGCACAATTAGGGGAACTGTTCTGAATTGATTTTCCTCAGCCGTGGATTGTAAAGTGGTGATTTCTAGCCTGTAAGATAGCCATGAGGCCAAAAGGAGGGTTTTCAAAAGCTCTAAAATGCTGAATTAGAGGTCTGTAAATTAGGGGTCCTATTAGTATACATTCTGTGAGCAGATGCCTATGACCGATGTGGAATGTAGTGTAGGGTGGGGTGGGTATGTGTGTTCACCCTTGATCCCAGGGCAGGCAGCTGACCATCAGCTTTCCCTGCCTGTAACCCCACTCTCCTACCCCCAGATCCGATGTGGTGGTTCTGTGCTTCTCCATTGCCAACCCCAATTCCCTCCACCATGTCAAGACCATGTGGTACCCAGAAATCAAGCACTTCTGCCCCCGAGCACCTGTCATCTTGGTGGGGTGCCAGCTGGACCTGCGCTATGCGGACCTGGAGGCTGTCAATAGGGCCAGGCGACCCTTGGCTAGGTAGGGGGTGCCATTGCTAAGGGAAGGGGAAGGGGGAAGACAGAGGGAGGGGGTGCATCTCCATGGCTCCCTGTTCAGCCCTGACGGAGTCTGCTCGGCCTCACATCTCACCCTTGATTTGAAGCAAGCCATGTGGGGGCCCAAAGAGTGTCCACTCATTCATTTATTCACTCATCCATCCGTGCATTCATGCATCTGTTGTACCCTTTGTGGGCAATCCTGGGCTGAGCACCATGGGAGGGAAGGAGAAAAGGTGGTAGTCTTTGCATGAAAGGGGCTTATGAACATGCTGGAAGATGAACTCCATGTATGGCTGTGTTAAAAACCAGCGTGGAACACTGCATGCTAATTGCCAGAGAGGGAGGTGGTGCTGCCACTGCTTTGAACTGGGGAGGGCAGGTGGCTGGCATAAGTACGGAAGTCTTCCTGCAAGAGGAGGGGTTGGAAGTGGGCCCTAAAGGACTGGTAAGATTTGACTAAACAGAGGAGAAAGGGCAGGAATCAGACAGAGACAGATCCTGAGCCATCCCCTGAAGAACAGGCAGGCTCTGGAGAGCTGCCTCTCCCTGCCTCTCCCCTCTTCTCCAGTTCCCCCGCAACATGTTTGGTTTTCCTTCTTGAACCTGCCAGGCCCATCAAGCCCAATGAGATCCTTCCCCCAGAGAAGGGTCGGGAGGTGGCCAAGGAGCTGGGCATCCCCTACTATGAGACCAGTGTGGTGGCCCAGTTTGGCATCAAGGACGTCTTTGACAATGCCATCCGCGCCGCGCTCATCTCCCGCCGCCACCTGCAGTTCTGGAAATCCCACCTCCGCAACGTGCAGCGGCCTCTGCTGCAGGCGCCCTTCTTGCCTCCCAAGCCGCCTCCCCCCATCATCGTGGTGCCCGACCCCCCCTCCAGCAGCGAGGAGTGCCCCGCCCACCTCCTGGAGGACCCGCTGTGCGCGGATGTCATACTGGTGCTGCAGGAGCGGGTGCGCATCTTTGCCCACAAGATCTACCTCTCCACCTCCTCCTCCAAGTTCTACGACTTATTTCTCATGGACCTGAGTGAGGGGGAGCTGGGGGGCCCCTCGGGCCCCGGGGGCCCCCGCCCAGAGGACCACCGGGGTCACCCCGATCACCACCACCACCATCACCACCACCACCATGGCCGGGACTTCCTGCTGCGGGCTGCCAGTTTTGACGTATGCGAGAGCGTGGAGGAGGGTGGGGGCTCGGGGCCTGCTGGGCTCCGTGCCTCTACCAGCGATGGGATCTTACGTGGCAATGGAACAGGTTATCTGCCTGGGAGGGGCCGGGTACTATCTTCCTGGAGTCGAGCTTTTGTGAGCATCCAGGAGGAAATGGCAGAAGATCCTCTGACCTACAAGTCCCGGCTGATGGTGGTGGTAAAGATGGATAACTCCATCCAGCCGGGGCCCTTCCGGGCTGTCCTGAAGTACCTGTACACCGGGGAGCTGGACGAAAATGAGCGCGACCTCATGCACATCGCCCACATTGCCGAACTGCTTGAGGTCTTTGATCTGCGCATGATGGTGGCCAACATTCTCAACAACGAGGCCTTCATGAACCAAGAGATCACTAAGGCCTTCCATGTCCGCCGGACCAACCGGGTGAAGGAGTGCTTGGCAAAAGGCACCTTTTCAGGTATGGACTGTGCTCAGGAAGCGACTGCCAGAGGGCAGGGGCCTTCCTTCCCATTAGCCTTCGGAAGAGTCCAGGTCGGTCCCCTCAGCATTCTGAGTCATCTCAGCTGCTGATGTCCTTGAGATACGGTGGCCCTGCTCCTAAAGCCTCGTCCCCAAGCCTGGGAGCGTGGTCATATTGCACTCTCCATGAGCGGCTTCAGAAGGAAGTGGGCTGTCTGGGGACAGTTGGTCTTTGGGATGGGTTCTCCCTCATTCTTTCACCACATCCTCACAGGATGCCTCTTCTCCCTGACAGATGTGACCTTCATCCTGGACGATGGCACCATCAGCGCCCATAAGCCCCTGTTGATTTCCAGCTGTGACTGGATGGCCGCCATGTTTGGGGGACCATTCGTGGAGAGTTCCACCAGGGAGGTAAGCTAGGAGGGAAACAGGTGGGAAGGAGAAAGAGATCTTCACCCTTCCCACCTGAGACATCTGCCATTTTTACTGGTACTTCTTCAGCACTGACTGCGTGCTTGCCCACCGCGGAGTGCCAGACTCAAGACAAGTTTATGAGCTAGGTCCCATAGCCAAGGATCTTATGATATTTCAAGACAGGGGGATCATAGTGACATCTTCACTTCATGGTGTAGAAAGCACTTTTGATACATTGTCTCATATCTCACCTCACACACAACTTCTACACATGGCTTCGTGTTCCCACTTTATGAGGAAGGATGAATCCATCACTTAGTTTTAAATGTAGGTCTTACTATTACTTAGGTACGGTGAAGCCCACAGATCAGAAGAAAATTGCCATTGGGCAGAGAGATTTTTGTACTCTCAGGCCTAGGGGACCAAACAGGGAAGCACCAGGGTAAGTCTGGAGGCAGAGGGAACAAAGGGAACAGCGAACAGGAGTTGTCACTGCATTTTCTATGTGAAGGAATGAGTGAGGCAGGGTGAGCAGGCTTAGGACTGGCTAGTCTCAATAATTTCAGCAGGCTTTGGGGCTGTCCCAAATGGTCTGGTACCTGGCCTTGGGGTGACTAGGGCAGGGGAGAGTGGCGGAGAGAGGGAGCCTGATAAAGAAGATGGCTGGGGTGTAGACTGGGTTTGGTTTGTTTGCACGGGAAAGGCATGCTGACTGCCCCCTTTCCTAATGCTAAGATCGGCTAACCCTGGGAGGGGCAGCCCCTCATGGGGTCAGCGTGGCCCCAGATGTCAAAGCAGCAGAAGACAATTAAAAAAAAAGATGCTTCATTCACCTTTCCCTCTAATCAGCGCTGCTCCAACACGACTATTCTGTCACTGTTTCAGGCACTGAGACTGGAAACTAGGAGCTGGAAGGGGCATGTCAGTGCATTCTTAGAAATACTCTTTCACTCTGTTCTGTCCTTTCCCCTCTCGTGGCTGAGCAGGGTGGCTCAGGCTGAGGTCCTTGTTTTGTCTCTTTTCCTTGAACTCCTGTACTGTTGGTTGTCCACAGTCAGCCTCACAGTTCCCAAGGTCCAACTTTGTGCAACTCCCTGAGGTTCTGAGGGTCCGCACGCTGTTTCCTCACCTGGTCTGGGATTTCTCTTCTCCCCACCTCTCCTCAGCCCCACTGTGTGCTAGTCCCTTAGTAGGAGCTCAACAAACACTTGAGGGAAAGATGGGAGGACAAACAGCACAAGACAGCATCCTGTGACGTAGAATAGCAGTTTCTTGTTTCTTTTTTTTTAGATTTTTATTTATTTGACAGAGAGAGATCACAAGTAGGCAGGCAGAGAGGGGGAAGTAGGCTTCCTGCTGAGCAGAGACCCTCCCTCCACCACCCCATGCAGGACTCGATCCCGGGACCCTGAGATCATGACCTGAGCCTAAGCAGAGGCTTAACCCACTGAGTCACCCAGGCGCCCTTAGAATAACAGTTTCTTAAGATTTCTGGGAATAAAGTCCTTCCGGAAGGCTCAGTGGAGAGTTGAGCTATGAGCTGGTCTCTGATCCTGAAAGCATGAGTGGATTTGCCTTCTGTGAGTGTGAGACGAGGCGCTCTCTGGAGCCAGAGGGACCAGCCTGCCCTAGGCACTTCTCGGTACCATAGAAGCAGCCTTCAAGCTCCAGATGACTCCCATGCAGCCCGGAGAGACTCGTGTCTGATGAGAAAGCAGTTTCTGTGGCAGTACTGCTCGGAAGAGATCCCAGGGGCCCAGGCAGCCCGGGAGAAGCCAGCTGGGGTTGGCTTTGCTCCTTCATAGCCCTCTTGCACTGCCCTCTGCAAGGCCAGGAGAGGGCCCCAGGGTGGGTTCAGGGGGCAGGAAGCATTCCTTCAGATACCGTGCAAGCCAGCACGGCTTTGGAAGCATGCCAGTGAGAATCCTGGTCCTTTGATTTATTTATTAAAGCTGTATTTATTTAGAGAGAGAGAGGGAGAGGGAGTGCACACAGTGAACCTGGGGAAGAGCAGAGGGAGAGGGAGAGAGTCTCCAGCAAACTCCCCACTGAGCGAGCGTGGAGCCCCATGCAGGGCTCGATCTTACGACCCTGAGATCACGACCTCAGCTGAACTTGAGAGTCTGATGCTCCACCCACTGAGCCACCCAGGCGCCCTGAAAAGCATCCTTTTGAAATGTCAGAGTGCCGCTGACTGGGGTGGTCAGCACACGGGCTTGGTGCAGGTTTTGCCTTGGGAGACAGGCCTCGGGGGGCCTTTGGAGCTGTACAAGGGCAGCTCAGGGACAGCTGCCCGTGCGGGGGAGCCAGCGAGAGGGCAGGGGGCCTTTTGAGTTTCCCCAGCCTGAGCTCGTCCTTCCGTGCAGCTGGGCCTTCCTGGGCCTTGTGTCTCCCTTCCCCGCAGGTGGTGTTCCCGTACACGAGCAAGAGCTGCATGAGAGCCGTGCTGGAGTACCTCTACACGGGCATGTTCACCTCCAGCCCCGACCTGGATGACATGAAGCTCATCATCCTGGCCAACCGCCTCTGCCTGCCGCACCTGGTTGCCCTCACAGGTACACGGGAACCCCTCTTGGGGAGAAGCCCTGGAAACCCACCCCACACCACCCCCCTGAGGTCCTGATGTCTCCTCTCACCTGCCTCCCTCCAGGGCACAGGCTGCAAGCAGCAGGGGATGGTGTCGACATAAAGGGAAATATGTCGATGAGCACTGGGGTTTGGGTGAAGACAGAGATGTAAAGAAGTGCATGTGAGAGGCAGGATGGTGTCACGTGATAGGCTCTCTGCAAAGGGCTCTGAGCCCCAAAGAGCAGTCTCCAGTTGACGACAGCACTGGTGTCCTGTCTGCTTGGCCGCAGTGGGGCGAGCTGAAGTGGAGAGGAATTGAACGCCATTCTCATTGCTCCCTTTGGTTCTCCTCCTCCTCCTCTGCCTTCTTTCCTCTTCCTTCTCTTCCTTCTGCTCTTTCTCCTGCTCTGCTTCTTTCTTCTTCCAAAAGCAGACAATAAACATTGACCCGCCACCCCAGGTCCTTGAAAAGCCCGGGAGATGGTGAGAAGCAGAAGGCAGCTTTTAGATCAGGCCACCTGCAGAGGCCCTGGGGAGGAGCAGGACCCAAAGCCACAGGGAAACCAAGCAGCAGGCAAGGAGGGGCAGGTCAGGAGCCCAAGGGGCTGGAGAAGAGGAATGGTGCCATCCAGATAAAGGGAGTCTGGGGCCAGCGATGCGGGCAGGCAGAAGACTCCCGTTGATGTTGGAATTAGTCTTTGTATGGTGTAGGTGTTGGTGTTGGTCCCCGTGCTGCTCTTGATATTGGGGTCTGTGTTCTTGGGCAGGTCAGGGTGCAGAGAGCAGGGCCTTAGATACTGAGTTGGGATTCAGGGAAGGACCTAGCATCAGAGCTGCTGGGGCTCCAGACCGATGATTAAGACTGGGACTCACATAGGAGGAAAACAGCAATACCATGATGAGAAATTAGTTGATTGGTTTTTTTTGTTTGTTTTCTTGGGTTGTTGTTGTTGTTGTTGTTGTTGTTTTTTAAGGATTTATTTATTTATTTATTCATTTGACAGAGAGAGATCACAAGTAGGCAGAGGCAGGCAGAGAGAGGGGGGGACGCAGGCTCTCTGCCGAGCAGAGAGCCCAACACGGAGCTTGACCCCAGAACCGAGATCATGACCTGAGCCGAAGGCAGACACTTAATGATGGAGCCACCCAGGTACCCCAAGAAATTAGTTTTAAGATGGTGCTTGGGGGCGCCTGGGTGGCTTAGTGGGTTAAAGCCTCTGCCTTCGGCTCCGGTCATGATTTCAGGGTCCTAGGATCGAGCCCCGTGTCAGACTCTCTGCTCAGTGGGGAGCCTGCTTCACCCTTTCTCATCCTCCCTCTCTGCCTACTTGTGATCTCTCTCTCTCGCTCTCTCTTAAATAAATAAAATCTTTAAAAAAAAAAAAAATGTGGTGCTTGGTCATAGGAAGAAGGAAGAAATCATTGATCAGAATTTGAATGTGAAGAGCTGAGCCTACAGAGAGAGTCCAGGGGCTCTAGTTGGAGATACAGAGGGCTTTAGGGTGGGGAGCAAGAGAGAAGCTTCTAGAGATCACAGCTGAAACTGTATGTCCACCAGAGCTGCCTCTGGAAGGTGGTGTGGTCTTCACAGAGCACAGACAAATTCCAAACTCTTGGACCGACTAGTTCAACTTTTGAAAGACTGTCTCCAAAGAAATGACCTAAAGGCAAAATACATATAAAGATGTTTCTGTAAGTTTGCTTCATCACAGTGGGCGATCAGAAACAAGTCAGCTGTCACAAATGTTCAGCTGCGCCGCTGCGTGAAGAGGCTTATAGAAAATACCCACTGAAGGACTTTTCCTGGGCAACGGTCCGTCTGTACTATGAAACATGCAGACGTGGGTTGTTCACGTACCTTGTCAAGGATCGGCAGGAAATGCTGAGCATGGTATAATTGGTGATGCTCTAGGTTTTGGGAGATAGGCTTTCTATGAAGTTATTGATTCAAGCTTAAAACTTGTTCATTGTTCAATAGAGTGCCAGTGCAGGAAGCTTATGTTCAGCTTTACAAATTATTACAGAGTCGAAGTCCCAGATCAGGAGCTGGCACCTTGCCTGCCATAGCAGAAGCCCTCTGCCTGGCCCCACCAATCACAGGTCTTTCCCCATCCTCAGGAGGAACACTTGGCCTATTGCTCCTTTGTCAGATAGACTTTTTATTGGCCTTACTTCGTGTTCCTTATAGTTTTATCTTCCGTGTGTGAATCCTTAAACACCATAACATGGTCTTATTTTTTAAAAGCCTTTCAAATTTCTTCTAATCTAAAAGTGCTTGTCCATTAAAATTTTTCTCCTCTTGCAATTTATCTATTGGAAAAAACCCACTGATGTTCCAAAAAATCTAGATTTTTCTCTGATTGGCCATTGGATCTAGGGGCTTGATCAGATTCATATTCAATTTTCTTTTGCCCAAACTACTTCTTAGGTTATTCCAGTTCTGTTTTGTTTTAAGATTTTATTTTTAAGTAATCTCAACTCGATCTCAAGACCCAGTGTGGGCCTTGAACTCACAACCCCGAGATCAGGGGTCGTATGCTCCACCAACTGAACCAGCCAGGCACCCCATTTCTGGTTTTCATCCAGAAGCCTTTTCTCCTTTTGCAATCTTTCTGTGATGTTAGCAGCCACTGAGCATCATTGCCTGGATCCATTGATTTGTGAGGCATAAAGTGATAATATTCCAATTCAGTCATTCCTTATCTTTTGGACTACTCTGAAAAAGAACAGCTTCCCCTCACCTGATCTTTGCTTACCCAGTGGTATGGTTCATATAGGAAGAGCGAATGAATGCTTGGTTTTATCCTTTCATTTACTGGTTTTCGAGATTCATTTTTTTCCCTTCACCTTTGAGGGTGCCCAATTAGTTTTTGCTTTTAAGGATTATTACAAACATACTCAATTGGCTTCAAATAATCACAGTCATCTTCCGTGAAACTGAAATACCACACTGCACCTTTTGCCAGCAGAGTCTCTTCAAGCTGGCACCAGAGTGAGCTTTCTGGTTATGTGGTATAACAAGATGTTCCTGGTTCTTTTTTTTTTTTTTTTTTAATTTCCTGGTTCATTTTATACATCTCCTGCCCCAAACCTCGAATCAGTCACTTCTCTAAGAAGTCTGTTTCCTATAGTTGGGCATGGTATTTCAAGACTGTAATCTGAGCACTTGGGATGCACATTACTACTGTATTGTTTCTGGAGCTGGGAAATAGATTTTAAAGTTTGTTTATTCGAGAGGGAGAGAGAGAGAGCACATTAGGCGGGGAGCAGAAGGAGAGGAAGAGAGAGAATCTTAAGCAGGTTCCGTCCCCAGTGCAGAGACTGACGCAGAGCTCGATCTCATGACCCTGAGATCATGACCTGAGCCGAAATCAAGAGTCGGATACTTAACCGACTGAGCCACCCCGGCACCCCCGTGAAGATAAAATGCCTCATGAGTTTATACTGATACAATCAAACTTCAGGATTAAAAGCATTTACTTCTTTAAGGTAAATGTTTAAAAATAAAATGTAAGGTTTGTTCACGATTTGTGGTCAAGTTTCAATGAACACAAATAGCTAGACTCACTCCATAGTTGTAATTCACAGTTCTCAGCAGTCCTGAGAGTTACACCCTCTCCCGTCAGTGCCAACAGCTGGTTCTGCCTAGGGCTTTCACCCTCCATACACCAGACCACTGGGTACAGCGAATGCACAGAACAGTTCTCCTACGTGGCTCTAACTCATATCTACCTCCACTTCCCATCCCCAGTCTACTGGGAAAGTCTTGCAGTAATCCCAGTTTCCCCACTGGTGGAGCAGACTTCAGTCACATGTGGGCTTTCCTGGCCTGCTGGGACTTGCCACTGGCCCTCCTCTCTCTCTCTGCCCTGCAGTGGAGCCCAGCCGGAGGGATAGGTGAGGGCATGTCCATTCATGTGACTCTTCAGCTGATTCCTGACTGTGTGTGTCACAGAGCAGTACACAGTGACCGGGCTGATGGAAGCAACACAGATGATGGTGGACATTGATGGGGACGTCCTCGTGTTCCTAGAACTGGCTCAGGTATGATGGCAAGGGAACACCTCTCGCCAGAATTTTTTTTTTTTTTAATATTTTTATTTATTCATTTGAGAAAGAGAGAGACAAAAAGAGCACAGGCAGAGTTGAGGGAGAAACAGACTCCCCACTGAGCTGGGAGCCGGACGTGGGGCTCGATGGATCATGACCTGAGCTGAAGGCAGATGCTTAACCATCTGAGCCACCCAGGCACTGCTCTCTCCAGCATTCTTGACTCTGGGCCCTGTCTGCCCACTGGTGGTGGCTGAGGAAGGCTGACAGGTGGTGGGTAGGAAGGGAGCCTGCTGTGAGACATGGTTCCCTTGTCTCTTGAGCAGGGCCCATCTCGCGCCGGGAGGAGAGGCTGGCCATGCTGGGAAGGTCCTGAGGCATCGTAGGACCATAGGGCAGGGGACAGAGGCCCAGTCTTGTGTGTAAACGTGGTTGCAGCATGCTGAGGTCATTGAGGACTCTTCATCTAAAAGGAGCTACCCCCTTCCTTATTCCCAAGCAGACAAGCAAGGCGTCTTGCACAGCCCTCCAAGTGCAGAATTCTGCCCCCAGAAGCCAGCTTCTGAAGCAGATGTTGCGGCTTTGAGGCATGCAGATGCGGCTGGGGAAGTGGGCTCTCTAAGCCTGGCTGTCTGCCCCTCCATGCAGGCCGCCTGGCGGGTGGAGGAGGACATCTAGTGGGGGGGAATCTAAGGAGGACAGGAACAGATGGAAGGCACCACACACACATTTGTGGATTTCTGTGGGTGCTGGGGACAGGGCTGCGGTGACGTGACAGTGGCGTTAGTGGGGCAAGGAGCAAATTCAGGGTTTTCTCACACTTTTGTGTGGGTTTGCCTCCCAAGATGGGCTCATTACAGCTGCAGGGCTTTGCCCCTCTGCACGAAAGCTTTGGCTCTGCGGATAGCTGTGGGTGACCATGCAGACCCCACACCCCAGGGCTCCAGCAGAGGTGCTTTTCTCTCTCTCCCCAGTTCCACTGCGCATACCAACTGGCCGACTGGTGTCTTCACCACATCTGCACCAACTACAACAACGTGTGCCGCAAGTTCCCCCGAGACATGAAGGCCATGTCCCCAGGTGAGCATCTCCTGCAAGACCAGCCCGTGCTCCCCACTACCCCCCTGCTCGCCCCCCCCCATGCCACAGGGCGTCCAGAAGCAGCCAGAGATTCTGGGGCTGCACTTGAGCTCTTGGCTGGGGCAAGCAGCTGGCAAAGGTGTATCAGGCCAAACGGAGGGGAGCCCGGGAAAACAGCAGGGCAGCTGGGAACCTCAGGTGATCCACTTTACCTCTCTGGGCATCTGTTTCTCACAAGTACAAAGAAGGTGTTGGGTTTCTGGTATTTTTTTTTTCCAGGGGTGGGGGTGCATTTTGGTATTTCAGACTTGGTGTATTTTTTTTTTTCAGAGTTGGCATTTTTCAGACAGGACTCCACAATAAGAAATAGATTTTGTTGTGAGCCAGTGCATGTAGAAAAACCATGTCCATTGTTTGTTTTTTTTTTTTTTTTAAAGATTTTATTTATTTATCAGAGAGAGAGGGAGAGAGAGCGAGTACAGGCAGACAGAATGGCAGGCAGAGGCAGAGGGAGAAGCAGGCTCCCTGCTGAGCAAGGAGCCCGATGTGGGACACGATCCCAGGATGCTGGGATCATGACCTGAGCCATAGGCAGCTGCTTAACCAACTGAGCCACCCAGGCGTCCCAATGTCCATTGTTTTTAATGCTGCTCATGACCCAACATATGGATTTCACAACCTAGAAAAGGGCACAGCTTGGTCCACCCAGGTCCAGGTATCCACAGAGGTCCCTGTGGTTCCACTTCTGCTTAATTAATGTCCCCAGTCCTGGAGCCCAGCAGGAACCGCACAGACTCCCGGGAGCGGTGTGGTAGCCTGCGCGAGTTCCTGCCACTCTGTGTCCCTCACATCTTCACTGGGCACCCCGCTGTCTCCTTTACCCCTGTGGGCATTTTCTTTCCAAACCACAGCTTCGAGCGCATCACTGCCCTGGTCCAAACCTTCCACACCTGCCTCGCCTTCTAGAATCAGCCTGAGCCCCTCTGCCTAGCCATTCTGTCCAGGCTGACTTTCTTGGTCCTTCCTCAGCCCTCCCTCCCCTTCCCGCAGAAGCCAGCTCAGCCTCTCGCGGCCCTTCTCCCTCTTTACGCCCGGCCCCAGCCCAGTTCATTCCCAGCACAGTGAGGCCCATCCAGGCTGTCCCTCCATCATGGAGCCCAGCAGAGTGGAAGTGCCTTTCTCTGGCACTGGTGCGGACTTTCTAGAAGAAGCTCTGTGGCTACACAGAGGGCTCTGACAGCAGGACTGATACTCTGGTGCTGGGACTGGGCATGCCCTGGTTCGAGGCCCCCAGCAGGTCCCCAGGGCAGGGGCGTGGGGGTGGGGGTGGCCCCTGGATGCCCTCCATGTCCCAGACTCCTTGCGCCCGTCTCCTGCCCGCCTTCTAACCAAGCTCTCTGGCGTTGTGCCCCAGAAAACCAGGAGTACTTCGAGAAGCACCGGTGGCCGCCCGTCTGGTACCTGAAGGAAGAGGATCACTACCAGCGGGCACGGAAGGAGCGTGAGAAGGAGGACTATCTCCACCTGAAACGGCAGCCCAAGCGGCGGTGGCTGTTCTGGAACAGTCCCTCCTCTCCGTCCTCTTCTGCAGCCTCCTCGTCATCCCCATCTTCCTCCTCGGCTGTGGTCTGAGACGCTGCCATCCTCTTCTGACCCTGCTGCTCTTCCCCCCACTCGCCTTTGCCCCTCTGCTCTTCTGCACCGCCCCTCTACCTTCCAGGGACAAGGGGACCCACATAACCAGGACCCCAAGGGCAGAGCTGTTCTCACCAGCTGATGTAGCTCAGCGAGAGAGGAGGGGGGCCTTGTGGATCAGTGCAGGGACCCCCTGCAGGGGACCCTAGTTCCAGAGCGGGGTGGTAGGCTGACAGCTGCAGAGAGGCAGGGGGCAGGGAGGGCGCAGAGAGCTCTGGCATCTGACTCTGGTGTGGAGAATGCTGGGGTCCATGGGAGACTCTCCCAGCCAGGAAGCTGTGAGGCTCGGTCTGTGGAGGCGGCCCCCTCCCAGGAGTGGCTGTGCACAGAGAGGGTCTTGTCTCTTGGCCACATTTTTCCATCCACGGACCTGAGGGTAGCAGATGTTTTGTGGGGCGCCTACTCAGATCCTTGCTGGAGAGGTCAGGGTAGAAATGAAACTTTCAGACCCAACTCGAGGCTTCCACATCCTGGGGTGAAGCTGCTGAGGCCATGGGTGGGAAGGCCCTCCCTCCCTGGGTGTGAGCGTCCAGGCCTGATCAAGGACGGCACAGCCTGGTCTGAGCTTTCCGTCTTGGCGCAGTGAGAAACTTCTCCCTCCCCATCCTTGCCCCACTCAGATCCAGAGATGGGAACCGAAGGAAACAGCTGGAACAGGAGAGGAGAAAGTTGGGGGGGTGGTTTCTGGGTGCAGCAACCCCATGCTCTTCTGGGCTGCTCCCCCTGCCTCTGGTTAGCACGGCTTCTTAGCACGGTGGGGCAAAATTAGCAAAAAACAAAACGAAACAAAAACACAAACAAACAAACAAAAAAACCCAGAAAAACCGAAATCCCGAACAGCAGCAAAATCATCCCAACAAAAACATGTTGGCTTCTATCCCCTCGAAGAAAAACAACAATAGAAAAAGACCCTGTAGAGCTTACAAACAGGGGCTTCCATGTTGAGGAGACAACAGTAGAGACTGTAAAATAATTCCAGAGCCTTCGGGAAAGGACTCGTCACCCACTGCAGCTGGGGATGCACAGGCCTTGCTGGCCGGCTCTGAGGATGGCACGAGTTCTGAGTTAGCACGCTGGGATTGAGGCTTCGGGGGCAGGGGCCAGGGCTTCTCAGGGCTTGAACGTGGCATTGGACCCCAGCTTTGCCCATCACTAGAATCAGTTCTGGACTTCAGAAAGTGGCCATTCCCAGAATGGGGGGAGGGGGTCAAAGGTCAGGGGAAAGGGCAATGACTAGGAAGACAGGTCCCTGTAATGAAGGATCACAGGACATTAACTCCCTTAGTGCTGGTTGGTGGGCAGGGGGTTGGGGGAGAAGGAGAGACATGAGCAGGGGCAAAGCAAAGTCAGCCCCAGGAAGAGGGGAACCAGACTAGAGGGTTGTGGGGGTTAAGACAGCAGCTTGTGACCCCACGGGGAAAAGCTGGGCCACATTTTACCTCTCCCGGTATTGTGATCCTAACCCATGTTTCACCCCCACACGGTTATGTCGACTTAAAAGCAAGAGTCTCACAGATGATGGGTGGAACCCTGGGCTGGGCTCCACCAGCAGGACCCAGGCTTCGGGTCTGGGGTCAGGCAAACCCGGAAACAGGAAAAGTCTGCAACAGTTTTGCAGTACAGAGATCTAGAGATTCAATGGTAAGTCCCCAGCAAGAGAAGAAGCAGGAGGTGACAGGCTGGGCAGGTCTGGGGTGGCTGCACCCCCTGATGTTTGAGCCACGGACTTTTCCAAGGCGGGAAGTGTTTCTCCTTCTGGCCGGCTGGCAGGCCAGACATGTGCTCCTGCCCACTGAGTTCTCATCCTTGGCTTCAGGGCGAGGCTGAGGAACCAACAGGCAAGGACAGGAGGCAGCTCGCAAGGGGGTGCGGCTCTGCACCCAGCACCCTCGCTCTGGGGAAGGGAGCCAGAGGTGGGGCCATGGTGTCTCCCGGGAACTCCTGGTGGGAGGGAGAGCAAAAACCTACACTCCAGGGGGAGGGGTATTGGGGGCTGGGCAGTGTGGCCCACTGATGAGGATGCAGAAAGGCCAAGGGGAGAGTCAGGGTGGTCTTGGAGGTGCAGGGAACCCATGGGAGAGGACCCACAGGACCATCCCAGCGACCAGGGTGGGCTCACCCCTTAGGGACCCACTGCCCCTTCCTAGCTGCACTCTGGGGGCCGAGCAGGCCCCTGTGCAAGCCAGATAGACCACCTGGAGAGGCTGTCTGGCAGCCAGGCCAGAGCTGGTGACCTCCCAGGAGAGAGGAAGGAGGAGGGAGGGCTGAATTCCAGTCCCCCAAGAACCTGGCATTTGGAAAGGCAGGGTGATAGGAAGGACAAGTCACAAGAACACACACCCCTGTACTCGTGTCACTCAAGCTGCTTCAGAGGAGAGTGGGAGGGTGGGGGAGAAAACACACACACACCTCTTTTTATATAAGGTTTCATATTTAATTTGGTCATGAATTCATAAATACATGAGTATTTTGTACCTAGTGGCCTGCCTTGTATTGTTTGATATGTCCCACAACCTCTCCAGAGGAGGCACCTTCCCCTGGGGCGAAGCATGAAAGGGCACCAATCGCCAGCGCAATGCCAAGTGCCTGCTGAGGACCAAGTGCAGGATTGGATCGGCTCCATGCTCTGATGCAGTTGACTTTAAATGAGGAAGCCTGACCAGTCCCGATAGGTTAATTCCTCAGACGGGCACTCAGGTCCTGTGAGAAGGAGTGCAGATGCACTGAAGGCCGACTGGCAAAAATTCACAGCTCCTTCTGAAGATGCAAGCACCCCACATGCAAGGTGCGGCAGAGGCAGGAAACCCAGAGTCTTCCAGGAATGGGAAGGTTGGGGGTGGGGGGGTACCTCTGGAAGCAAGTGGGAGAGGGAGGGAAATAGTGAGGCCATGAGGATGTGCCCCCACCAGACTCTGCTAGAACATCAACTCCCTGAACGTACCTAAGTGTCCAGGCATTTGAACTGAGCCCTACCAGTCTGGGCACACACAGACCTTTGCACTGGGGAAGCCCAAAAACCCTGAGAATAAGCTCTATGCCATTATCCCGCCAGAACTGGGACATAGGTGTGAGAGGGAAGCTGCAGATGATGGGGCCAGAGGTCCATGCACGTGACCCGCAATGCAATGGCACATGATTGAGACCCTATCTGCCTCCTCAGCTCTGACCCATCTCCCACCCCCACCCAAGTCCATTGTATGACTGCCCCATTCAGGGGCACCTGCCCAAACACAGGGCTGCACAAGGACACCCCTTCTCTTCACTCTCCCTACTTGGAAACATCTGCCTATAAGTAATATAAATATTCATACGCCCATAAAGTTATCATGTTGGAAAGAGTGGGCATTTTAGAAGCTTCTGGCCATTGGATCCTGGAAAGCTCAAGCTGCGTTTGAGGGAGAACCGCAAGCCACCCCCAGAGGCAGGTATTTTCCTCTTCCCCTTTTGTGCCCCTACTCATACTATGGCTTCCGGCTCCCATCCAGGTAACCCATGCAATTGAACTAAAAAAACACATTTCAAAAGGTTCTACATGCTCATAGAAATATATACAAAAATAGAGAAGTAGGAAAATGCACATCTTGTAGCATTAATGGTTAGATATAAGTAAAAGCACACATACCAACTTGAGTGTGTCTTACAATATAAATACAAGTAAAAACTGCAATTCTGTTAGGATGAAGAAGTCTCATGAACTGAAAAGAATAACCTCCTAAAACAACTCTCAGTGCACATATGAACGCATACAGGCACCTCAAACCTGACACAGCAGGTTTGCTTCCAGATCACCCCAACAAAGCAAATATCACAATCAAGCGAGTCAAATGAATCCTTCGGTTTCCCAGTGCATACAAAAGTTACGTCTACACCACACTGTAGTCTATTAAATGTGCAATAGCATTATTTTAAAACCATGTACTGAATTAAAATACTCTTTATTGCTACAAACTGCTAACTGTCATCTGAGCCTTCAGCGAGTCGCAGTCTTTTTGCTGGTGGAGGCTCTCGCCTCCATGTTGGTGGCGCTGACTGATCAGGGTGGTCCTTGCTGAAGGTGGGAATGGCTGTGGCAATTTCTTAAAATAAGACAACAGTGAAGTTGGCCACGTGGATGGACTCTTGCTTTCATGCATGACTTCTCTGTAGCACCCCAAACTGTTTGATACATTTTACTCCCAGTAGAACTTCTTTCAAAACTAGAGCCGGTGCTATCCAACCTGCAGCCGCTGCTCTATCGACTATGTTCACACAACGCTCTCAATCTTTGGTTTTCCTCTCAACAGTCTTCCCAGCGTCCTCCCCAGGAGCAGATTCCACCTCAGGAAACCTCGTTCCCTGCTCATCCACAAGCAGCAGCTCCTCATCTGTTATGTGATCATGAGAGGGCAGCCATTCAGTCCCATCTTCGGGCTCCACTTCCGGTTCTAGTTCTCTCGCCCTTTCCCCCAGACTTCCTCCCTGAAGTCATGAACCCGCCACAGTCATCCGTGAAGGTTGCGATCAAATTCTTCCAAATTCCGGTTCATGCTGATATTTTGACCTCTTCCCAGGAATCACGAATGTTCTTAATGGCACCTGGAATGGTGAATCCTTGCCAAGAGGATTTCAATTTACTTTGCCCAAATGCATTCAAAGAGTCACTACCCGTGGCAGCCACAGCCTTACAGAAGGTATTTCTTAAATAGTAAGACTTGAGAGTTCAGTGATCCTCGAATGGAGTCTGTGTGTCAGAATGGAGTCTGGGAACTCGTGCCCGACCAGGCGCCTTGTCAGGGAGCAGTCATGTTGGGAAAAGGAGACTTTTTTTCTGAGCGGTAGGTCTCAACAGTGGATTTAAAATATTCAGGAAACCATGTGTAATCTAAAGTGCTTTCGCTCAGGCTTCATTGTCCCATTTACAGAGCACGGGCAGAGCGGACTTAGCGCGATTCTTCAGGACTCTGGGATTTCCAGAATGGTCAATGAGCACTGGCTTTGACTCCAAGTCACCAGCGGCATGAGCCTGGAACAAGAGAGTCAGCCTGTCCTTTGAAACTCGAAGCTGGGCGTTGACTTCTGCCCTCCAGCTGTGAGAGTCCTAGCTGGCATCTCCCTCCAAGAGAGGCCGTTTTATCTGCACTGGAAATCCGTCACTCGGGGTAGCC
Source organism: Mustela lutreola (assembly GCF_030435805.1). Taxonomy (NCBI): domain Eukaryota; kingdom Metazoa; phylum Chordata; class Mammalia; order Carnivora; family Mustelidae; genus Mustela; species Mustela lutreola. The sequence continues at coordinate 163,701,517 of NC_081290.1, read as the reverse complement.
TCCTTCATCACCTAATCCCGCTGGATCTCCTGGAGAACTCGCAGCAGCGTCTACACCAGCACTGGCTGCTCACCTTGCACTCTGACGTCACAGAGACGGCTTCCTCCCTTACACCCCACAGACCCACTTCCCATAGCTTCTGCCTTTTCTCCTGCAGCTTCCCCACCGCTCTCAGCCTTCGAAGAATTGGAGAGTCGGGGCCTTGCTCAGGATCAGGCTTTGGCTTAACAGAATGTCGAGGCTGGTGTGCTTGTCTATGCAGACCACTCAGACTTTCTCCACCTCAGCCATAAGGCTGTTTTGCTTTCTTACTGTTCATGTGTCCACTGGAAGGCACTTTGAATTTCCTTCAACAACTTTTCCTTTGCATTCTCAACCTGGCTGCTCGTTGTGTGACCCAGCTTTTGGCCTGTCTTAGCTTTTGATGTGACTTTCTCACTAATCTTAATCATTTCTAGCTTTTGATTTAAAGTGACAGATATGTGACTCTTCCTTTCACTTGAACACTTAGTGGCCATTTTGAGGTTATCAGTTGGCTAGTGGACCAGTCAGATGACACACACCATTTATCAATTAAATTCACAAACTTATATGGGCCCAATTTGTGGTACTGCAAAACAATTACGATAATAATATCACTGATCACAGAACAACATAATATAATAGTAATGAAAAGGTTTGAACTATTGCAAGAATTACCAAAGTGTGCCATGGAGATACGAAGTCAGCAAATGCTGTTGGAAAAATGGCACCAACAGACTTGTTCAACTAAGGGTAGCCACAAACCTTCAATTTATAAAAAATGCCATATCTTTGAAGTGCAAACTTCCCGTAACTATAATCAACATAGAATCTTTCCTGTAACTATAATCAACATAGAATCTTTCCACAATTCACTTATCACACCCAGCATTTTGCAAAAAATAATTCCAAAAGCATTGAAAAAGTTCTAGAACTTTCCAAGAGCTGTAGGTTTTTAAATTCAAATTTCTTCAAGTATCCATCAAGTATAGGCTCTTTCTCCCAGGTTGGTGTCCACCCATGCTTCCCCTTAAAGAAGAAAGGTAAACAAGGGAAGCTGAGACCCCTAAAAAGATTATTTCCATTCGGAATACAGGAGAGCCGGTCCCACCTTCTTAGATGCACTTTCCAGAGCCCACGAGGTAGTCTTGAATTCACTCCTTCCCATTTCTTTCCCCTCACATTTCCAAGGCATCCAGTGAGGTGTTGACTGAGGTACTCCACCCTGTCTTGTTGAGCCCTGACACAAGCACTTCATACAAGGCGTCCTGCATTCCCAGAGCATGAACTCTGGCCACAGGGATCTCACGGTCCGTGAGGCCCATCTGCCGGATAAGTAGGTTCCAGGACTTAAAGACCACAATGTTTGGAAAGTAATGAAAGAACAGCCTCAGCCCAGGTTGGGGGAAAGCCATAGTGAGTTGGGCAGCCATTTAAGAAAGGGCAGAGGGTGTGCCATCAGGGCTTTACCTTAGAGTGGACCCTGATGAGCTCCCCCTGCTGGTGAACTCGCTGTTCTGCAGCCCTTGTCTGTTTCCTATCCCCAGAAAATCAGGTGGAAAAGCCTGGGCCTCGCTAGAGCCAGTAGCACTGAGGGACTCAAGGTTCAGCAGAGAATCCTGCCCCAAGGCAGGGCTGATAGCCCATCTGGGAGGATAGACAGATTATGGAGGGCGAACGCGTATGAGGTAGGAGATAGAGGGTGGGACAGAATGTGGGAACAACAGGACCTCAGAGAAGAGAAACTGCACTGATCATGAGAGGGGGGACCCAGGGCTGCCCACACCTGCACCTGTGAACAAGATGTGTGTGAAATGCATGGCACACCACCATCCACAGATATATAAGGTGAGTACTGAAGAAAAGTATATATATTTTCTTGTTGTTGCCTTGAAAAAAACAGGCGATATTCTTTTTTTGAAAGAGAGAGACAGAGTGAGCGGGAAGGGTGGGAAGAAGGGAAGGGTGGACAGAGAGAGGGAGAAAGAAAATCTTTTTTTAAAGTTTTTTCATTTTTTTTAATAAACATATAATGTATTATTAGCCCCAGGGGTACAGGTCTGTGAATCACTAGGTTTACACACTTCGCAGCACTCACCATACATATACCCTCCTCAATGTCCATAACCGCACCGCCCTCTCCCACCCCCCCCGACCCCCAGAAACCCTCAGTTTGTTTTGTGAGATTAAGAGTCTCTTATGGTTTGTCTCCCTCCCGATCCCGTCTTGTTCCATTTATTCTTTTCTTGTCTCCCAAGCCTCCCACATTGCATCTCCACTTCCTCATATCAGGGAGATCATATGATAGTTGTCTTTCTCTGATTGACTTATTTTGCTAAGCATAATAACCCTCTAGTTCCATCCATGTCATTGCAAATGGCAAGGTTTCATTTCTTTTGATGGCTGCATAGTATTCCATTGTATATATATACCACATCTTCTTTATCCATTCATCTGTTGATGGACAACTAGGTTCTTGCCATAGTTTGGCTATTGTGGACATTGCTGCTATAAACATTCAGGTGCATGTGCCCCTTTCGATCACTACATTTGTATCTTTAGGCTAAATACCCAGTAGTGCAATTGCTAGGTCATAGGGTAGCTCTATTTTCAACCTTTTGAGGAACCTCCATACTGTTTTCCAGAGTGGTTGCACCAGCTTGCATTCTCACCAACAGTGTAGGAGGGTTCCCCTTTCTCCACTTCCTCACCAGCATCTGTCATTTCCTGACTTGTTAATTTTAGCCATTCTGACTGGTGTGAGGTGGTATCTCATTGTGGTTTTGATTTGTATTTCCCTGATGCCGAGTGATGTTGAGCATTTTTTCATGTGTCTGTTGGCCATCTGGATGTCTTCTTTGCAGAAATGTCTGTTCATGTCCTCTGCTCATTTCTTGATTGGATATTTTGTTCTTGGGGTGTTGAGTTTGCTAAGCTTTTTATAGTTTTTGGATACTAGCCCTTTATCTGATATGTCCTTTGCAAATACTTCTCTCATTCAGTCAGTTGTCTTATGGTTTTGTTGACTGTTTCCTTTACTGTGCAAAAGCTTTTGATCTTGATGAAATCCCAGTAGTTCATTTTTGCCCTTGCTTCCCTTGCCTTTGGCGATGTTCCTAGGAAGAAGTTTCTGTGGCTGAGGTCAAAGAGGTTCCTGCTATGTTTTTAACATTCATCAAGACATATATTCACTAGTTTAAACCTTATGGATATTTTATTTATTTTTATTTTAAAATATTTTATTTATTTATTTATTTATTTGAGAGAGAATGAGTGGGGGAGGGGCAGAGAGAGAGAGAGAGAGAGAGAAGCAGACTCTCTGCTGAACAGGGAGCCTGATGCAGGACTCCATCCCAGGACTCTGGGGTCATGACCTGAGCTGAAGGCAGTTGTTTAGCTGACTGAGCCACCCAGATGCCCTCCTTAGAGTGTTTTAAATTTATGGTCATATCTACAGTAAGGATGATTTCTACCCCCTTGCACTGGTCTTACCTCACTTATGTTTCAAGCATTGTTGCTTCATCCAGAAATAAAAGAATGGTGCTCAGTGTGCTTAGAAAAGGCAGGTGTTCTGGTCTTGATTTGATTTCACTGGGAAGATCTCTAATATTTCATGATTAGGAATGATGTTGACTCTATTTTTCATATAGAAAATCTTATTATGGATACATCTTTCTATTTTGAGGAGTTTTTTTAAAGATTTTATTGATTTTATTTTTATTTTAAAGATTTTATTATTCTCAACAGATGAATAGATGAAGAAGATATGGTCCATATATACAATGGAATATTATGCAGCCATTGGAAAGGATAAATACCCAACTTTTGTATCAAAATGGACGGGACTGGAAGAGATTATGTTGAGTGAAGTAAGTCAAGCAGAGAAAGACAATTATCATATGGTTTCACTTACTTGTGGAGCATAAGGAATAAAATGGAGGACATTAGGAAAAGGAAAGGAGAAATGAAGTGAGGTAAATTGGAGGGAGAGACAAAGCATGAGAGACTGTGGATTATGAGAAACAAACCAAGGGTTTGGGAGGGGAGATGGGTGGGGGATGGGCAAGCCTGGTGGTGAGTATTAAGGAGGGCATGTATTGCATGGAGCACTGGGTGTGAAGCATAAACAATGAATCTTGGAACACTGAACAAAAAAAAAGTTGAGAGAAGAGTTAATACCTATTCTTCTCTAACTATTCCAAAACATAGAAAGGGAAAGAAAACTTCCAAATTAATTCTATGAGGTCAGCATTACTCTGATACAAAGCCCAGATAAAGACACTACCAAAAAAAGAGAACTATAGGCCAATATCTTTAATGGACATAGATCCAAATATCCTCAACAAAATACTAACAAACCGAATCCAACAATACATTAAAAAAATCATTCGCCATGATTGAGTGGAATTTATTGCTGGGTTGCAAGGGTGGTTCAATATATCATATAAATGAGAGAAAAGATAAGAACCATATGGTCATTCAACAGACGCAGAAAAAGCATTTGATGAAAGACAACATCTCTTTATGATAAAGACTCTCATCAATGTAGATTTAGAGGGAACGTACCTCATCATAATAAAGGCCGTATATGAAAACTCACAGCTAACATCATCCTCAGTGGGGAAAAACTAAGAGCTTTTCCTCTACAGTCAGGAACAAGACAAAGATGTCCTCTCTCACCATTTTTATTCAATATAGTACCGGAAGTCCTAGCCACAGCAGTCAGATGAGAAAAATAAGCAAAATACATCCAAATCAGTAAAAAAGAAGTAAAACCCTTAATATTTGCAGATGACATGATACTATATATAGAAAATCCAAAAGACCACCAGAGGTGCCTGGGTGACTCAGTTGGTTAAGCATGTGACTTGGTTTCAGATCAGGTCATGATCTCAGGGTCCTGGGTTCGAGCCCCAAGTCAGGCTCCATGCTCAGTGTAGAGTTTGCTTATCCATATCCCTCTGCTCCTACTCCTCCTCTCTCTCTCTGAAATAAATAAGTGAAATATTTTAGGAGAAAAGACTCCACCAAAAAATTGCTAGAACTGATAAATTCAGTAAAGTTGCAAGATACAAAATCAATGTACAGAGATTTTTTGTTGCATATTTATACTCCAATAATGAAGCAGCTGAAAAAGAAATCAAGGAATTGATATAATTTACAATTATACCAAAAATAGCAAGATACCTAGGAGTAAACCTAACCAAAGTGATGAAAGATCTGTACCCTGAAAACTATAAAACACTGATGAAAGAAACTGAAGATGACACAAAGAAATAGAAAGAAATTCCATGCTCATGGATTGGAAGAACAAATATTGTTAAAATGTCCATAGTACTCAAAGCAATCTACACATTTAATGCAATCCCTATCAAAATACCAAAAGCATTTTTCACAGAGCCAGAACAAACAGTCCTAAAATTTGTGTGGAACCACAAAGGACCCTGAATAACCAAAGCAATCTTGAAAAAGAAAAGCAAAGCTGGAGGCATCACAATTTCAAACTACAAGTTATATTATAAAGCTACAGTCATCAAAAGAGTAAGGTACTGGCACAAAAATAGATACATAGATGAATACAGCAGAGAAGAAAACCCAGAAATAAGCCCACAATTATATGGTCAATTAATCTCTGAGAAAACAGAAAAGAATATGCAATGGGCATAAGACAGTATCTTCAGGATGTCTGGGTGGCTCAGTCAGTTGAGCATTTGTCTTCGGCTCAGGTCATGATCCCGGGGTCCTGGGACCAAGTCCAGCATGGGTCTCCCTGCTCAGCTGGAAACCTGCTTCTCTCTCTTTCCCTCTGTAGCTCCCCCTGCTTGTGCTCTCTCTCTCTCTCTTTCTCTCTCTGTGGGTCAAATAAATAAATAACATCTTTAAAAAAAGACAGTCTCTTCAACAAATGGTTTTGGGAAAACTGCACAGCAGCAAGCAGAAGATTGAAACTAGACCACTTTCTTAGACCATACACAGAAATAAATTCAAAATGGATTAAAGACCTCAATGTGAGATCTGAAACCATAAAAATCCTAGAAGAGAGCACAAGCAGTAACTTCAGATACTGGCCATAGTAACTTCTTACTAGACACATCTCCTGAGGCAAGGGAAAAAAAAGCAAAAATAAACTCACAGGACTACATCAAAATAAAAGATTTCTGCACAGCAATGGAAACAATCAACAAAACTAAAAAGTAGTCTACGGAATGGGATATGATATTTGTCAATGACATATCTGATAAAGGGTTAGTATCCAAAATATACAAAGAACTAATATAACTCAACACCTGAAAAACAAATAATCCAATTAAAAATGGGCAGAAGACATGAATAGACATTTCTCCAAAGAAGACATACAGATGGCCAATAGACCCATGAGAAGATGCCCAACATCATTCATCATCAAGGAAATGCAAATCAAAACTACAAGGTGATATCACCTCACACCTGTCAGAATGGCTAAAATCAACAACCCAAGAAACAAGTATCGGCAAGGATGTGGAGAGAAAGGAACCCTTGTGCACTGTTGGTGGGAATGCAAACTGGTACAGCCACTGTGGAAAACAGTATGGACGTTCCTCAAAAATTTAAAAAGAGAACTACCCTATGATTCAACAATCACCCTACTGGCTATTTACCCAAAGAATATGAAAACACTAATTCAAAGGAATACATGCACCTCTATGTTCATGGCAACATTAATTAAAATAGCCAAGATATGGAAGCAACCCAAGTGTCCATCAGCTGATGAATGGATGAAGAATAGAACATTCCTCGATCATAAAAAGGAATAAAATCTTGCCATTTGCAATGACATGGATGGACTCCTCTCTGCCTCACCTCCCTCCACAAGGATGGTATTAGAGAAGGGCATGGCCTGGGGGCTCAGACACTGAGCAGTATGTCCCAGGGCCTGGCAACTGGGAAGGGGCCATTCCAACTCTGGGGAACCCTTAGAGAGGGGGTAGAGAAGGGTGGAAATGAAGGAAAAATAAACACATCAAATCTCTGTTGGGTTCTTCTCTGACCAAAGCTGTATAACCCCCCGACCCTCTCCTCCTGACTCTTGTCACTCATTCCAGATGCTGACCACCTCTCTACCCCAGCTGGGGGCTCTGAAGACCTGAAGAACTGGCCTGCCCTCTTGGAATTGGTCAGGGATATAAGATGACCCTCAGCCCAAGATAGGGGCTAATGATGTGGACCTGGCCCTCGAGAGACACAGATGAGGTGAGACATGGACAGCAACCACAGAGCCCAAGACCAGAGTCAGATCCGAAAGACCAAGAGGATTTAGGAAATGGAGGGCCTCTTTGGAGAAGCCAAACAGGGAGTGCGGGAGGTGGTAGAGAGTGACAGCGGCTACTCCTTTCCCCTGTCCTGACCTTGAAGGATGGCCCTCCTGTGAAGATACGCAGTCAGCCCCAGTGCAGGAGAACATGGTGCACCCTGCTCCATTCAGGGTCACCAGCATAGGGTGCCTGAGGAGGAAGAGGGAGTGGTGGGCAGCCTCGAGTCAGTGGTCACTGGCTCTCCAGGAACCAGAGCCTCCCCACCGGCCTGGGGACCTGCCTCTTGCTTGACACACTTGAGGTCACCCCCGAGGGTGCCAGGACTAGCCTAGAAATCCACAGAGGGAGGACATGGAGGGGGCCTGTGAGGAAAAGCTGGCAAGATGAGGAGAATGAGGGAGCCAACTCTGATGCAGTATCCTGACAAGAGTGGAGGAAGCACAGGTTTCTCCCGTCTGTAGGGCCAGGTCCCCTCATTCCTCCTTGTTGGGTGGGGAAGGATCTGAGGCTGCGCGCTTGCGTCCCTAGGGCCCTGCTATGTCTTCAGAGTCGCACCTTTGGGAGATGGGCCTTCTCTCAAGATCTGCACTGAACTTCCCTGGGCTGCGGGGGAATGCTGTGAGGGGAAATCTCTCCAGACCAAGCATCAGAAGTGCATTTGTCCCCAAGCTGAGCCTTCTCCACCCATCAGCCTTCAGGCACAAGGAACTTCTTGTCCTCCACCTGTCGACTGTTCCAACTACCACAGCCAGCACTGGAATGTCAGAGAACAACTACATTTGGCTCCCAAATCCAAAAAGTACGGAAAAGAGGCATCTTAGAGAGGGAACAGGGTTCTGGGGTGAGGAAGCTTTAGGAGCTACAGGCTAGGTCCTATTAGGACTTTGTAGGCTGTGGCCTCTTTTGTCTTCACTGGCCTTTTCCTGAAAAATAAAGTGTTAAAAATGCATTTCATGATGGAATGGAAATAACACGACTCCAAACTTCCACTCAGGCAGGTCTCTCCCATGCTCTATCTATACACCACTCACAAGGAGGAATAGATTTTTACCCTTCTTCCAGTGGATGTTCTAGAAGGTTCTCTGACCAGGTGGCATGCATTATAAAAGCAATTTTTGTTTTTATTTTATTTTACTGACCTAATATATAATTGTATAACAGGGAATGATGAAGACCAAGTGGGTCTGAAATCCAGCTTTCCGACTGCACATTGGCTGTGACTGCCATGTAATCGTCTCCTTGCAGCTACCTCTGGGGGCTCCACAGGGTCTGTACCGGAGTCACATATTTTGCAGAGTAAGCTGAAAAGGGGATGTTCGAATGATTGGTGAAATCCACTCCTTATGGGCATGGCTTGTAATCTCTCTTCTCTTCTGCCTCATAGGTTTCTGGAAGGAGGTAGAAAGCAGGGGAATGAATGCTCGCAGGATGTCCCAGGGCTGGCAGTGGAGGCTGGACACTCCGCTTTCAGCCATCAGCAGAACTGAAACAGAATCTGAAACTAAATCTAATCTTCCCCCTGACCTTGGTCTTTTCAGTCCCGCAACTACGTTGTCCATTAGACCTGAGCACTGCCAATAGAAATATATTACAAGCCACACATGAAATTTAAATTCATAGTTACCACCTTAGAAGAGTACAAATAAAGAGATCAAATTAGTTTGAACAATATATATTTTTTTAAGATTTTATTTATTTATTTGAGAGAGAATGAGTGAGAGAGAACATGAGAGAGGAGAAGGTCAGAGGGAGAAGCAGACTCTCCATGGAGCTGGGACCCCGAAGCGGGACTCGATCCTGGAAGTCCAGGATCATGACCTGAGCCAAAGGCAGCTGCTCGACCAACTGAGACACCCAGGCGCCCTGAACAATATATTTTTTAACCTGAAATAACCAACATATTATTACCCCACGAAATCAATATGAAACACTGGGGTATTTTCTCGAATATTTCACTCAAAAACTAAAACCCACGCTCTCTCCACAGTGTGCAGGGTATGTGATCTGCCTGCACTTGTCCCTCTGACTTCTTCACCCCCTACCCACTCAGCCCAGAACATCCTGGGCTGCCTCAGAGAATCCCAGTCAGTCCCTGCTCAGCCCCTCACCCCCACCTCCAGGGCAATAGTGCCAGGGACTGGGGCAAGGGGTGGAGTGGGGGTACTCAGGACCTCTATCTGGTTCCCCACACCAGGAGTGACTCTCTGCATCAAAGTCACGATTCCTGGGGGACCTCAGCACCTGTCTCTGCCCCATCTGTCACCCAATTACCCTTGAGGCTCTTATTACGTGTCTCTGACTAATGGACACGTTCATCCGTCTGTCTGGATGCCATGAGCTCTAAAAGGCAGTGGCTCCTTGCTGTCCACTGACACAGTGCGCAGCACCCAGAAGACATCCAATAAACACAGGTGAAAGAGATCCAGATCTGCAGGCATCAGAAGACTGAAAAGACATGCAGACACAGGTGGGGTAAGGCCTGGAGATCCGTCTTCAAACGTACCTGCTGGACATGACCCCTCCCAGGTACTGGGCTCTCAGCCCTGTGGGCCAGCTAAATGCTGCTGAACTCTGTCTTGCCTGGAGCCTGGTGGTGACTGAAGAAGCTGGGACCTGTGGGGACAAAGAGAGAACAGGTGTGAGTGGCAGCCAGTTTCTTCTCCCTCACCAGGCTGCCTCTCACATTCCTGCCAGCCCAGCCAACAAAAGCAACCAGATTGGGACCTTTTCTCCAGCTCTGCACTCTCTTGCTTTTTTTTTTTTTCTTTAAAGATTTTATTTATTTATTTGACAGAGATCACAAGTAGGCAGAGAGGCAGGCAGAGAGAGGATGGAAGCAGGCTCTGCACTGAGGAGAGAGCCAGATGCGGGGCTCAATCCCAGGACCCTGAGATCATGAACTGAGCTGAAGGCAGAGGCTTAACCCACTGAGCCACCCAGGTGCCCCCACTCTCTTGCTTTTGCATTCGTTTTTATCCCTTGGCCTTTGGTGCTAGCAAGTGACTGACACCAGAAAAGTTTTCCAGTATTCTTTTCTCTTATAGTACAATAAAGCGTATTTATTCCACAAAATATAGGCATGGAAAGTTTTTATAAGAATATAAGACCTAGGGGCGCCTGGGTGGCTCAGTGGTTTGGGCTGCTGCCTTCGGCTCCGGTCATGATCTCAGGGTCCTGGGATCGAGCCCCGCATCGGGCTCTCTGCTCCGCAGGAAGCCTGCTTCTCTCTCTCTCTCTCTCTCTCTCTCTCTGCCTGCCTCTCTGCCTACTTGTGATCTCTGTCTGTCAAATAAATAAATAAAATCTTAAAAAAAAAAAAAGAATATAAGACCTCATGTGATGTCCTCAATTAGAGACAGCATTTATTTTGTTCCTGTTCATTGTTTCATTTGACCATATGTGTGAACTCATTTTCTCTCTCTCTCTCTCTCTCTCTCTCACACACACACACACACACACACACTTTTTACAAATAAAGGTTAAATTATGAGCACCCTTTTAAAAAAAATCAGGATATGAAGGGGCCCCTGGCTGGCTCAGTCAGTAGAGCAAGAGACTCAATCTCAGGTTGTGAGCTCAAGCCCCACATTGGGCATGGAGCCTATTACAAAAAATAATAATAATAAATAAAATTTTAAAAAAAGAAAACCAATTTTTTGAAAGCTATAACTGGACATCTAATTTTTCAACTAAAGTGTTCATCTCTGGGATAAATAAATAAATAAATATCAAGATATAGAATCACATGTTAAATATAAATAAAATAATGAACTTCTAACTTTAACTTGACAAGCTCTACCCCCAAAGAGAGCCTGCCAATGTCTCACAAAATACCAAAGAGTCACACAGAAAAAGAGGAAGTAGCAATACAGAAACTGGGCCAGGACTCTATCTCTGCTCAAAAAGACATCATGAGGACAGCCAAAGAAACGTGATAGGAGTAGCTAATAGTAGTACGTGTCACTGTCAACTTCTCGTTTTGAAGGTTGTGTTGCGGTTACAGGAGAGAACGTCCTCATATGTGGAAAACATACCCTAACGCATTCAGCCATCTATCATGATGGCAGCTTTTTTTGCAAATGGTTCAGAAAAAGGATTTTTGCAGAGTTTTTGCAACTTTTCTTTAACATGGGAGTGTTTAAAATCAGAAAGTTAAATTAAGCAGAAGGAAGGAAGGAAAGAAGGAAGAAAGAAAGAAAAGGAAAATTTGCAATAAAAACAACTTATTTGGAGCCCATTTCAATCGACTGTATCTAAACAAGATAAAATGCAGTCCATTCCTGCATAAAACCTGCCAAGCATTTGGTGACGGCGAAGCTCCCGTGTGTCACTCGTGTCCTCCCTGTTCCAGGCTGGGCCTCCTCTGAGTCCAGGCAATGCGGGTGTCCTTTCTCTTCTCCCATAATGCTCCCCTCCTGTCTTCCCCATTTCTCTTCCTCAGACTCTTTCCCTCAATATTTTATTATTAACACTTTCAAGCATTCAGTTAAATCAAGGTGGTTTATGGTGTTCCGATCTCTTGTGACTTTAATGAGTTTTCCTCTAATCATTCCAACAATGGTTTATAAAGGGGTGTCATAACCTCTCTTTCCTGTAGATTTTTGCTTCAGGTAGTTTGAAACTGTATTAGTCACATACACATGTATGATTAGGGACTCCCTGATAAATTGATCTTCTTAATGTTACAAAAATTCACTCTTACAAAGCTACAGAAGTCAAAACTGTATAATATTGGCATAAAAACAGACATAGCATAAAACATGGATCAATGGAGTAGAATAGAAAATTCAGAAATAAACCCATACATATATGATCAATTAAATTACTACAAAGGAGCCAAGAATACACAATGGGGAAAGGACAGTCTCTTTAATAAACAATATTGAGGGCGCCTGGGTGGCTCAATGGGTTAAAGCCTCTGCCTTCAGCTCAGGTCATGATCCCAGAGTCCTGGGATAGAGCCCCGCATCAGGCTCTCTGCTCAGCAGGGAGCTTGCTTCCTCCTCTCTCTCTGCCTGCCTCTCTGTCTACTTGTGATCTCTGTCTGTCAAATAAATAAATAAAATCTTTTTTAAAAAAAATAAACAATATTGAGAAAACTGGACAACCAGATGCAAAAGAATGAACCATACACCATATGGTTCTTACACCATACACAAAAATTAACTCCATGCAGATTAAAGACTTTGACTATGATACCCAAAGCCATAAAACTCCTAAAGAAAATATAGGAGGTAAGATTCTTGACATAAAGCTTGATAATTACTTTTTTAAATCTGACACCAAAAACAAAAACAACAAAAGCAAAAGTGAGATTACATCAAACTAAAAAGCTTCTTTGCAGCAAAGGAAGTGATTAACCAAATGAAAAGGCAGCCTACAAAATGAGAAAATCTACCTACAAATCATATATATATATATATAACACATCCAACTCAATAGCAAAAATATAAACAATCCAATTAAAAAGTAGACAGGGCATCTGAATCACTATTTTTCCAAAGAAGACATACAGAGGTCAACAGGTACATGAAAAAATGCTCAACATCACTCATCAGGGAAATGCAAGTCAAAACCACAATGAGATATCACTTCACACTTGTTAGAATGGCTATTACAAAAAAAAAAAAAAATACCAACCCAAGAAATAATAAGTATTGCAAGGAAGTAGAGAAAAGGAAACACTTGTGTTCAGCTGGTAGGACTATGCAGTGGTATAGCCTCTATGGAAAACAGTCTGGAAATTTCTTTAAAAATTAAAAAAATAAAAGTACCATATAATCCAGCAATTCCACCTGTGGATACTTAGTCCAGAGAAATGGAAAATACTAACTTGAAGAGACATATCTCTTAACCCCCACCCTGTTCGCTGCAAGATTATTCACAATAGCCAAGACACAGAAGCATTCGATGGAAGAATGAATACAAAATTGTGATATCTATATTATTTTTTGTACATATCATGTATACCTATAAATCTTGCCACTGGTGGCAACATGGCTGAACCTTGATGGTATTATGGTAAAAGAAATAAATCAGACAGAAAGACAAACACCATATTATCTCACTTTTATGTGCAATCCTCAAAATCTCACTTATATGTGGAATCTTCAAAAACAAAACTTATGGACACAACAAACAGATTTGTGGTTCCCAGAGATGGGAAGGCAGATGGATGAAATGGATGAAGGTGGTCAAAAGGACAAACTTCCAGTTATCAAACAAGTAAGTCCTGGGATGTGAAGTAGAGTATGTAGGTGGTAGTTAATAATACTATTTTGCCTATGAAAGTTGCCTTTGAAAGTTGCTGAGAGAGTAGACCTTGAAAGTTCTCATTACAGCTAACAAAATTTGTTACTATGTGTAGTGATGGATGTTCCTTAGACTTATTATGGTCATCACTTAACAATTATCCAAATGGAAAATCTTTATGTTGTACACCTGAACCTAATACAATGTCATGTGTCAGTTATAGTTCAATTAAAAAAACAAAACAAAAAACCACCCCCCCACCACATATCCAGCAACCATACTGCTCTGGGGCCACTGAGTCCCTCGACCCTACCCGACACTCTCCTGCTTTGTAAAAACTATTTCCCAGTTTCTCTTTTCCTCCAGCACTTCCTGACTGCTTTTCACTCTTGGCCAATGACCTTGCTTCTTAACCTTGGGGACAAAGTAGAAACTGTGTGGAAAACTTCCATGTGCTCCATTCAGGGAATCCCTCCCATGGGCCTGCTTCAGTGCCCACAACTTCTGTCTTCCCTCCCATTAGAACAAATAAAGTTCCCTCTTTTTTCGTGATATACTTTGGAAGTCATCATCTGACATTAAGATGGCCCCAGCAGATTTCTTGCCCCTGCTATTTCCGTGGTATATCTTCTTCTATCATTTTACTTTCAATATCTGTGTCGTGCTTTTATGTTTCATCTTTAATCGACGATATGTGGCTCGTCTCACTCTCTCACCCCACTAATCTTTTCTACACAAACAATATTTGATCATGCATACTTTCTCTGTTATAGTACAAAAATTAATATGGTTGAAACAGATCTCTAAGTTAACCATGTCCTTTGTCCAGTCTTTTCCCCTCATCCCTCCTTCCCTGCATACTTTGATGTTAATTACCTTTTAGAATTGCATTTTATATGTGTATTGGCTTTTCATCTACTCATATTTCTGTCAGCTCTATTTTGTTTAAAGATTTACTTACTTATTTGAGAAAGAAAAAGAGAGCACAAGCTTGGGGGGCAGAGGGAGAGAGAGAGAGAATCTCATGCAGACTCTGGGCTGAGTGTGGAGCCCAATGTGGGGCTTGATCTCACAACCCTGAGATCACAACCTGAGCCAAAATCAAGAGTTAGATGCTTAACTGACTGTGCCACTCAGGTGTCCCCCTCTCTACTTTTTAAAAAATTTTAAGTAGGCCTCATGCTCAATGTGGGGTTTGAATTCACAACCCTGAGGTTAAGAATGCCACGCTCCACTGACGGAGCCAGCCAGGTGCCCCTACACATATTTCCATTGGCAATACGCAATTGGTACAGGCAGTAAATAAAATACACAATCTTTGTGTCTATTGGAAGGTTCTTAAAAAGCAATTTATTGAGGAAGAATTGACATGCCATGAGCGGCACCTAATTAAAATCACACAATTTGATAGATTTTAACATACGTCTGCAACTGTGAAACCACCACCACAGTCAGGCTAATGGTCGGGTCATCACCTCCAAAGTTTTCTCTTGCCCCTTGATAATGCTCCCCGCCACCTGCCCTGACCCTTTTGGTCCTGGGGAACTATTAATCTACTTCCTGTCACAACAGATTAGTTTGAACTTTCTGGATTTTCATGAAAATGGAGACAGAGAATATTTATCTCTTTCTCTGTTTTCTTTTGCTCCGAATTATTATTTTGAAATTCACCCATGTTGTTCTGTGCATCAATACCTCATTCCTTTTACCTGCTGAGTTGTATTGCTGATTGAATGGTGTAGCATTAGTATAGAAAGTAAGAGATTTATAACAAGATAGATCAATTCATCATCACTCTCCATTCTTTTTGCAATAGCTATCCTGGGAGTTGCTCATATACATGTTATAAACCACACAAACAATATTTGATCATGCATACTTTTAAGAAATTAAGAGAACATAGTGGTCTTTGTCATTTGGCTCCATCTTTACTCTTTATGGTGATCTTCCTTAATATGCAGGTTTCCATTCGTTGTCATCTGCAGGACCTGGAACCTTCATTCAGTCTGCTGGCAATGAAATGCTGCCTCTGTTTCCAAAATCACACCCATATGCCTAATTCTTAAGCCCTTTTCCACCCATTTACTCTTTGATTTTGTTGATGACCTCTGCCAGCACTCAGGTTACAAAACCTAGAATCCACTCTGAGTCCCTTCCCTCCTCTTACCAAACCCAAGTCATCCTCTGCCAGTGCTATCGTTGTTTCCCTCACACCTGTGTCTGCTGCCACATTCCTCTTCAGGCTGATACAACCTAACCACTTACCTTAACCACTAGGACCTGTGCCAAATGCTCTTCAGGTCACATTTGAGTTCATACCTCTAGTCCATCACCCAAAGGGCAAATGATTTTCTCTTTATAAACAAATATATTTACAAGAGCTAGTTTGATCAGGGATGACCCACTAAAAAGTTGACAGCTGGCTCCTGGATGGAGCCCATGGACTTGGGCAGTTCCTTGGGATGATATTCCCTGACTTCTGTTCTGTCCTCAGCCTGCCTGTCCTGTTTCCCAGCAGCCACATTAAACATACTGTAGAACAGGACAAAATCACATCAGCATCAGTACAGGGAATTAGGACCCAAGTCATCCACTCACCCAGGGAAGGCATGTCTGGAGCCTGTCAGCCATACAGGACAAAGAGCATCAGTGACACGACATGGCCCTTCCTTTCTTTAGGACAGATGTGGGTCACAGGGAGAGGCAGAGTCACAGATCACCTCATAGTTGACAGAAGTGAAAAGGGCTTGGAGGGGCTGCCCAGGCTAAGGTGACAATACCATGGGTGGCAGGGACACTGGGGGACATAGAGGGGAAAGTCCACTCAGACAGAATCAAATAAGAGAGGTCAAAGTAATGGGCAGGGCAGAGGATGAGACATTTCATCTCTGCTTGAGGAGACTGGAGACACGGCTGGAGATCTAGACTGTGCCAACCTATAGACTTGGACTCAGGGGTGAGTGTGTGTGTAAAAGAGAGAGACAGAAAAACAGAAAATGCATGAAGAAAACAGAGCTTGGCACATGTTAAGTGTTGTTTGTAAGTACACACTGTGACACATAAACATCAGCCATGACGTTGACTTTAACTAAAACCACATCCTCCAGGCCAGTGATATCAGAGCTCTGGGCCTTGCAACAACTCTGTCAGAGTCCAAATACAGGTGAATAACATTCCCCGTCACCATCACAGCCTCTCTGGAGGTGAGATAAGTGGAGGGTGATGAGACTCCATTCCATTTTCCTTTAGGTATGTAGGTTCCTGGCTTCATCTCTTCTATTAGACTGTGAGCTCCCAGAACCAGGATAAACATAGGTCATTTGGATAAACATGGGTCATTTGTTCTCCTCCCCAAGACCCTGGATTTTCCTGAGTAAAGGGCTCATCAACTGCTTGGTGGGTTAATAAGAACACCCTCCTTTAGGACACAAAGAAGGTGAGCCTAGCGATGACCTCATCGCAGTGCCTAAGGACAGTTTCCAAGGGGCAGCAAAAGGAGAGAACCCAAAGGGAGCCCTGTGACTTCTCTTGAGGAGACACAGGCAAGAGTTCCAGGAGGCTGAATGCAGGGCAGTGAGCTGGAAAAGAAGTTACACAGAGACTGTTCTGGAGATGTGCAGAGGAGCCCATCCAGCACATGGGTGTTTGCTGATCTGTGCATGCATGAGAGGGACCCACTCCCAACTGAGGAGAAATCATCAGAAATCAGTAGGCTGGGGTGCTTGGGTGGATCAGACAGTTAAGTGTCTGAATCTTGATCTCGGCTCAGGTCTTGAACTCAGGGTTCTAAGTTCAAGCCCTGCACTGGGCTCCATGCTGGGTGTGGAGCTTACTTTAAAAAAAAAAAAAAAAAAAAAAAAAAAAAAAAAATTCAGTGGACTGGACAAGGGTTGAGATTCGCTCAGGGCTGGGAATTGTTTTGCTCCCATTCATTAAAATGGATGAACTGCATAATAGGGTTACTGGCTGGTTATTACAAGTTTATTATTAGTCTTAGTAGTTAATATTAGTCCAAGTAAGTTGACTGCAGCCCAGGCATAAAGTTTAAAAGGTAGTATCAGATGATCAAACTGATATTCAGTTTTCTTAACTTTGATGAGAACAATACCCAACATTCTTTAAATGAATACTACAAAGTTCAATTCCCAAAAAAGTAAAATTGCTAGTCACCTAATAAAAAATTATTTTGTAGATTATATTATTTAGATTAGATTATTATTTATCATCTAATAAAAAATTACCAGACATGAAAAAAATTGAGGAAATATCTCCATAAACAGGAAAAAATTTAATCAATAGAAACAGTCAAGAACATGAGCAAAATAATGGAATTTAGGCAAAGAACTTAAAACATTGGAGGCTAAGCTAGATCTTCCAAATGCCCTGAAGAATGTACAAAAAATATGAACACTATCAGGAGAGAAATGGATGATATTAAAAACATCCAATAAAACCTCTAGATTTTAAGAAAGTACAATGTCTGTAATGAAAAATACACTGGATGGGTTTCAGCAAATGAAGTACTGCATAATATCAATGAACTTGTAGATAGAGCAACAGGAACTGTACAAAATGAAACAAAGCGAAAAAGAAGGGAAAAATGAGCAGTTCCAAAATTAGTTCTGAAATAGTATCAGGGATCCTGACATAAATGCAATTGGAGGCCCATTAAAGAGAACAGACTACCAAAATATGTGAAGAAATAATGGTCAAAAATCTTCCAGATTGGGGTACCTGTGTTGCTCAGTGGGTTAAACAGTTGTCTTTGGTTCAGGTCACAATCCCAGGGTCCTGGGATGGAGTCCTGCATCGGGCTCCCTGCTCAGTGGAGAACCTGCTTCTCCCTCTGCCTCTGCCTGCTGCTTCTCCTGCTTGTGCTCTCTCTCTCTCAAATAAATAAATAAAATATTTTAAAAGAAATCTTCCAAATTGGATATAAACTATAAAGCCAAAGGTCAAGAAATGCAATCAACTGCAATATATGTATAAAGAAAACCACACTGTGATGGTTAATTTTATGTCATCTTGACCAGGTCAGTGTGCCCAGATATCTAGCTAGGGATTATTTCTCTGTGTGTCTGTGAGGGTGTTTCCATAGGGAACTGATATTTGAATTGGTGGGCCCAGGAAAGCAGTTTGCCCTCTCTTAAAGTGGGAGAGCATCATCTAATCTTTTGAGGGCCTGAATAGAACAGAAAGGTGAAGGAAGGGAGTGCTCAACCCTTCCTGCATAATCACTAACGCTGAGACATCCATCTTCTCCTGCCCTTGGAGCTCCTGGTCCTCAGGCCTTTAACCTAAACTAGAATCTATGTATTGGCTCCTCTGGTTCACAGGGTATCAAACTCTGACTGAATGAAACTCTAAACTAAACTAAACTCACTTTCCTGGCTCTCTAGCTAGTTCTCTAGGCATCAGATTGTGAGACTTTTCAGCTACAACATTGGTGACCAACCATCTGGAGCCCTATCTGCTGTTCACTCTTCAAACTGTCTCTCTACAAAGCACTCACCAGCGGGACGCCCGAAAGCATCAGAACCCACCAGACCTGTGGCCCTGCTATGCCATCACTGCCATCACTTGATGTTTGAGCTCCTCTGTTTTCCTCCATGATCCCCTTGAGCAGGGCTCTGCACCCTGATTTTCAGAAGCTCCTGCTTCCCCCTCAGGGAGCCCATACCAAGGTGCCAACACAAGCAGGTGGCAGCCACTGCTGGGGTGGAAACCATGCGCCCTCTGGGCCTCCCACATCTTCAAGGATATGATGTGTCCTCCCACATGGCCTCACACAGGTGCTTACACAGCTCTCAGCAGTTTACGAAGCGTCCTACTGGCTTTTTTCTCCTCTCCACTTTACACATGAAGAAGCAGGGCCAAACCAGGGGCACAACACTGGAAAGAAGCAGGGCAGGGCCACCGTGTCCAGCTCCAGTATGAGGACCCATACAGCCTAACAAGCTTCCAAGCCTCTGAACCTCACGGTTTCTACTGTCACAAAGAGAGGGACCTGGAAGGGAAAGACCTGGAAGAGCAGTGGACCCTTCTAGCACATAAAGAGTAAGAATGTGGGGTTAGGAAAGAGCTCAGCATCTGATGTAATCCTTCCAACAGCCTGAGGACACAGGTGACATCTCAATGTAGGTGGAACTGGGGCCAGTAACTGGTCCCAGGGAAATAGTTTCAAGTGAACAGCTGGGATTCCAGTCTTCCTGCCACCTAATCAAGGTTTCCTGGTCATCTATTCCCAGAAATCTCATGGGCCCCAGAAAAATCTCTCATAGCTCCAAGGAATCAAAATTGTAACTCTGTGGAGCATCGATTTTTACCTTCTAGATTAGCAAAGAATGAAAGTTTAGTGTAACAAAGGTAAAAGAAAATAGGCATACTTATGCATTCCTTTTTTAAAAATTGAGACTTATTCTGTGGCCTAACATGATCTATTCTGGATAATGTTCCACATGCACTTGAAAAGAATGTGTATTCCACATTTTTTAGACAAAATGTTCTGAATATAGCTGTTAGGTCCGTCTAGTCCAATGTGTCACTCAAAGCCACTATTTCCTTGTTGATTTTCTGCCTGGATGATCTATTCACTGATGTAAGTGGGATGTCAAAGTCCCCTGCAATTGTTGTATTACTGTCAATTTCTTCCTTTATGTCTATTAATAGTTGCTATATGTATTTGGGTGCTCTCAAGTTGGGTGCATAAGTATTTACAAATGTTATAACCTCTTGTTGGGTTGTTCCCTTTATTATTACATAGTGTCCTTCTTTGTCTCATCACAATCTTTGTTTTAATGTCTGTTTTTGCCACCCTGGCTTTCTTTTCACTTTCATTTTCTTTTTTTTTTTTTTTTTTAAAGATTTTATTTATTTATTTATTTGACAGAGAGAAATTACAAGTACACTGAGAGGCAGGCAGAGAGAGAGAGAGAGAAGGAAGCAGGCTCCCTGCTAAGCAGAGAGCCCGACGCGGGACTCGATCCCAGGACCCTGAGATCATGACCTGAGCCGAAGGCAGTGGCTTAACCCACTGAGCCACCCAGGCGCCCTTCACTTTCATTTTCATGGCAAATGTTTTTCTAGCTCTTCACTTTCAATCTGCATGTGTCTTTAGGACTGAAATGTATCTCTTGTAGGCAGCATATAGATGGGTCTGGATTTTCTGTCCATTTCAGTCACCCTATGCCTTTTGAGTAAAGCATTAAATCCATTTATATTTAAAGTGATTAGGTCTGTATATATTGCCATTTTGATACTTGTGTTATGGTTGTTTTTGTAGTTCTTCTCTTGGTTTCTTCCCTTGTGGTTTGATGGCTTTCTTTAGTGTTGAGTTTTTGGATTAATTTCTCTCTGTTTTCTGCATATCTATTATAGGTTTTGGATTTGTAGTTACCTTTGGGTTCATAAGTAACATCTTAGAGGTACAGCAGTCTATTTTAAGTTGATGGCCACCCTAGTTTGAAACCATTCAAACAGCACTTATGTGTATGATGTCACACTTCACTTCCTTTTATTTTGTGGATTCCTTGGACTGATTTTTGTAGACATAATTGATTTCCCTGCTTTTGTGCTTTGACCTCCATACTAGTTTATTTAAGTGATTAATCTACCACTTGTATTATATTTTTGCTTTTACCTGTGTATTTTTTTCCTTTCATAATTTTCTTACTCCTGATTATGGACTTTTCTTTTCACTCAAATAAGTCCTTTTAGCATTTCTTGTAATGTTGGTTTAATGGCGATGAACTCCTTTAACTTTCATTTGTCTGGGAAACTGTTGTCTCTCCTTCCATTCTGAATGATAATCTTGCTGGGTAGGGTATTCTTCATTGTAGGAGTTCTTCCTTTGAGTACTTTGAATATATGATGCCACTTTCTTCTGGCCTGTAAGGTTTCTGCTGAAAAATCAGTTGATAGCCTAATGGGGTTTTCCTTGTATGTAACTGCTTTCCGAGAGCTGCTTTAAAATTCTCTCTTTATCACTACTTTTGCCATTTTAATTGTGTGTCTTGGTGTGGACCTCCTTGGGTTAATTTTACTGGGGGATCTCTGTACTTCCTGGATCTGTATGTCCACACTTAGGCATTTGTGATGTGCATATAAAATTGGCACAAACTTCTTTTGGAGAAGGAATTTATTGATATAAAAACAAAATCTTAAAATCATTTGTCACATTGATACAAGCAAATTACTGCTATGATGTTTGAATTAGAAAAAACAAAACCAGTATATAATAACCTAAGCAACTATGCATAGGAGGGAAATGTAAAATAAACTGTTGTTCTCTCATGCAATAAAATACTATATCATTATTTTAAAAATTAAGATAAATCTCAATGCACTGATATAAAACACCTAACTTAATTTGTTATTATCTCTATAATTTTATAAAATAATTTTAGAAAAATTATTCAGAAAAATAAATTTCTATGCATTTTAAATACATAGAAAAAGACAGACTTATGGGAGGCTGATGGGGGTATTTGTAATACCAGAAAGCTTAGGCTTACATTCCCCAAACCATCAAATCCAGATTTTGACCTTATCTACATAAATCATCCTTACATTTATCCTGGAGACATACAAGCCACTCATGCAAGCCATTCAAAATAAGCCATTCATCAAGCAGTATAAGTATAGGCCCTGTTTAATATAGACTAATATTTTATTTATTTAATCTTATTTTATTTATTTAATCTTTTAAAATTCTTAACTAGCATTTTTAAAAGATTTTATTTATTTATTTATTTGTGAGAGAGAGAGAGCACAAGTGGGACAGAAATGGGGAGAGGGAGAGGGAGAAACAGATTTCCCCAGTTAGCAGGAAGCCCAATGCAGGGCTCAATTCCAAGACCCTGAGATCATGCCTGGGCCAACAGTGGATGCTTAACCAACTTAGCCACCTGAGCATCCCTAAACAGATATTTTAAAAATAAATTCTGAAATGTTACTGCTTTTCTTAATTTATTGCTAATTTGTTCAATGAAAACATTTACAATTTTGTGATTCCTACAACCTCGATTTGGGTGTTTTTGTTTTTGTAACATATAAGTAACCTTGGAAAGGGTAATTGACTGGAGTTCCCATTAACCTGGAAATTAATTCTGTAAGTAAGTGTATATTTTTGTAAGTGTCTTCAGGACACCCTTACCAGTTTCAATCTCAAAATCAAAATCAAAACAGGAGCTTTACACCAGCCGCCTCAACTAAAGATAGATCCGATGTCCTGCTGTGTGATTATTGGTGGTTTACCTTGTGAGCCCTGTATGTGATTCTATGGATGTAAGTGACTGGAAAAAATCTGGTAAATTGCTCACAGTGGCCACTCAGGATTACTGAATCAAAGGGAGGTGAGAAGTTTGCTTTTCTGTAAAAATCAATGGGAAAAATAGACACTGTGAGCATATTTTAGAATTTAAACTGTTAACCTTCACAATAAAACTCCTATTTTACCACCAAAAGCTGAGTTTATTTGAGAGCAGAAGAGAATTGTAATCCAGAACAAGCAAGTCAGGGCAAAACCATAGGCAACTTCTCCCAGAGGAAAGCAGGAAGTTGGGGAAGTTCTTATAAATAAAAAGTCTATTTGATTTCACTCAGGTCATGATCTCAGGATGGTGTGATTGAGCCCTGCCTCAGGCACCACTCTCAGCGCTGAGTTTGCTTGTCTCTCTCCTTCAGCTTCTTTTTTCTCTCTCTCTCATTAATAAATAAATTAAATCTTTACAACAGGCATTTTTCAAAGTGCTGAAAGGATCCTAAAATTTGTATGGAACCAACAAAGATACCAAATCACCAAGGAAATGTTGGAAAAGAAAAAACAAAGCTGGGGGCTTCACACTGCCTAATTTCAAGCTATATTACAAAGCTGCGATCACCAAGACAACAAGGTACTGGCACAAAAACAGACACATAGATCAATGGAATAGAATAGAGAACCCAGATATAGACCCTCAACTCTATGGTCAAATAATCTTTGACAAAGTAGGAAAAAAATTCCAGTGGAAAAAAGACAGTCTCTTCAATAAATGGTGTTGCAAAAATTGGACAGCTATATGCAGAAGAATGAACTCAACCATTCTCTTACTCAAAATGGATTAAAGACCTCAATGTGAGGAATCCATCAAAATCCTAGAGAAGAACATAGGCAGTAACCTCTTCAACATTGGCCACTGCAATTTCTTTCATTACACATCTCCAAAGGCAAGGGAAACAAAGGTGAAAATAAACTTTTGGGACTTCATCAAGATAAAAACCTTCTGCACAGCAGAGGAAACAGTCAACAAAACAAAGAGACAACCCACAGAATGGGAGAAGATATTTGCAAATGACACTACAGATAAAGGGCTGGTATCCAAGATCTATAAAAAGCTTCTCAAACCCAACACCCAAAAAACAATCAAGTAAAAAAAAAAAAAAAAAAAAAAAAGCAGACATGAGCAGACACTTCTCCAAAGAAATACAAATGGCTAACAGACACATGAAAAAATGTTCAACCTCATTAGCCATCAGGGAAATTCAAATCAAAACCACATTAAGATACCACCTTTCACCAGTTAGAATGGCAAAAATTGACAAGGCAAAAAGCAACAAATTTTGGAAAGGATGTGGAGAAACAGAAACCCTCTTACACTGTTGGTAGAAATGCAAGTTGGTATAGCTACTTTGGAAAACAGTGTAGAGCTTCCTCAAAAAGTTAAAAATAGAGCTACCCTATGACCCAGCAATTGCACTGCTGGGTATTTACCCCAAAGATAAAGATGGAGTAAAAGGAAGGGCCACATGGACCCCAATGTTCATAGCAGCAATATCCACAATAACCAAACTGTGGAAAGAGTCAAGATACCCTTTAACAGATGAATGGATAGAGAAGATGTTGTCCATATATATAATGGAATATTACTCAACCATCAGAAAGGATGAATACCCAACTTTAGCATCAATATAGTTGGAACTGGAGGAGATTGCGCTAGGTGAGGTAAGTCAACCAGAGAAGGTCAATTATCATATGGTTTCATTTATTTGTGGAACACAAGAAATAGCATGAAGGACATTAGGAGAAGGAAGGAAAAAGTGAAGGGCTAGAAATCAGAGGGGGAGATGAACCATGAAAGATTATGGATGCCGAGAAACAAACCAAGGGTTTTAGAGGAATGGGAGGTGGGGGGATGGGTTAGCCCAGTGATGGATATTATGTGGGGCATGTATTGCATGGAGCACTAGGTGTTATACACAAACAATGAATTATGGATCACTACATCAAAAACTAATGATATACTGTATAGTGACTAACATAACATAATTGAAAACAAATGAAACAAAAATAAAAATAAACAGAAAGTCTATTGGAGTAAACTGGAAGCTAGAAGTATAGTGGCTTCTCATTGGCTACATTGTGACTGTCTCTCATTGGCCAGGCTGGAGGGTACCTGTCCTTCTTCCTGCTGGAATAGTAAACGAGTATCCCCTGCAAGATCTGTGTGTTTCTGTTGGGTCTGCAGTTGAGAAGCTGGTAGGGCATGAGAGCTCCCCTGGCTAAACCTCTTTACTCTATTTTAGTGAGGTTTCCCTTTATTAATTTTCATAAAATAGAGGCCATAAAAAAGAAAGGGAAGGGGGTACCTGGGTGGCTCAGTTAGTTAAACATAACTTTGGCTTAGGTCATGATCTCAGGGTCATGAGATCAAGCCCCGTGTCAGGCTCCATGCTCAGCACAGAGTCTGCTTGAGATTCTTTCCTCTCCTCCCTCTCCCTCCCCCTCTGCTCCTTCTCCCACTAGCATGTTCTCTCTGTCTCTAAAACAAACAAACAAACAAACAAACAAATAAGTCTTTAGAAGAAAGGGAAGCGAAAGGCCACATTAAGGCTTGCTAGTGTCAACCTAAAATTGTCAGGAAGCAATAATTTAAGTAAAAGCATTTATTTAGGATCAAAGTATTGGAATTTGGGGCATATAGATTTGGATAACAACCCAAATAGTGTCCCAGTAGGGAGAAAGAGTTAGGGATTTCTAGAGACAAGGAGAAAAAGCTTGTATATGTGGCTTACAAGAATTTTGATTGATGTTGAAAGAGGACTTCTAGTAACAACTTTCTAATTGATTAAGTTCTTCCCAGCTTGTCTTTCTTCCCCCCAACTTATTGGATAACTCAGGGAAAAGACCTCACAGACTAAACATTCAGCCATAAAGCCTCCATTTGACTGACTCCAAGACAATAATGGACCTGAGCTTTACCGCCCAACTGGACATACCCACCAACTTTTGTCCCCACGCCTTTCTTACATAAACCTAGAAGTATTTTCAGCACTTTGCAGACTGTTTTGAGGACACTATTCCACTGTCTTCCTGGTGTTGGCCCCACTGAATAAATTCCTTTCTTGTTTCACCACCTCTGGTCTCTCTGCCTTTGGATTTTATCAGCGGGGAGTGGCTGAAACTGGTGTTTGGGACATCTGAGCCATGCTCTTGCACCCTTGGACAAAAGTTACCCTGTTGGTGGCAGAAAGCTAATCTTGGCTAAATGTAATTGGTTGCTAAGGCTATTACTAAGCAAAAGCCCATTACTGTAACAAGTTGTAGGTGTTCTTGCAGAATTCTTAGAATTTTTGTAATTTGCTCCAATTCAAAAATTCATGGTTCTTTCCACAGTTTGGCAACTGTGGCCATTTCAGCTAAGAACATCAGGGTACAGATGGCCCTTCTTTTCATTCCATCTGTATCTTTGGGGTAAATACCCAGTAGTGCAATTGCAGGGTCATAAAGTAGCTCTATTTATGGTTCTACCTAGTAAGGACGAGGAAGACCTACATCTTCTGAATGTTCTTCTGACTCCATTTAAAAATCCTTTGACATAAGGGAGTCTTCACATAGGCGAGTCTTCCTTGATTCTGGAATTCATTTCCAGGGCAGCCAGACCTGCTCAGGACCAGGGTGGGGGTCTCTGCTCCCTCTGGGTCTGGGCAGGTACTGTTGCTAGAAGGCTCTTCCCTCACTCCACCCACTGTTGGTCCTTCCCCAATTCACCCCTGCCTCTGGTGACCCAGGAAAGCACTACTACTGTGTTCCCTGCTCCTGGCCATGAGGCCCTCCTTCCTGAGCCAGGAACCACAGAAGGAACTCACCAGCAGCAGGACACCAAAGACAAGGAATAAAAAGGTCCTGGGACCCCAAAATGGAGGCCTGGCCCCCCCAGTTGTCATAGAGTCTGCAGCCTACCTTTCCCCTGGCCCAGAGGCTGCTCTCTCCCCACTACCCCAAGCCGTTAGGGAGTGTTCCTCATCTCACCCACCTGGCCACCAGGCTCCTGTCAGTCAAGGTCTGCCTCTGTCCCTATACACTGCTCTGTGTAGGTTCTGTGTGAATGCCAGGAGTGTCACCTGCTTCCACATCAGCTGGTATTACACAATTAGTACAGAGCTCATTGAAAACACTGTGCTTTCTGCCCAAGCAGGGAAATTAGGCTCAGGTTCAGCATTCAAGGCCTTTCCTGATCTAGGTCCTTCTTAGGATCAATACCCCACTTCTTCCTCTCTTCATCTGACTACCATTTTCTGCCCACTCTCAGCTTCTGCTCCTCGTCAATCATGTGCATGGATGTTACTCATCCAGAGTCACTTTGCTCTTCTGTCCCAGTGAGAGGCTTCTCAGTCAGAGGCTTCTTAGCATCTCAGTAGCCACTGCCTGGCAGGAAGCAGGTGGATGGTTGGAATAAACACAGAGCCATGACCAGTGGCTTTGAATTCAGATGGTCAGTAGGCTTCCACATCTTCACCCATCATCTCTTTGCAAATTCAGGTGATTCCATGTCCATTATCCATTTTTCTGTCTAAGCTTTTCACACTCTCATCTGAACCCTACAGCTCCTGCTTCGACAAGCCAGAGGAACCCACTTCAGCCTTTCTTCTGGATTTTCCTTCCCTGTTAGATTCTTTAAAGTTCTTTGGATGCAGAACTCCTGGTGACTAATTAGCATATGAAACTCAATGGGCCAACAAGAGGAGTTCTGTTGTGGTTCAGGCTCTTCTAGCTGTATCCACACACTCAGGGCACTGCTGGACCCAAGTTGGTGGGGATGGTGGGGTCTACTATTCCATAAGTCACAAAAGTCTAGATCCTTCTTTGGTAATGCTTGCAGAGTGATTTAAGGGTTGGACAGTGTGTAGGAGAGAAGGGAACCCAAGGGAGCTTCCAGCTCCACCCCTTACATCAGTTTTGTATGTACAAGAGTAGTAGGAGTTCAAGTTTATTTTTCTTCATACATCGATCCAGTGGTTCCAACATCATTTATTGAAAAAACATTTTTCCCCACTGAATAGTCTTACCACCTTTGTTGAAATTCAGTTGACCATCTATATAGTCCATTTCTGGACTCTGCATTCTGTTCCACTGATCTATTATGTGTGTCAATACAGCATTGTCTTGATTACCTTCAAATATTTTTTTTAATCTATTGAGAAAATTATATGGATTTTCTCCTTTACTAAAGTGGTAAATGAAATTGGTGGACTTTACATCAATAGATGAGTGGATAAAGGAGATATACTATATATACACAATGAAATATTATTCTGCCATAAAGAAGAATGAAATCTTGTTATTTGCAATGACATGGATGGATCTAGAGAGTAAATGCTAAGTGAAATAAGTCAGTCAGAGAAAGACAAATACCATGTTTGTACTCCTGTGAAATTTATGAAAGAAAACAAATGAGCAAAGGAAAAAAGACAGAGAGAGTGAGAGAGAGAGAAACCAAGAAACAGACTCTTAACTATAAAGAACTAACTGATGGTTACCAGAGGGGAGATAAGTGGGGGGATGGGAGAGATAGGTGATGGGGATTAAGGAGTGCACTTGCTGTGATGAGCACTGGGTGATGTATGGAATTGTTGAAATACTATATTGTACACTTGAAACTAATGTAACACTGTATGTTAATTATACTGGAATGAAAAAAAAAATAAACTAAGATAAAATAACAAACTGATGGACTTTACAATGTTAAACCTACCCTGAATTCTTGGGCTAAAGTTCACTTGTCATGATGTAGTATCCTTTTTAAGTATTGCTAGATTTGATTTGCTGACATTTTCTCAAGGACATCTTTGTGTGTGTGTGCACCTATTGTGAGGAATATTTGTCTATAATTTTCTCTTTCTGTGATGTCTTTCTAAGGTTTAGCTATCAGGGCTATGTTGGTCTTATAAAATAATTTCAATTTCCTTGAGAGTTGTGTAAGTTTGGTATTCTTCCTTTTTTCCTTCTTCTTTACATGTTTCATAGCATTCACCAATCCCACCACCTGGACCTAGAAGTTATTTGTTGTTGCTTTTGTTTGGAGTTGGCTGTGTGCATGCATGTATGTGTGTGTGTGTGTCTGTCTGTCTGTCTGAGAGAGAGAGAGAGAGAAAGAGAGAGTGTGTGTTTGATAATTCAAGTACCTTAATAGATGTGGTGCTATTGAGATCTTCTATTTCTTTATGTGTCTGTATTGACAAGTGAATGGGTTTTTGTTTTTTTTTTTTAATTTTTAATTTTTTAATTTTCTTTTCAGTGTACCAGAATTCATTGTTTATGCACCACACCCAGCGCTCCCTGCAGTATGTTCCCTCCATAATACCCACCACCAGACTCACTCAACTTCCCAACACCCCCCTTCAAAATCCTCAGATTGTTTTTCAGAGTCCATAGTCTCTCATGGTTCATCTCCCCTTCCAATTTCCCTCAACTCCCTTCTCCTCTTTATCTCCCCATGTCCTCTGTGAATGTTAAAAAAAAAAAAAATTGTTTGAGAAAGAGAGTGAGAAGAACAGGAGGAGCAGCAAAGGGAGAAGGAGAAGCAGACTCCCCACTGAGCAGGGAGACTGACACAGGGCTCCATCCCAAGACCCTGGCAGATGGTTAACTGACTGAGTCACCCAGGTGCCCCTGACAAGTCAAGTTTTTAAAGGAATTTGTCTCTTATCTAGGTTACCAAATATATTGACATAAAGTTACTCACACTGCTCCCTTACTATCCTTAATGATCATAGTGAGATCCTCTCTTTTATTCTAATTTGGTAATTTGTGTTTTTCTTTTTCTTGATGAAATTTTCCAGAGATTTTTACATTTTATTAATCTTTTCAAATAGCTGTGCTATATTAATTTTCTGATTTTTACTTTATTCTGTTTTTTACTTTACAGATTTCTTCTCTTTATTATTGTTTTCTTCTACTTATTTTAGGCTTATGTTGCTCTTCTTTTTCCAGATTTTTAAGTAGCAAACTAGATCATTGATTTTAATCTTGTCTTCTTTACTAATGTAAACATTTACACTCTCTCAAGACTTGCTCCAGCTTCCTCCCATAAATTTTAATATATTGCATTATCATTATCATTCAGTTGTAAATATTATCTAATTTCCATGTAGTTTCTTCTCTGACCCATGGGTTTTTAAAAGTATGCTCCTTAAATTCCAAATATGCTAATTTTTTATTTATATCTTAGTGTTATTGATTTCTAATTCAATTCCGTTGGCAACCAGAGAACATACTATGGTACAATTTCAAATCTTTTTAATTTACTGATATTTGTGTTATAGTCTAAATGTGGTTTACCTTAGTGAACATACTATGTGCATTCAAAAATAAACATTCAACAATTGTTGGGCACAGTGCTCCACAAATGTTAATAAGGTCAAGGAAATGAATTCCTCAGATCTATGACTCTGTTGATTTTTTTTTTCTTGATGAGTTGTTCTATGACATGTTGTGTAAGAGGTGTTAAAAATCCTCTATGATTATAGATTTGTCTATTTCTCCCACTAATTCTATCAGTTCCTTCAATAATTTTATCAGTTGCTTCTTCAAGTTTTAAAGCTCTGTTATTAAGTACATGCATATTGAGGACTATGTCATACTGATGAATTAACCATTTTATCATTAGATATCCTCTTTATCTTTGGTAATATGTGCCAATAATATTGAAACTACACTGTTTGACTTTAAGAGAGCCACACCAAGCTTTCTTATGCTTATTGATTGCATTGTATATCTTTTCTCATCTTTTACAATATTTAGGATTTTGTATTTAAAGTGCATATGCTTTAGACAGCTTATAATTTCAGCTTACTTTTTTTCCCCCCTGAGAATCTCAGTCTTGTAATTAGATTGTTTATTCTAATTACATTTATTATTATGGCCATATTTGGAAAATACAATCTAACACAATTTTTCTTCTTTTTTTCTTTTTATTAAAGGATATTTTCACTGGACATAAATCAATAATGGAATAATTGTTTTTCTTCACCACTTTGAAGATTATGGGGTTCAATTTTTTTTGTCTATTTTCATTCACTGTTCTCTTGAGTGCAAAAAAACTTTTTCATTCACAAAATTTTCTTTCTCATTGGCTATGATGTGCACAGGTGGTATTTTCTTTATATTTGTCTTTCTTTGGAGATTTCTCAGCTTTTTGAATATGTAAATTGATTTTTTGTACTACATTTGATAAAATTGCAGCCAATTTTTCTCATTTGTTCAGTCATTTTCTCTGATTCTCTAACTTCACATATATTGCATGATATTACCCCACAGACCCCCAAGACTATGTTCCCTATTATCTTTTAATTCTTTTTGCCTCTGTTCTTCAGATTGAGTGGTATCTATTGTACTATTTTCAAGTTCAGTCATTCTTTGTAATGCATGTTTAAACTGTTAATGACATTCAAGTGAATTTTTCATTTCGGATAATGGAATTTTCAGTTCTAAAACTTCCTTTCAGTTGTTTTATAGTTATCATTTCTTTGCTGAGCTATCCTATTTTCTAATCATTTTGACAATCTTTCCTACAGACCTACTGTATATTTTAAAATTTCTTCCTAAAAGGGATTCTATTATGAGTCAGAGTTAAGAACCACTGGACAGGCACCGGAAGTAAGAGATATATAATGGGGAATATCTGTAGCAGTAATGTTAAAATGTTTATTAGCAGCTTCATATAATAATTTCATAAATATATATTGAACATTGATTATGTACCAGGTATAATACATACAAAGATGAAAATATATAGTACCCACTCCAAGGGACTTGAAATCTAGTAGGGAGGCAGTAAAACAACTATAATAAAATGTGGCATTAATATGACATATTAAAAATGTTAATATCACTAAGGACTTTTATTTTCTTTGGAGGAATAAAAGAGTAGGATAATAGGAAAAAGAATGTAGCAAAGGAGAAGGAAAGAAAAATGAACAGAAGAATGTTTCAAACTTTATTTATAAAGAAGTCTTAAGGGAAACCAAAAGACAGCAAAGAATAGAAATATAATGGCAAGAGAGGATTTTAGCCTCTGACATTAAAAACTATAGCAAATAATAAACACATTCTAACTCCTAGGCAGATAAAAATAAAACCTCACACTAAAGACCTACATAGCTCAGGTCCTTTTACCAGTCCATCATGTGCAGTTTTCAACAACAACAACAACAAAAAAAAACCAAGATAGCCTACTAAAAGACAAAACAAAAAAAAAAGCAAAACCCAAGAGTTTGAAGAGATAGAGACAGAACCAGAATGAGAGACCAATATGAGAGAGATGTTTGAATTACCACAACAGGAATTTAAAACAGCTATAAATAATATGCTAGTGATTCTAGAATAAAAGTGAACAAACTGCAAGAACAGGTGGGAAATGTAAGCAGGGAGATGGAAACTTTAAGAAAAAAATCAAAAGGAAATGCTAGAAATAAAAAAATAATAATACTATAACAGAAGTGAAGAATGCCATCCAGGGACTAATGAATATTCACTACACATAACCGAGGGAAAAATCAGTAATGTCAATAGAAATATCAATAGAAACTTTTAAAAACAAAGTGTAAAACGGGGTGGTGGAGAATGAAAAGTGCAGAATAGACTATTCAAGAATTGTGGGACAATTAGAAACAGAGTAACATATACATAATGGAAATACCAGAAGTAGAAGAAAAAGAGAAAGGTTAGAAGAAATATTTGAATCAATAATAATTGCAAATTTCCCCAACTAATGATAGACAACAAATTACTTATCTAGGAAACTCCGAGAACACCAAGCAGTATTAAATTTAAAAAAAAAAATCTATGCATAAGCATATCATAATCAAGGTTTAGAATATGAAAGAAAAACTATTAAAAGAAGCCTGAGGGGGAAAGTGCCTAACCAATAGAGGAGGAAGCATAAGAATTATAATGAGCTTTTCTTCAGCAACCATGCAAGCAAAAGGAAGTGGAGTATAATATTTAAAGTGTAAAAGAAAAAAGCCCATCAACCTAAAATTCTGTATCCAGCAAAATTTACCTTCAAAAGAAAAGAGAAATAAGACATTTTCAGATAAACAAAAAATGAAAGAACTGGTTTCCAGCAGTCCTGGATTGCAAGATACATTTCTAAAAATTTTTCAAAAAGAAGGAAAATAGTTTAGGTCAGAGATTCAGATCTGTATCAAGAAAGGAAGAGTATTAGAGAAGAATAAATAAAGGCAGATTAAAATGCTTTATTTTACTTATTCTTATTTAATAAAAAAGATAGTTTGTTCAAATAATAATAGCAACAAAGTATTCAGTGATGATAAATTTTTGATGATAAAATTTTGATGATAAAATTTTTGATGGGTAATATAAAGGAAGGCAATGAAATAATGGAAGGGAGGAAATGTTACTACACTGTTATAATGTGCTTGCACTACCTGTGAAATGACAAAGTATTATTGAAAAAAGACATGTGACTAGTTTTAAATGAATATTATAAATTCAAATGCAACTACTAAAGAATGTAAAAAAAAAAAAAAAACTTATGCTAACAGAGAACAAAAATAGAATCACATAAAATGCTCAGATAGAAGCCAGAAAATGCTCATAGAAGCCAGAAAAAAAGTGGAAGTAAAGAAACAAGAAACAAAGAACAGAGGCAATGGATAGAGAATAGTAACAAATATGGTATATTAATTCAACTATATGAACAATAATTTAAAAGATCAATGATCTGAATACACCAGCTAAAAGACAAAGACTCCTATAGTGGGTAAATACAAACAACACTCAACTATAAGATGTCTTCAGAAGAGAGAGAGAGAGGCAATTTAGATACAGGTAGAGAAAAGTACAGGCAAAAAGAAAAATACACCATGCTAACAATAACAGTAGAAGGATGGCATATCTATATTAATTTCAGACAAAACAGACTCTAGGGTAAGGGAAATTATGAGTGTTACAAAGGGGCAATATATGTTTTCTTTTTTTTTTCTTTTTTTTTTTAAGATTATTTATTTATTTGTCAGAGACAGAGGAAGAGAGAGCAATCGAGCACAGGCAGACAGAATGGCAGGCAGAGGCAGAGGGAGAAGCAGGCTCCCTGCTGAGCAAGGAGCCCGATGTGGGACTCGATCCCAGGACCCTGGGATCATGACCTGAGCCGAAGGCAGCTGCTTAACCAACTGAGCCACCCAGGTGTCCCATGTTTTCTTTTTTTTTAAAGTTGACTCTCCAAGAAGACATAACAATCCTTGATGTATATGAACCTAACAACAGTGTGATATGTGAGGCAAAAACTAATAGAAATGCTAGGAGAAAGAGATGACTCCAATATTACAGCTGAAATCTTCATCAACCCTCTCTCAGTAATGAATAGATCCATCAGGTAAAAATCAATAAGAACACAGTTGAACTCAACATCAGTGAATTGCATGTAACTGGTATCTATGGACTACGTGATCCAACAATAGCACAATACACAGTTTTATCAAGCTCACATGGAATATTCATCATCATAGACCACATTCTCGGCAACAGAAAAACCCCTAGAGGAGGCCCAAGATGGCAGGGAAGTAGGAGACCTAAATATCATCAGGTCCCAGGAGTTCAGCTAGATAGTTATCAAACCATTCTGAACACTTACAAACTGAACAGGAGATTGAAGAGAAGCACAGCAATTCTAGGAATAGAAAAGCGGCCACTTTCTGGAAGGTAGGATGTATGAACAAGTGAATCCTAGGTGATATATGGAAAGAGAGACCACAGGGAGAGGGGTCAGCTCTCGGCAAGTGGTAAAGCAGCAGTACACAAAATCAGAACTTTTAGAAGTCTGCTCCACTGAAGGACGTCACTTCAGAGGCTAGTGGGGGGAGTGTGGAGCCTCGCAGACAGTGTGGTCTCAGGACCCACTGGTCCCGGAGAGACCAGGGTGTCTCAGTGTGGCAGAGCTCCTAGGTATCAGAGTGGGGAAGCCAGCAACAGAGATGGAGCCGAGGAGGCATACCATGGCATCAGAGGCACAGGTGGGCCTCTGCTCTTCAAGAAGGGACGGACCCCACAGTGTGCCTTGGTGGCTCAGTGGGTTAAGCCTCTGCCTTCAGCTCAGGTCATGGTCTTCAGCTCAGGTCATGGTCTTAGGGTCCTGGGATCGAGGTCCACATCGGGCTCTCTGCTTGGCAGGGAACCTACTTCCCCCTCTCTCTCTGCTTACCTCTCTGCCTACTTGTGATCTCTCTCTCTGTCAGATAAATAAATAAAATGTTTAAAAGAAAAAAAAATGAAGGAACCCCCATAAGCACCAGATCCAGGGAGATCCTCTTCTTCCTCCTCTAGGAGGAGCACCATGGGAGTACACTGCAGGAATCTGCTGGGTTTGGAGACTCCAAACAGGACCATGCACCAGTGATAGAAATGCTTGGTCACAGACTGGTGAGCACAGAGTGCAGCCAGAGACCAGGGAGAGGGGAGGGACTTACTGCTTTTCTCTGAGGGCACACTGAGGAGTGGGCCCCAGAGCTCTCAGTTCCTCTGGGGCCGTAGATTGGGAGATCGCCATTTTCATTCCCACCCTCCAAAGCTCTACAGAGAGCATTCAGGGAAAAAAAAAACTCCTGAGAAGGAACCCAAGCAGATTGCTTAGCCTGGCTCCTGGCAAGGGCAGTGCAATTCCACCTCAGGCAAAGACATTTGAGAATCATGGAAACAGGCACCTGAAGATCAGCAAGATCCAGAAGATCAGCAAGAACATCCAGCCAAGACCAAGTTCACTGATCAATGAGAACTGCAAAACTTCAGAGCTACTGGAATAAAGCACATAGAATTCATGGTTTTTTCCCCCCATGATTCTTAGTCTTTCAAAGTTAAATTTTTTAATTTTATTTGTTTACTATTCCAGGCAGAAGAGACAGTTAGTGATATAGAAGAACAAATGATGGAGAATAAAGAAGCTGAGAAAAAGAGAGATAAACAACTCCTGGACCAGGAAGGGAGAATTTGAGAGATAAGTGATACCATAAGATAAAACAATATTAGAATGATTGGGATCCCGGAAGAAGAAGTAAGAGAGAGAGGAGCAGAAAGCATATTGGAGAAAATTAGAGCAGAGAATTTCCCTAATTTGGTGAAGGGAACAAGCATCAAAATCCAGGAGGCACAGAGAACCCCCCGCAAAATCGATAAAAATAAACCCATACCCCATCAACCAATAGTAAAACTTACAAATCTCAGTGACAAAGAGAAAATCCTGAAAGCAGCTCAGTACAAGAGGTCTATAACATACAACAGTAGAAATATTAGACTGGCAGAAGACCTCTCCACAGAGATCTGGCAGGCCAGAAGGACTGGCATGATATACTCAGAGCACTAAATGAGAAAAATATCCAGCCAAGAATACTATATCCAGCTAGGCTGTCACTGAAAATAGAAGGAGATATAAAAATCTTCCAGGACAAACAAAAACTAAAAGAATTTGCAAACACCAAGAAGCCTACTGTAAGTGTTTAAAGGGGTCCTCTAAGCAAAAAGAGCCTAAAAGTAACAGACCAGAAAGGAACAGAGACACTATACAGTAACAGTCACCTTACAGGCACTACAATGGCACTAAATTCATATATTTCATTAGTTACCCTGAATGTAAATGGGCTACATGCTCCAATCAAAAGACAAAAAGGGTATCAGAATGGATTAAAAAAAAAGAGCCATCAATATAATGTCTACAAGAAACTCATTTTAGACCCAAAGATACCTCCAGATTTAAAGTGAGGGTGTGGAAAACAATTTACCATGCTAATGGACATCAAAAGAAAGCTGGACTGGCAATTCTTATATTAGGTAAATTAGATTTTAAGCCAAAGGCTATAATAAAAAAATGAGGAGGGACACTATATCATATTTAAAGGGTCTATCCAACAAAAAGATCTAACAATTTAAAATATCCATGCCCCTAACATGGGAGCAGACAATTATATAGACCAATTAATAACAAAATCAAAGAAACACATTGACAATAATATAATAATAGTAGGGGACTTTAACACCCCCCCTCACTGAAGTGGACAGATCATCTAAGCGAAAGATCAACAAGGAAATAAAGGCTTTAAATGACACATTGGACCAGCTGGAGAAGAGAAATAATAAAGATCAGAGCAGAAATCAGTGAAATAGAAACCAAAAGAACAGTAGAACAGATCAGTGAAACTAGGAGCTGGTTCTTTGAAAGAATTAATAAGATTGATAAACCCCTGGCCAGACGTATCAAAAAAAAAAAAAGAGAGAGAAAGGATGGAAATTAATAGAATCATGAATAAAAGAGATCACAACCAACACCTAAGAAATACAAACAATTATAAGAAGATATTACGAGCAACTATACACCAGCAAATTTGACAATCTGGAAGAAATGAATGAATCCCTAGAGACATATAAACTACCAAAACTGAACCAGGAAGAAATAGAAAACCTGAAGAGACCTAGAACCAGTAAGGAAATTGAAGTAGTCATCAAAAATATCCCAAGAAATAAGAGCCCAGGGCCAGACAGCTTCCCAGGGGGATTCTACCAAACATTTAAAGAAGAATTAATACCTATTCTTCTGAAAGTGTTCCAAAAAATAGAAATGGAAGGAAAACTTCCAAACCCATTTTGTGAGGTCAGCATTACCCCAATCCCCAAACCAGACAAAGACCCCATCAAAAAAGAGAATTACAGACCAATATCCTTGATGAACAATAGCCAATAGTATCCAACAGTACATTAAAAGGATTATTCACCATGACCAAGTGAGATTTATTTCTGGGCTGCAAGCTTGGTTCAACATCTGCAAATCAATCAGTGTGATATGATACATTAACAAAATAAAGAATAAGAACCATATAATACTCTCAATAGATGCTGAAAAAAGCATTTGACAAAGTACAGCATCCTTTCTTGATCCAAACTTCACAGTGTAGGGTTAGGGATACATACCTCAATATCATAAAAACCATCTATGAAAACCCCACAGCGAACATCATTCTCAATGGGGAAAAACTGAGAGCTTCTCCCCTATGTTCAGGAACATGGCAGTGCTGTCTACTTTCATGACTGATATTCAACATAGTACTAGAAGTCTTAGCCACAACAATCCAAAAACAAAAAGAAATAAATGGTATCTGAATCATCAAAGAAGTAGTCAAACTCTCACTCTTTTCAGATGTTATGATACTTTATGCAGAAAACCCAAAAGACTCCACTCCAAAACTGCTAGACTCATTCAAGAATTCACTAAAGTATCAGGATATAAAATCAATGCACAGAAATCAGTTGCATTTTTATACACCAACAGCATGAGAGAAGAAAGAGAAATTAAGGAGTTGATCCCATTTACAACTGCACCCAAAACCATAAGATACCTAGGAATAAACCTAACCAAAGAGTCAAAGAATCTGTACTCAGAAAACTATAAAGTACTCAAGAAAGAAACTGAGGAAGACACAAAGAAATGAAAAAATATTCCATGCTCATGGACTGGAAGAACAAATATTGTGAAAATGTCTATGCTACCTAAAGCAATCTACACACTTAATGCAATCCCTATCAGCTTTTTTCAAAGAAATGGAACAAATAATCCTAAAACTTATGTGGAACCAGAAAAGTCCCCGAATATCCAGAGGAATGTTGAAAAAGAAAGCTAAAGTTGGCAGCATCACAATTTCAGACTTCAAACTCTATTACAAAGCTGTCATCATCAAGACAGTATGGTATCAGCACAAAAACAGACACGTAGATCAATGGAACAGAATAGAGAGCCCAGAAATGGACCCTCAACTCTATGGTCAATGAATCTTCGACAAAGCAGGAAAGAATGTTCAATAGAAAAAAGACAGTCTCTTTAACAAATAATGTTGGGAAAAATGGACAGCCACATGCAGAAGAATGAAAATGGACCATTTCCTTACACCACACACACAAAAATAGACTCAAAATGGATGAAAGACCTCAATGTGAGACAGGAATCTATCAAAATCCTTGAGGAGAACACAGGCAGCAACTCTTCAACTTTAGCCACAGCAACTTCTTTATAGAAACATCACCAAAGGCAAGGGAAGCAAGGGCAAAAATGAACTATTGGGATGTCATCAAGATCAAAAGCTTTTTCACAGCAAAGGAAATAATCAACAAAACCAAAAGACAACTGACAGAATGGGAGAAGATATTTGCAAATGACATACCAGATAAAGGGCTAGTATTCAAAATCTATAAAGAACTTATCAAACTCAACACCCAAAGAACAAAAAATCTAATCAAGAAATGGGCAGAAGACATGAACAGACATTTCTACAAAGAAGATATCCAAATGACCAACAGACTAATGAAAAAGTGTTCCACATCACTTGGCATCAGGGAAATACAAGTCAAAACTACAGTGAGATACCACCTCACACGAGTCAGAATGGCTAAAATTAACAAGTCAGAAAATAAGAGATGTTGGCGAGGATGTAGAGAAAGGGGAATCTTCCTACACTGTTGGTAGGAATGCACACTAGTGCAGCCACTCTGGAAAATAGTATGGACACTTCTCAAAAGTAGAAAATAGAGCTACCCTGTAACCCAGCAATCACACTAGGTATTTACCCTAAAGATACAAATGTAGTGATCTGAAGGGGCACGTGTGCCCAAAAGTTTCTAGAAGCAATGTCCACAAAAGCCAAACTATGGAAAGAGCCTAGATATCCATCAACAGATGAATGGATAAAGGAGATGTCATATAAATATAAATATATATATATATATATATATATATATATATATATATATTGCAGCCATCAAAAAAACCAAAATTTCAATGATGTAGATGGAACTAGAAGGTATTGTGCTAAGTGAAATAAGTCAATCAGAGAACGACAATTATCATATGATCTCTCCGGTATGGGGAATTTGAGAGGCAAGGTGGGAGGTTGTTGAGGGAAGTAAGGGAAAAATGAAACAACATGGGGCTGGGGAGGGAGACAAACCATAAGAGACTCTTAATATCAGGAAACAAACTGAGGGCTGCTGGCGTGGAGGGGGGAAGGTTGGCTGGGTTATAGACATTAGGGAGGGTATATGCTATGGTGAGTGCTGTGAATTGTATAAGACTGATGATTCACAGACCTGAAACAAATATTATATGTTAATAAAAGTTAAGAAAAGAAATGAAGAGTACAATAAATAAGATTAGAAGCACACTTCATGCAATAGACAGCAAGCTGGAAGAAGCAGAAGAATAAATTAATAATCTAGAAGACAGAGTAATGGAAAGTGATCCAACTGAACAAAAGAGATGGAAAAAATGCAAAAGATAATAGGGAACTCAATGACTCTATAAAATGTAATAACACTGGTATTATAAGAGTCCCAGAGGAAGATGAGAAAAGGGGGCAGAAATTTTATTTTATGAAATAATAGCTGAAAACTTCCCTAATCTGGGGAAGGAAACAGATATCCAGATCCAGGAAGCACAGAGGACCCCAAACAAAATCAACAAAAACAGATCCACATCACAACGTATTGTAATTAAATTGGCAAAATACAGTAATAAAACAAAAAATTTAAAAGTAGCAAGACAAAAATAACAGTAACATGCAAGGAAAACTCCTGCAGGCTATCAGGGGTTTTTCAGCAGAAACATTCCAAGACAGAAGAAAGTGCCATGACATATTCGAAGTGCTGAATGGGGAAAATCTGCAGACAAGAGTACTCTATCCAGCAAGTCCATCATTCAAAAGAGAAGTAAAGATAAAGAATTTCCTATAGACAAACAAAAACTTAAAGGAGTTTGTTACCACTAATCCAGCCCTGCAAGAAATATTAAGGGAGACTCTCTGAGTAGAAAGATCCAAGTGACAGTATCAAGGTAGGAAACACAAAAGCAATAAAATATGAATATATAAAAAAGAATATTTCTGTAGAAAATCAGTCAAGGAACTCACAGAATAAAAGGATGTAAAATATGACAGCATATATCAGGGTGCCCGGGTGGCTCAGTTGTTAAGCATCTGCCTTCAGCTCAGGTCTGATCCCAGAGTCTTGGGATCACGTCCAACATCAGGTTCCCTGCTTAGCAGGGATTCTGCTTATCCTTCTCCTCCTGTTTCTCTCCCCTATTAATGTTCTCTCTCTCTCTCTCTCTCTCTCAATCATTCTCTCTCAAAATAAATAAATAAATCTTTTAAAAAATAAAATAAAACAAAAAGACAAAAAGGACACTATATAAGGGGGACACTATAAAGGGATAATCCAATAAGAAAACATAACAATTGTAGGTAAAACACCCAACATGGGAGCAATCAATTTCATAGAATAGTTAATTAGAAACATAATGGAATTAATTGATAATAATACAATAACAGTGGAGGACTTTAATACCCTACTTATGACAATGGACAGATTATTTAAAGAGAAAATCAAGAAGGAAACAAAGGCTTTGAAGACACACTGGACCAGATGGAATTAACAGATATACTGAGAACATTCCATCCCCAAATAGCAGAATACACATTCTTTTCAAGTGCACGTGGAACATTCTCCAGAATAGATGACATATTAGGCCACAAACCAAGCCTCAATAAATTTAAGATCAAAGTCATACCATACATCTCTTCTGACCACAAGGTTATGAAACTAAGAGTCAACCATAAGAAAAAAAATCCAGAAAGACCACAAATACATGAAGGTTAAATAACATGCTGCTAAACAATGAATGGGTCAGCCAAGTATGCAAAAAAGAAATCAAAAAGCACATGGAAACAAATGAAAATGAAAACACAATGGTCCAAAACTTTGGGGGTGCAGCAAAGATGATTCTAAGTGAGAAGTTTATAGCAATACAGGCCTACCTCAAAGAAGCAAGAAAAATCTCAAATAAACAACGGAGCCTTATACCTAAAAGTAGTATTAAACACACACACAACCAAAACCAGTAGAAATCAGGAAATAATAAAGATCAGAACACAATAAATGATATACAAACTAAAAAAGAGAGAGAGATCAATAAAGAAATCAATAAAGAATCAGAAGCTGGTTCTTTGAAAAATCAATAAATTTGATAGGCCTCTAGCCAGACTTATCAAGAAAAAAACAGAAAGAACAAAATAAATAAAGTCACAAAATGACAGAGGAGAAATTTTAAAAATACAGAAATACAAATAATTATAAAAGAATATTATGAAAAAAATTATGAAAAACCTAGAAGTGGATAAATTTTTAGAAACATATAAACTACCAAAACTGAAACAGGAAGAAATTGAAAATTTGAACAGATCAACAAATAGCAAAAAGATTGAATCAGTAATCAACCCCCCACCCACCCAAAAAAGCCAGGGCCAAATGGCTTCACACACAAATTCTAACATTGGAAGAAGAGTTAATACCCATTCTTCCAAACTATTCCCAAAAAAATAGAAAAGGAAGGAAAACTTCCAAATTCATTTAGTGGGACTAGCATTACCCTAATATCAAAAAAGATGAGGACATTACAAAAAAAGAGAGAGAGGGAGAGAGAACCATAGGCCAAAATCTCTGATGAATGGATGCAAATATCCTCAATAAAATACTAGCAAACCGAATCCAACAATACATTTTAAAAAATCATTCACCATGATCAACTAAGATTTATTCATGGGTTGCAAGAATATTCACAAATTAATCACCATGATACATCACATCAGTAAAAGAAAGGATCAAAGCCATATGACCATTTCAATAGACACAGAGAAAGCATTTGACAAATTACAACATGCATTCATGGTAAAAATTCTCAATAACGTGAGTTTAGAGGGAACACACCCCATCATAATAAAGGCCGCATAGGAAAAACCCACAGCTAACCTCATCCTCAATGAGGAAGAACTGACACTTTTCTTGTACAACAGGAACAAGACAAGGATGTCCATTCTCACTTTTATTCAACACAGTACTAAAAGTCCTAGCCATAGCAATCAGATGACAAAAAGAAACAAGCATCCAGATCAATAAGAAAAAAAGTACAACGCTCACTATTTGCAGATAACATGATACTATTATATGTAAATATATATATGTGTATATATATATATATACACACATATATATTCCAAAAGACTACAAAGAAACCTGCTAGAACTGATAAACAAATTCAGTAAAGTTGCAAGATACAAAATCAATGCACAGAAACCTTTTGTTGCATTTCTATACATCAATAATGAAGTAGCAGAAAGAGAAACTAGCAAAACAATCCCATTTACAATTTCACCCAAAAATAAAATACCTAGAAATACCTAGAAATAAACATAACCAAAGAGGTAAAAGACCTGACTCTGAAAACTATAAAACACCAGTGAAAGAAATTGAAAATGACACAAAGAAATGGAAAGACATTCCATGCTCATGGATTGGAAGAACAAATATTGTTAAAATATCTATACCCCCCCCAAAGCAATCTACACACTTAATACAATCCTTATCAAAATGCCACCAACATTTTTCACAGATTGAGAACAAATAATCCTAAAATTTGGAGGGAAACACAAAAGACCCCAAATAGTCAAAGCCATCTTGAAAAATGAAAAGCAAACCTGGAGGCATCACAATTCTGGATTTCAAGTTATATTACAAACTATAGTAATCAAAAGAGGCACAAGAATAAAAATAGATCAATAGAATAGATTAAAAAAAAATAAAGGGCACCTTGGTAGCTTAGTCAGTTAAGCATCTGACTCTTGGTTTCAGCTCAGGTCATGATCTCATGGGTCATGGGATTGAACCCGTGTCCAGCTCCATGCTCAGCAGAGATTCTGCTTGAAGATTCTCTTCTTCTGTCCCTACTGCTCCTCAAATAAATAAATCGGTCTTGAAAGGAAGGAAGGAAGGAAGGAAGGAAGGAAGGAAGGAAGGAAGAAGGAAGGAAGCAAGCTCCAAAATCAACCCATAATTATATGGTCAATTAATCTTTGACAAAGCAGGAAAGAATATGCAATTGGGCATAAGACAGTCTCTTCAACAACTGGTTTTGGGAAAACTGCCCAGCACCAAGCAGAAGAATGAAACTGGACCAATTTATTACATCATACACAGAAATAAATTCAAAGTGGATTAAGGACTTCAATGTGAGACCTGAAACCATAAAAATGCTAGAAGAGAGCACAAGCAGTAACTTCAGATACTAACCATAGTAACTTCTTACTAGACAACTCCTGAGGTAAGGGAAACAAAAGCAAAAATAAACTCATAGGACTACATCAAAATAAAAAAATTCTGCACAGCAAAAAAACAATCAACAAAACTAAAAGGTAGTCTAAGAATGGGATAAGATATTTGCGAATGACATATATGATAAAGGGTTAGTATCCAAAATATACAAAGAACTTATATAACTCAACACCTGAAAAACAAATAATCCAATTAAAAATGGACAGAAAGGGGCGCCCGGGTGGCTCAGTGGGTTAAGCCTCTGCCTTCGGCTCAGGTCATGATCTCAGGATCCTGGGATCGAGCCCCACATTGGGCTCTCTGCTCAGCGGGGAGCCTGCTTCTCCTCTGTCTCTGCCTGCCGCTATGCCTACTTGTGATCTCTCTCTGTGTGTCAAATAAATAAATAA
This sequence comes from Mustela lutreola, assembly GCF_030435805.1. NCBI lineage: Eukaryota > Metazoa > Chordata > Mammalia > Carnivora > Mustelidae > Mustela > Mustela lutreola. The sequence continues at coordinate 163,657,088 of NC_081290.1, read as the reverse complement.
AATCTTTTTTAAAAATGGACAGAAGACATGGACGGACATTTCTCCAAAGAAGACATACAGATGGCCAACAGATACATGAAAAGAAGCTCAACATAATTCATCATCAGGGAAATGCAAACCAAAACCACAAGGTGATATCACCTCACACCTGTCAGAATGGCTAAAATCAACAACACAAGAAACAATAAGTGTTGGCGAGGATGTGGAGGAAAAGGAACCCTTGTGCACTATTGGTGGGAACGCAAACTTGTGCAGCCACTGTGGAAAACAGTATGGACATTTCTCAAAAGTTAAAAAGAGAACTACCCTATGATCCAGCAATCACACTGCCAAGTATTTACCCAAAGATTATAAAAACACTGAAGGGACACATGCACTGCTATGTTATATGGCAATATTATTTGCAATAGCCAAGATATAGAAGAAGCCCAAGTGTCCGTCAGTTGATGATGGATAAAGAAGATTGGACAACTATGTATACAAGAATGAAACTTGACCATTCTCTTACACCATACACAAAGAAAACTCGAAATGGATAAAAGACCTCAATGTGAGGCAGGAATCTATCAAAATACTAGAGGAGAACATAGGCAGTAACCCCTTCAACAATGACCACAGCAACTTCTTTCAAGACATGTCTCCAAAGACAAAGGAAACAAAAGTGAAAATGAACTTTTGGGACTTCATCAAGATCAAAAGCTTCTACACAGCAAAGGAAACAGTCGACAAAACAAAGAGACCACCCACGGAATGGGGGAAGATATTCACAAATGACACTACAGACAAAGGGCTGATATCCAACATATATGAAGAACACCTCAAACTCAACACTCAAAAAACAGATAATCATGTCAGAAAATGGGAAGAAGACATGAACAGACTCTTCTCCAAAGAAGCCATACAAATGGCTAAAAGACACATGAAAAAATGTTAACCATAACTAGCCATCAGGGAGAGTAAAATCAAAACCACATTGAGATACCACCTGACACCAGTTAGAATGGCCAAAATCAACAACACAGTAAACAACTGGAGAGGCTGTGGAGAAAGGGGAACCCTCTTACACTGTTGGTGGCAATGCAAGTTAGTGCAGCCACTGTGGAAAACAGTGTGGAGATTTTTAAAGAAATTAATAATAGAGCTTCCCAATGACCCTGAAGTTGCACTACTGGGTATTTACTCCAAAGATACAGATGTAGTGAAAAGAAGGGCCATCTGTACCCCAATGTTCATAGCAGCAATGGCCACAGTGGCCAAACTGTGGCAAGAACCAAGATGCCCTTCAAAGGACGATGGATAAAGAAGACATGGTCCATATATGCAATGGAATATTATGCCTCCATCAGAAAGGATGAATACCCAACTTTTGTATCAACATGGATGGGACTGAAGATTATGAAATAATCTGAGTGAAATAAGTCAAGCAGAGAGAGTCAATTATCATATGGTTTCTCTTACTTGTGGAGCATAAGGAATAACATGGAGGACATTAGGAAAAGAAAAGGAAAGGTGAATTGGGGGAATTTAGAGGGGGAGATGACTCATGAGAGACTGTAGACTTTGAGAAACGAACTGAGGATTTTGGAGGGGAGGGGGTGAGGGGTTAGGTGAGCCTGGTGGTGGGTATTAAGGAGGGCACGTATTGCATGGAGAGCTGGGTGTGATGCATAAACAATGGATCTTGGAACACTGAGAAAATAAAATTAAATTTAAAAAAGAAGATGTGTTATATAAAGACAATGAAATATTAGCCACAAAAAAGAATGAAATCTTGCAATTTTCAATGACATGGATGGAACTAGAGAATATATTGCTAAGCAAAATAAGCCAGTCGGAGAAAGAGAAATACTATATGATTTCAATCACATGTGGAACTTAAGAAACAAAACAAAGGAGCAAAGGAAAGAAAGAGAGAAAGAGAGAAACCAAGAAATAGACTCTAACTATAGAGAAAAAAGTGATGGTTACCAGAGAGGAGGTGGTTGAGGGAATGAGTGAATTAGAGGATGGACATTAAGAAGTGCACTTGTGATGAGCACTGGGTGTTGTATGGAAGTGTTGAATCCCTATATTATACACCTGAAACTAATATAACACTGTACCTTAATTGGGATTAATATAAAATCTTAAAATATATTTAATTAAAATAAAAGGGAAAAGTGGAAAAGAAGACAGTGAGCTTAAAAAGGGATAAGTTATTTGGCATAAAATTAAACTTCATAAATGGTTACTGAGGCATTCTAGAAGATTGTAGTTATGAATGGGTAGATAGCAACAACCTCCTGTGATTTGCATTCTTTGAAAAGAGAAGCCAAGGGAGTTCCCACAGCTGTAATTACTCTAACCAGTCTGTCTGACTATGTAAGCAATTAAATTTAGAGGCATTTCAGCTCAAACCAGTTAAGAAACAGTAAGTCATCCAAATAAATAAAAGGTTTATTGTACTTGTACATTATATTGTGATCAATGTTTTTTTTAAATTTAATTTTATTTTCTCAGTGTTCCAAGATCCATTGTTTATGCACCACACCCAGTGCGTCATACAATATGTGCCCTCCTTAATACCCACCACCAGGCTCACCCAACCCTACTCCCCCCTTCCCATAAATGTTCTCATGATATAAAGCATAGGCAATGATGATACTGTTTCTTCATTCTTTCTTCAAACTCATGGTTTGACTAAATTCATTCATTTATTCATACAGCAAACTGAGTCCTTATAGAAGTGCACACACTGTGCTAGAAAAAACAAAATTAAAAGCATCGTCTCTGCCAGTAAGGCACTTAACCTACTTAGAGACAGGCACATAAATGGAAATGCAGACAACAATGTGGGACATGAAATGATAGAGAAATATACAGGTATAAAAAGATAAGACACCCAATCCAGCGTGGAGCAGGAAGGAAGGAAGAGGAAAGAAAGAGATCAAGAAAGACTTCTAGAACATAGTGGTGCTTGAACAGAATATTAACAAGCCTGGCTTCTCCCTCCATAAATTTCGTAGATCATGAATAATGTATTTTGTATTCCTCCTTTAGCCAAGTCCTAAAGGCTGTGAATCCAAGAGATAAGAACTAGAAATAACTGGAAAACATAAGAGGGCATGCATATTTCTACAAAAATAATGAGGCATCCCCAAACCAGCTGGCGAGGCGACATGGAGCACTGTACGGCTTTATAGAGGTGATGCAGGGTTGGATGGCTCTGCGATGTTTGCACATTATCCCAGAAGTGAGGCTTCTCAGGCATCTGATCAAATACATATTGGGGTATCAGTAAATAAATATCACTGCAGTGAGATGATATGGTTGTTCTTGGTCTTCAGACTCCCCACTATTGAAGGGCTCTTGCAATCACTCAGACCTACAATAGATATTACATTTAGAATCAGAAAGTGAGCACTAGAAAAAAAAAAAAAGTCCTCAAGATCATACTGTAGAACATTTAATTGACAGAGAAGGAATCGGGAGAGAAAGCCTGCTTGCCTGAGGTCATGCAGGTATTTACTGACATGAAACCAGGATGCGGGTCATGGTCATTTATTCATTTTAAAAAATTAAATGAGGGAATGCCTGGGTGTCTCAGTCAGTTAAACGTCTGCCTTCGGCTCAGGTCATGATCCTAGAGTGCCTGCTCAGTGGGGAGTCTGCTTCTCCCTCTGCCCCTCCTCCCACTCATGTTCTCGCTTTCTTAAATAAGATCTATTTAAAAAAATTAAATGATATCTAAGCACCTCACTCTGTGCAGGTACAGAGTACGAAATTTAGACTCATTGATACATCCCTACTCTCTCCCATCCAACCTCCTGCCACACATTTATGGTTTCAGTCATAAATGCTTCAGATATATCTTCAAAATATACTTTCAAGAAAACATAACCTCCATATTATTTCATTCAAAGTAATTTGCTAAATATCAAATATCCAGTTAATATTGAAAGTATCTGGTTACCATTGATGAGTTTTTCTGATTATTCATGAAAATTGGATCCAAATTAGATGAATAGATCTAATTCTAAGGTCTAGGTAGAACTCCCCCATCTGGATTTTGCTAATTGCAACCTCAGTGTTCGTTTAACACATACCTCTCTCTACCTTCTGATTTTTTAACTTCCACGAGCTAGGATTTAGATCTAGTAGCTTGATAACTTTCAGGTTCAATTTTTTTAAAACAAATACTTCCCCATGGCTCTGTGTACTTGCTATCACATGACTTCAGGAGACAGGTATGTCTGGTTGTCTTTCTGTGATGTTCAGATGAATCAGCAGGTGTTGTCAAACTGATCCATCCATTCTAAAATGCCAAGGGTGCTATGTTACATAGAATGTTCAGACAAGGCCTTTCTGAAGAAGTGAATTTTCAACTGTGACCTAAAGGATGAAAAGGAGCCAGTCGTGCAGAGCACAGGAAGAATGTAGCAGTGGAGGCCCTGAGATGAGAAAGAGCTTGGCATATCCCCAGTCGCTCCTTTGAGGATCATTGGAGCTTTTCTTTCTGTTCTCCATTACTCCCAGTAATTTCCAAAAGGTGGAGGTGGAGAACCGTCTGCTAAGAGGGTTCAGGAACCCATGGTGCTTTCAGTACAGGTGGCTACAGATACTTAACTTTGCTCTCCTAAAAATGTTTAGGATGGGGCGCCTGGGTAGCTCAGTGGATTAAGCCTTTGCCTCTGGCTCAGGTCATGATCCCAGGGTCCCAGGATTGAGCCCTACATTGGGCTCTCTCCTCAGCGGGGAGCCTGCTTCCTCCTCTCTCTCTCTCTCTCTGCCTGCCTCTCAGCCTACTTGTGATCACTGTCAAATAAATGAATAAAATCTTTTAAAAAATGCTTACGAGCAGGACTATTTTGACTTGGACTCAGAGGCCTAGCTGAGAAAACAAGCTGGTCTCTCCCATGACACACACCAACCAGACATTTTATTGAGTATGCTAGCATGGCAGAAACGTGCTTCTTAGGGTAACCCTGGGCACTAGTTAAAGTGGTAAGGATAGATTTTAATCAGTAATATACTATTACAATAGGGAAAGCATCCAGTGCAAATTTAACTCAACCTTTTTATACAGAGGTGACTAGGCTTTTCAAAGGGCTAATACGGGAATAGGCAGGAGAGTGAGGGGGTCTCAGTGGAGTCTGGCCAGAGATAAATTACAAAAAGCAGGAAGGGGAGGCGGTCCCTGTGAAATGTATCTGGGTTTGCCAACTGACTTGTGAAAATTAGTTGTCCTCTCCCACAGAGGCTGGGAGACAGGGGCCCCATCTTCAGGTGTTGCCTGGAACAGACAGTAAAAATTTTTGACAACCTTGAGTTTTCTGAGACAGCAGCACTTTGGGAGGGCCTACAGTCTTCCTAGAGATGTGGTCTTGAGCTGTTGAAACTATGGTAGCATTTGCTCAGGTCTTTATAGGCCAAGGTTGGCAGGCCTAGTCAAGAACAGGGTTCAGAGAAACCTATCTAGACTGTGGTCAAGGAGAGACTTTTTGTCAGTTGTCATAAATATCATATGGGACCTGAAAATGCTTGAAAGAATGCAACACATCAATATCAGTTGGCACTTTATATAGCCAAGCATATCCCTTTTCGTATTTCAAAATCCTCATTAAAATTCTTCCTTATAACTGAGTTCCAACTACTAAACATTCTGCCACACGGTAATAATGATATGGAAAACAAAGTCAGAAGAAAAATTATTAAATTTCCTTACTACTTACAGCCCACTGACAAGTTCTTGAAACGAGGAGAGTGACATTCCTTTAGGGATTCAATTGCCTCAATACTGACTCTTTGCTATGGGCAAAATTCAATCTTAGCCCAACCCCTGGGACCCTGTAGGTGTTCTTTAACATATAAAAATTCCTTTGGAAGCTCCCTTTATCTCTAACCCCTCCTCCCTCCAAGATACAGGTTAGGAATCATCTTCCAAGCATAGGGTCCACTGATACACATCTGAAGTGTCTCATGACTGAGGGTTTACTGAACAGTAATAAACACCTTTCCTAACAATGGCTAGCCCCCTCAGGGCCTTAGAAACCTTGTTTCCAAAGTACCTTGGAGGTTTGTTCTGTCCCTAACCCCCTTTCCAATTTGCAAGTATATAATTGCCCACTCTTGGTGATCCTATGCACTTCTTTCTGCCAACAGATCCTGTCTCCGTATTTTAATAAAACCACTTTTTTGCACCAAAGACATCTCAAGAATTCTTTCCTGGCCCTTGGCTTCAAACACTAACATCTTCTGTACATCAATAACACCTATAATACTATACTAGGTATTTTACATATATCATAGTATTTCTTTCAAATAGGTTAAATATTTGATCAAGGTCATATAGCCAGTGAATGGCAGAGGTCAGATTCATACTCAATTCTGGGGATTGTTACCCAGTTCCATTAAACAAGAAACTCCTTTCATCTTTTAAATCGTTCAATTAAAAAGAAAACCAATTTGGGCGCCTGGGTGGCTCAGTGGGTTAAGCCGCTGCCTTCGGCTCAGGTCATGATCTCAGGGTCCTGGGATCGACTCCCCCATCGGGCTCTCTGCTCAGCAGGGAGCCTGCTTCCTCCTCTCTCTTTCTCTCTGCCTGCCTCTCTGCCTACTTGTGATCTCTGTCTGTCAAATAAACAAATAAATCTTTAAAAAAAAAAAAAAACAATTTATTCTTAACATCCTGGACACGTTCATTGCTCAAAAGATTTTTTTTGTAAGACTCTTATATATTCCATTCCAGCAAGATTCTAAGTTATTAGAAGGGCAGAGGTCAAGCCGAACACCTTTCAGTTTATCACAATTTCTTCAGCACCACTATGTATCATAGCATCATATTTAAGCCATTGCACCTGCGCCGAGGGAATTAGGGAACAGGATACATAATAGTAAATGCCAACTGTGCAGTCCGGGAAAGAGATCAACTGTGAGTCAGGTCAGTTGGGGTAGGTTTCAACGAAGATTAGAATCGAGCTCCAGCTTGAGGATCAGCAAGATACTGACACTGAGAAAGAAACGCAGAGCGCGCCAGGGATGAAGGTTAGAAGCCAGAACAGTAGAAGCTTATATATCTTTAAGATAGTGTGGAGGGCGCCTGGGTGGCTCAGTGGGTTAAAGCCTCTGCCTTCAGCCTCAGGTCATGATCTCAGGGTCCTGGGATCGAGCCCCGCATCCATCCGGCTCTTTGCTCAGCGGGGAGCCGGCTTTCTCCTCTCTCCCTCTCTGCCTGCCTCTCTGCCTACTTGTGATCTCTATCAAATAAATAAATAAAATCTTAAAAAAAAAAAAAAAAGTAGTGCGGATACGAGCTTGAGTGGCCAACGGCTGTCTATCCGCTGACATTACTGTAAAAGGAAGGTATCTTGGAAGTTTAAGTGTCTGAAGTAAAGGCTGCTGGAGGAACCGCATACTGATGCACCAGCGATCCCGGCTCCTCTGGCGCCTCTTAGCGGGACTCTACAGTCCCACTACCTGGAACCTCCACAACCCCGCGCCGAAGCGTTAGGCTCTCTATGACGCGTCGTTAAACTCTATGATCCGTCGGGGGGGCGGGACGCTCACCTACTCGCCGCGCACGCGCGAAGCCCCACTTGCCGCACAAAGACTGCGGGAGGAGGTGTCGGCGCAAGCGCCTTGAAGCTGTCAGAAAATAGGGTCATCAGCCCGCCTCCTGGCGCAGAGAGGGCAGAGAGAAGCATGCGCTTAAGAAGGCGCGGGACTTATTTCACGCTGGGGGTGGCGATGACGTAATGACAGAGGAGGAGGCGGTCAAGGAACGGAAGCCGGGAAGGAACCAGGGCGGAAGGGGACCAGGGCCGGGGTTGTGTTCGGAGCCTTGGCGGGGCTGGGGTTCCGATGTGGTCCCCGGAGCGGGAGGCCGAGGCCCCGGCCGGGGGAGACCCGGCGGGCCTACTGCCCCCCGAGTGGGAGGATGATGAGGAACGCATGTCTTTCCTGTTCTCCGCCTTCAAAAGGAGTCGCGAGGTGAACAGCACCGACTGGGACAGCAAGATGGGCTTCTGGGCTCCGTTGGTGCTGAGCCACAGCCGCCGCCAGGGGGTGGTGCGCCTGCGTCTGCGGGACTTGCAGGAGGCCTTTCAGCGCAAGGGCAGTGTCCCGCTGGGGCTGGCCACCGTGCTGCAGGACCTGCTACGGTGAGGGCGGGCCCGGGCCAGGGGGCGGGGGTGGCTCCCTGAGGGTACCGCGCCCAGCCCAGGGTCTGGACCGCAGGGGCGGATCTGTTTGTTCAGTACGCACAGGAGGACCCGAAAGGAGGCTGGGTTAGGGGTGTGGAGGGAGAGGGAGACGGGGCATCGGGCAAATTGGGGGGCCACGATTGTCCGATGAGATTAGATTCAGACGGTAAGAGGAGAAACCCGTCTGGCAGAGGTGACAATGACTTGTCTGGCTTGGAATCCCGTTGTGTAGTTATTTTGTAGGGGCTTCCAAATTTGAATTACCCTGGCACAGAAGGTATGTGAGATAGATTTATTGAACTAAGGAATGTCAGGACTAACGAGAGGGCAGTCGTGGGGAAAAGGCCTGTGGGGATCTTGCTTGCAGCCTCCCCGGCACAGGTCATGTGTCTGGACTGTCTTGGCTTGTCCTTGGCACAGACTGGTTGAAGCAGAGGACATGAAGCAGGCTGAGGGCTTTACTGGGTACCTCGGTGCTCTGAGAAGGGTCTGTAGGTGTCCCGTGTGCGACCGGTGCAGGGTTTTGGAGGTACCTGCGGCGGCAGCATGGATATCTTGTCTAATAGATGTACCGCACTTAACAGTATGCAGATACTTTGCATACACCATCATCTGACCTCCTCAGCAGTCCTGAGAGCGAGATGATAGAATTATCCTCAACAGACAGAAGAGGGGAATGAGACTGAGATCAAGCTACTTACTCGAGGTCACTCAGCTAGTGAGAGCTAATGCCAGGCCTGGACCCCCTTATCTCCTGATTCTAAATCATTTGCAGATCACATTTGTACCTACACTTAGAGCAGCCTATCTAGCATAGTACCTGCTTCAGTGAATGAAGACAGTCAACTTTCGTATGTTCCTTTGAGGGTGCTGCCCAGTGAATGAAGAAAGTCAACTTTGCTATGTTCTTTTTAGGGGTCTCCCTTCTTCCCAGTACCTTTCCATTGGCTGACGCTGATGGGACAAGCCATTTCTGAAACTTACTGTGTCTGAGAAAGTGAACTGTGCCAAGTTGAGGGCCAAACGGTCTGGGCTCAAATCCTGGCTCTGCCACTCGCTAAAATTATGTGCCCCTCTTTATGCTTCAGCTTGACCAAGTATAAAATGATGATGATAATTGTCGGTAGGTTTATCGTGAGGATTTGAAACATATTCTTTACGTAGCCCTTAGCATAGTGATTGGTCGATGGTAAGCATTCATTAAATGTAGCTACTTAGTACTAGTACCATAAAGTGCTTATGTCCTGTCTCCACCTTAGCTTAGGAATAGCAGAAAATCTTTTCTCTGGCCATCTTTCTATATTTCCTTAGGTCTTGCATTGACAGTAATTGACATTATGGTTATTTTCATTTTATCATATGGAGCTTCATTTGTACAAGGAAGTCCCAAGTTAGGCTCTGTAGCCTTAGTGGAGAGCTTGCATTTTGGAGCCAAGTTATATTGGCCTCTCTCACCCCAGTCCTCCAGTTTTCTCATTGACCAGAATGCTAGCAACAATGTCCATCTCACAGAGTTGTCGTGAGGTTTTCAGCTGGAGCATAAACAGTGCTGCTCATAATCTCTGGCACAGAGTAGGTAACTAAGAAATGGTGTTTATGATGATGGTGATGATCAAATTTGTCTCTTAGGGGAGGATTCAGATTGGAATGGGACATTGCATTAAGCCTACTCTATGCCCTTTTCTTTCTTTGCCTGCAGTCGAGGGGAGTTGCAGCGGGAGTCAGACTTCATGGCCAGTGTAGACAGCAGCTGGATCTCCTGGGGGGTTGGAGTCTTCCTACTGAAGCCCCTCAAGTGGACTCTTTCCAACATGCTAGGCGATAATAAAGTTCCTGCCGAGGAGGTGCTCGTAGCCATGGAGCTGCTTAAGGTGGGTGCTGAAAAGGCAGAGGTCCGGTCCAAATGGCATCGCCATGATGACAGGATCCTCCATGTTCCTGTGTGTATCCTTAGAGAAACAACATCTTTTTTTGCATGGTGACGGAGTTGATAATGGAGTTTATCTGACCTTTTATATGGAGTTGTTAGTTGGATTGTACATTTCAAAGGCAATGGCTGTCCAGGAATTGTCGGTAACATACAGTTGACTACTTTCTGTATTTGTAGATATTAGTGATAAGCTAAAGTTTGGAAAATTCTTTGCCTTCTGTAGTTTACTGGTTAAGCATTTCTGAGGATTTCTAAAGACCTTGTGACTTTAGCTAGGCCTTCTCTTAAATCAGCAGACCAGGTTCAGAGTTCCTCCTCTGTGACTATAACCCTCTCCCCTTCAGCTTACTGATGGTCTTAGTTTCACTGAAGAGGCCCCCAGGCCCTTGGTCCCTTCATGCTGTACTGGGTGGTCAGCTTCCTCCTGGCCTGCCTTCCCTAGCCAAACTAGAGCATGCACCCAGCTGCTTTGCTGCTCTCTCGGGCCACCTGAGACACCCAGCACAGCCACTGCTGTAGACCGGCCCCACAGTCTGCCATCCCTGCTAGAGAGAATCACCCTGTCACCAAGACTGGGGTCCCTTTCATGGGGCCCAGCTCTAGGAGGGCCCTCGTAGCCATTCCTCAGCCCAGCTTCTTGTCCTTTCCCAGCCCCCTCACACTTGCCTTCCATACACCACCCCCATGACTCTGCTGACATTTCGTTGAGCATCTCCTAAGACAAGCCTTCAGTTTTCTGTCCTTCTCCGTCAAGTTTGAGCCTTCATTTCTCCCCAGGCTCAGAGGATGAAGGGTCCGTCTTCTCCTCCACATGGGCTCTTGAGTCTGTGTCTACCCAGCTCTTCCCTCATTCCATCAGTCCCTCTTGATATACATTCCGTCTCCCTTGCTTGGTGCTCTCCTTCCTCAGCCTCTAAATCCTCCTGAGTTTTTCCCATCACAGAATGACTCCTTTGTGGGGCCTGGCCACTCTCTCGTTAGTGCTCTGTTTCTCTCCTTCTTGACCAAGCTTTGTTGTCACCACTTCCTGACCTTCCCAGTGCACTTTAACCCAGTGTACACCCACTTCAGCCCCACCACTCTACCAGAACTGCTGTGTGTGTGCATGTTTACAGATTGACCGAACACCAGGTAGCAGAAGTACAGCGTAGACAGTACTTATTTTTTGAAACTCACAGACTAAGCCCAACCTCAGGACCTTTGCATAGCTCCAGAAGCTTCCACACAGCTGGAGCCAGCTGAGCATCTTCATCCCTTGTCCCCACAGAAGCTCCACTTTCTCTTCACCTTGACAGACACCCCACCCTCTCTAACTCAGACTGAGGTGGACGTCTCCAAAATCTACCCCCTCTCCCTGGCCCTCACGATTTGACTGAGCAGTGTGCATCTGCTTCAAGGGAAGGGCTCTTTCTTTCCCTTCACCCACATGGCTCTCCTCCCACCCAGCGCCCTGACCTCCAGGACTTAGCCAGGGACCCGCAGAAACTACAGGATAGTTTGTGTGGCTGTGGGCCAAGCTCCATTACTCTTTGCAGTCTTTTACCGTAAGGTTTTCCAACCTGGAACAAAGGGAGGTAGACTCATTTGTCCCCACAGATGTGGTTTTCGATTCATAGGCTTTTGAGAGCAAAGGCAGAGATGGGGGAGGAAGTAGAATTAATAACATAGATCTTCCAAGGACCAACAGTAATTTTTAACTGCAGTGTAGTTTACTCTTATTTAAGTAGAAAAATAAATCTCGCTCTACAGCGGCACGGTACCGTTAAACCTATACCCAGCTTATATCATGAAACAGAGTGCTTAACACTTGAGCTCATTCCGTGACATCTGCTTTCAAATATATGGTAACTTTGTTCTTTTCTCCTGAGAGGGAACCTTGTTTCTGTGTATGAAACTGAAGAGTCTTCTCTAGATATTGTTATAAAATAAAGCCTACACTTCTGAGGTTAAGTGATTTTCCCAAGTCCATACACAGAAAGCCAGTAACTTTTTATTTGAAAAAATGCAGAAAAGTAAAAATTGCCCATACGGTTTGCTATTTAAAATAATTATACAAAGAAACAAACATTTCCTTTCTGTTCATGCCATTTCCATCTCTTTAGGTGTGTTCCTTTCTGTTTGTGTGTGCACACACACGCGTGCTCAGGTGTTCCTATATTTTCTTACTGACCTTGTCCCACACCATTGTATTACTTTCTGTTTTGTTTTATTTTATTTTATCTTATTTTTAGATGTATTTATATATTTTATACAGGTAAAATATGTTTTTTATATTTATATTTTTATGTTTTTATTTTATTTATTTTAGTTAGCATTTAATCCTTCCTAAAAATATTATTTATTTGTTTATTTATTTATAATCTGTCTCTCCTATCAGGAGGGAGAAGTTCTATTGGCGCTGGGACTCTGGGAACAGCACCTGCTTCATAACAGAGAGTCACTAAATATTTGTTGAATAAATACATGAATGTACACATACATACAAAACTATGCATGCACACATGCATTTTTTCCAGAAATAGAATCTTATTTTACTTATTGATCTGCAACGTGCCTCTTTTTCTTTACACTTCAGTATGTTATGAGCATCTTTGCAGACACCTACATAACATTCTTTCGGATAGCTGCATGATAATCTATTGATACGCCACAATTTAACCTGTAGTAACCACACAGTTGGACATTGAAGTCATTCCAATTTCTCTGTTACAAAAAAACAAAAAAATACTTCTTTGATAGCTTTGTGTACATACCTGTATACTTTTTTTGTTGTTGTTGTTGATTTCTAGAAATGCATATGTACAGAAATTGCCAAATTACTTTTCAGAAGTTTGTACTAATTCACACATTAACATGTTCGGTCTCCCCACATCCTTGCCAGCACTGGATAACATGAGTCTTTTAAATTTTGCCAGTATGACAAACAAAAATGATGCTTCCTATTTGGGGTTTGAGTGGCTTTTTCCCTGTCTGCTGGCCATTTACAAATCCCCTTTTGTGTGTTGCCTATTTATATTTTTTGCTTATTTTTATACTGGATTGTTTGTCCTTTATATTTAGGAGGGGTATTTTTGCATATTAGGGGTAGATAGATAGAATATATTTAGTGTTAGGGATGTAAATATTATTTTCTGGTCTCTCTTTTGCTTTCCATTTTTATTTATCATGTCTTTTACTGTATAAAAGTTTACGTTTCTATGGTCAGGTCTCTAAAAATTTTGCTTTATGGCTCTTGAATTTCTGGTCTTGCTTACAAAGGCATCCTCCACTAGGTTAATTAGATTTTTAAAATATTTTCTCAGGAGTGTCTGGGTGGTTCAGTTGGTTAAACATCAGACTCTTGATTTCAGCTCAGGTTGGGATCTCAGAGTCCGGAGAGCAAGCCCTGCACTGGGCTCTGTGCTCAGTGGGGAGTCTGCTTAAGATTCGCTTTCCCTTTGCCCTTCCCCCCACCTGTCTTTCTCTTTCTCTCAAATAAATACATAAAATCTTTAAAAAAAATGTTAAAAAATATTTTCTTGGATGCCTGGGTGGCCCAGTAGGTTAAGCCTCTGCCTTCGGATCTGGTCATGATCCCAGATCCTGGGATCGAGCCTCACATCAGGCTCCCTTCTCCATCTCCCTCTGCCCCAGCATTGCCCCCCACCCCGGCCTGTGCACTTGTGCTGGCTCTCTCTCTCTCTCTTTCAATCTCAAAAATAAATAAATAAATAATCTTTTAAAACAACAACAACAAAACATTTTCTCAATTTAAATTCCAGTAATTTGAGGGTGGCTGTGTGATGGACACTGGGGAGAGTATGTGCAATGGGGGAGTGCTGTGGCTTTTGTAAGACTGATGATTCACAGACCTGTACCCCTGAAACAAATAATACACTATATGTTAATAAAAAATAAATTCAAAAAATAAATTTCAGTAATTTGGCATTTGTTTCTGTATATCTGGTAAGGAAAACCAATTTTCTTCCAAACAGTCAGTTGTCTTAACATCATTTTTTGGTGGGGTTTTTTTTTTTTAATTTATTTTTGGGGCACCTCAGTGTCTCAGGTGTTGGGCGTCTGCCTTTGGCTCAGGTCATGATCCCAGGGTCCTGGGATCAAGCGCTGCATCAGGCTCCCTGCTTAGTAAAAAAGATTTATTGTTTTATTCGAGAGAGCCCGCACAAGCAGCGGGACAGACAGAGGGAGAGAAATTCAAGCAGCCTCCGTGCTGAGCACAGAGCCTGACATGGTACTTGTCTCACAACCCTGAGATGATCATCTGCGCAGAAATCCAGAGTCGCACACTCAACCAGCTGAGCCTCCCAGCTGCCCCAACATCATTTACTGTTGCTTGCCGTTCATCTTTTGGCCTGGACACCGCACTGTTCCCACTACAGAAGCTTTATAGTAAGTGTTATTATCTGACAAGGCAGGTAAATCACATGAAAAGTGGAGTCCCTGTCTTACTAGACGACTCTTATGCCTTTGACACCGTTGCCCCTCACTTCTTAAAATTTTCCATTTCTTTGATTTTGTTGTCATTACACTGATGGTTCTCCTTGGTTCTCCCTATGTGTTGCTCTGGGTCTCTTTTGTGAGTTCCTTCACCTCTTAAACCTGGGTCTTCCTTCAGCTTATTACTTTTCTCTGAGTTTCCTTGGGTAACTCGTTTGCACTTGGGAATTGAATTACCTTCTGTGTGCTTGAGGAGTTTCAGAGTTATATATCCTGTCCTGGTGTCTCCTTTGAGCTTCAGGTTTGCGTATCTAGTTATCTGTTGGATGTATTTTCTTGGATATACTTCAGGCATCCCAAACAACGTGTCCAAAATGGGATGTTTTATCTTCCCTATAGAATACGCTCTTCCTTCTGTGTTCTTGCTGTTAATTAAAACCATCATATCCACCTGGTCACTCAAGCCAGAACTGAAACATCATCCTGGACTCTTCTGTCCCCTTCCACCCCATGCCCAGCTACTGAGGACTGCCTGTTTTATCTTCTGAATTTTTCTTGAACCCATCCCTTCTCTGTCCCTGTCACCACTGTCCCGTTCAGGCCCTCCCAGTCTCTGGCATAAATGACCGCCCTGCCTCTAAGCCTTGCTCCTACAATCCATCTTTCCTGCTTGCCAGCTAGATTCTGTTAATCCAGCCTTGCCATTTCACTTCCAAGACTGTCCACCATCTGCAGAGCAAGGACAGCAAAGAAGAGACCACAGCTTGTGTAGTCTGTGTAAGAGAGAAGGGCTTCTCTGTCCTCTCTTCCCTTCCTGTCCACATCCGTAAACACCATATTGACTCATACTCTATGCCATTGCTCATGACCTTCCCCCTTCCTGAGATAACCTTCCCACCACTTCACCTAGGAACTTACCCTTTGGAATTCTTCTCAACAACCATTTGTCCCCCTCAAGCAATCTCCGAACCCCTAGGTGTTCCTTCCTTAGATTTTCATAGCGCACTGTTCATACCTCAGTAAGTATTTCTTATTTGCAGAAATCTGAGAGAGTGCTTTCCATGTAAGAGGAACACGGTGGCATTATTTCTTGAAACTTCTATTTCTTAGGCTCCCCACACAAACCCTGTCCCACCTCACTGTCACATCCTTCTCTCCTGAGACTCCTTAGAGACTCAGTGATGCTCTTGCTTGCCGTATTGCCAGTTGGCTTAAGAATGGGAAGACCAGCTTTGGAAGGGAATATGGATGTCATCTCTCTCCCTTCTTCAGTCTGTGACAGGGATGCTGAGGACCGGTGAGACTGACTGGTCCCGGGCTCCACAGGCAGAGCCGAAAAGCAGGCCTCAGCTCTCAGTCTTGGCCGTGCCACACCACCTTGGGCTCCTCCTCCTTCCCCTGGGCTGGGAGACCCAGCAACACAAAGTCCCACACGGACAGGCGAGCACGGAGCCAGCTCCTGATACACATACCATGTACTTTCTTTCATCTGTATATACCAGACTTCCCTCCAAGGTTTAAAAAAAACTCAAGTTCTTTTTCCTTTCCAAAACTGCTACTTCAGGGGAGACAAGGCCAGCGCCCCCTGCTCTGGTCTTGCATGATCCTGGTTGGGAACATGGGGCCAGGGCTTCCGGGGCTCTGAGGGCAGCGGCCAGGCTTGTAAGCACGTTTGCCTCCCCCTCTCCAGGAGAAAGCCGAGGAGGTGTACCGTCTGTATCAGAACTCCCCGCTCTCCTCCCACCCCGTGGTGGCCCTGTCAGAGCTGAGCACCCTCTGTGCGGGCTCCTGTCCGGACGAGAGGACCTTCTACCTAGTGTTGCTGCAGCTGCAGAAAGAGAAGAGAGTCACAGTTCTCGAGCAGAATGGGGAAAAGGTACGGAAGTCCAGCTGTTTGTTCAGCGACTCAGCGACGGCTTATCGAGTGCCTACTGCACGTGCCTCCTGCCCTTCCTGCCGGGGGGATTTCTGAGCGTGGGCAGTAGGGGCCCCAGTAATTTGTCCCTGTCCCTCAGATTGTGAAGTTTGCCCGAGGGCCACATGCCAAGGTCTCTCCGGTCAACGACGTAGATGTCGGGGTGTACCAGCTGATGCAGAGTGAACAGCTGCTATCGCGCAAGGTGGAGTCCTTGTCCCAGGAAGCAGAGAGGTAACTACCCTGGAGCTGAGCAGCCCCAGCCTCCCCACCCAGCAAAGCACTGCTGCCCATGGGCTCATCTCAAAAAAAAGAAAAAGAAAAGGGAGCACCTAGGTGGCTCAGTGGGTTAAGCCTCTGCTTTCAACTCAGGTTGGGATCGAGCCCCACATCGGGCTCTCTGCTCAGCAGGGAGCCTGCTTCCTCCTCTCTCTCTGCCTGCCTCTCTGCCTACTTGTGATCTCTGTCTGTCAAGTAAATAAATAAACTCTTAGAGAAAAAGAAAGAAAAGTTATTTTACTAATAGCAAAGTCCTTGCTGCTCAGTGCAGCGGTCATGCAAAAACACGGACTATCACAAAGGAGAAAAAAAGGAATTTTAATTCTTCCCCCGACAAGATTACGTCTGTTGGCATTAACATTTCTGCTCCTCCATGCCAGGATCTTTTTAACAGTGTCTGTCGAGCAGGGTCTTGTCTTAGGTTCTTAGGAATACTTCGGAATACCGTAGTGAATGAGGCGAGTGTCCGCCT
Source organism: Mustela lutreola (assembly GCF_030435805.1). Taxonomy (NCBI): domain Eukaryota; kingdom Metazoa; phylum Chordata; class Mammalia; order Carnivora; family Mustelidae; genus Mustela; species Mustela lutreola. The sequence goes on along the minus strand of NC_081290.1, from coordinate 163,639,875 downwards.
TCCAGGTTCTTTCTGAGGGATCCCTGCTCTTCCCCTCAGATGGGGAAGGCACCCCTGCTAAAGGCACATGAACCCTTCTCCAAACTGTAGGCTATGTGGACATTGAATGAAAATGCTTGCTCCTCCTTAACAGTGAGAGAGACCCAGCAGTGCAGGGAAGCCAGGAACTACGTCCAAGGCCACTGTTGGTGTTCAGAACTGATTCCTTGTCTACCGGCTGCCAAAATGGGACTGTGCTGTTAAGGTGCCTTGTTGGCACATTTTCCTTGCCTGGCGGCTGAAACTGCTTATCCTCGGTTGGTTTGGCTTTCTCGCCTGCATACATGTTCCATTTTATATCTCAGCTTGCTGCGGGAGTTTGCCAGCAGGCTCTTGGGCATCGTTTTTCTGGCCATTGGACGGAATTGATTTGATTTTCAGATTGGAAAGTACCTTCATTAAGTGGGACTCTCGGGGACTATTCAAGACAGTACCGCCCTCATCCTGCGCCACAGTCATCTTGATCTGTCCCCTGTGTTTGGTAGGTGTAAAGAAGAAGCCCGCCGGGCATGCCGAGCAGGAAAGAAGCAGCTGGTGAGTTTCCGCTCTTCCCCTCTAGTTGTGTACCTGTGCCTGGGTCCGACAGTGGGTGGTGGTACCCCAGCGGTTCAGAGACGAGCTTGGGGCATGATGGGAAGTGTCTGCAGGTGGTCCAGGCACCACAGCTTGCTTTACAAGTGAGGGAGGAGGAGGAGGCCTGAGATGGTCTTACCACCAGAGAAAGCCTTGCTTCCTCTGGCCCTCTGGCCGTCCTGACCAAGTCTCCATGCCTCTCCCCCCACCCCCACCAGGCTCTGAGGTCTCTCAAGGCCAAGCAGCGGACAGAGAAGCGCATCGAGGCCCTGCATGCCAAGCTGGACACTGTTCAAGGCATCCTGGACCGGATCTACGCCTCCCAGACAGATCAGATGGTAACCACTGCCCCTCTAGTTCCGGGATATGGGTGGTCTCTCCAGCAAACACTCCTCATTCCCTCCACTGTGGCTGTGCTGTTTGGAGGAGGCCTGGGTGTTTTCAGGGTAGGGCTGGGAGTTCGCTTCTCCTTTTGGGAACTTTTGGCCTCTGTGAACATGGGCTGAATCAAGGGCGGGTGGTTAAAAAAAAACCCAAAGTCATCATTCAGAGATGAAATGATATTGGTACGTATTTTGCCCAGTGTTCTTTGTTTGCACTGATAACTTCGTTTCCTCTTTAGGTTTTCAATGCCTATCAGGCTGGGGTAGGAGCACTAAAACTCTCCATGAAGGATGTCACAGTGGAGAAGGCAGAGAGCCTTGTGGATCAGATCCAAGAGGTACAGGAGGGGGCCAGGGAGGAACAGCTACAGAAGGAAGTTAGTGAGGGCAGGTGTGACTTTGCTGTGCTTCCTCTTTCCCCAAACTAGACTCCTTCCCTTGTGCACTGATTCTCAGGTGGGGCAGCATTACTTGGTAACCCTGAACCGTGAGCCCAAGAGACGGAGACCCCCAGAAATGCTACTCCGCCTTCAAGGCCTTGTGCTTTTCTCTTCCAGCTGTGTGACACTCAGGATGAAGTTTCTCAGACTCTGGCTGGTGGGGTGACCAATGGCTTAGGTGAGTTGACAGGGCGGTTCTTTTCTTCCTTCCTTCCTAAGAGGGTTTCGCTTGCTGGTACTGTGATGGCTTGGGTCATAGATCTGCTTTTCCTGGTGCAGGCAGGACTCTCTCTGGGGTTCACCCCCAGCAGTGGTTAGAAGGAACTGTCCTCTCCTCTTGGTAGACTGTACCGTTAACCTCTCTGGGCTGCAGCCATCTTGCCTCACTAGACTTCCTACTGCAGGATCCTCCTTTATGGGCAAGGGGAAGTAGGGTCAGTTCTGTGGTGTTAGCAAATATATGCCCTTGATGACTTAGCTCTGTGTGTGTGGGAGAAGAGTATTTGCTTGGAGGTGCCCTCTGCCTCCCGACTCCTACGATTTTTCGGACCTGCAAGGAGGCCTGGACATCTTTTGTAGAGCTGAGCTGAGTGATGCCACCCCCAATCCTTGACTCAGGAACGCATTTGCTCCTTGGACTTTGTATGTCCTCATGCCATCTTTTCTTTCCAGATTTTGACAGTGAGGAACTGGAGAAGGAATTGGACATCCTTCTTCAGGATACCACCAAAGAACCTTTGGATCTGCCCGAAAACCCCCCTGAGACATTTTATACCAACAGTGTGCCTAACCCTAGGATCTCGGACGCTGAACTTGAAGCTGAACTTGAGAAGCTGTCCTTATCAGAGGGAGGTATGGAGCTTTACTCCCAGGGTTGCCGGTGGGCGTGGGTCCCTCTGGTTGACAGTAGCCAGGCACAGGGCTAGTGAGTCCCAGCCTGGGTACTTAGTCTGTTAGGGTGTCAGACCCCAAGGGGTTTGTGGGAGGGAGGGAGTTGCAGGCTCGTTATTTATGTGAAGACTCAACCCCTTAAACACCGGGATGCTTTCACCCTAAAGGTCTGCCTGATGTAGAACTCAGTCATTTCTTCTCCTTACAGGTTTGGTCCCAAGCAGTAAATCTCCAAAAAGGCAATTGGAACCGACTCTCTAAAGCCATTCTAGGACCCTTAAGTGAAGGACCCTCGTGTAAAAGAGAGACCAGGCTTGTGTGTGTGTACATAGTTATTTAAATGAGAAACTCTCAGAATTTGTTGGGAAGAGGAGGAAGGAGAACTGCTTCGATGTATCTGGATGCCACCACTCACTACAGGACAGATGTAATTTCTGGAAGCGTGCTCGCGAGGCGTGCTCCCAGCTGGTGTCATGGACCTGCCTTCTCATCTTTATAGTGCCACAATTTATACAGTTCTGTGTTTGACCTGTCGTCTCTCATAGCCTGCAGTCCTTGCCGTTGGCTCAGTTAGGTTTGTCTTTACCCGCCAGCTTTGTTCCAGCCCATGAAGGCGAAAGAGTTGCAGCTTTGCCAAATCAAAACCAGTCCCTTCTCCCCACCCCCACTGTTTTTCCCCCGAGGACTTTATTTTGTAAGGTCAGGTAAGCGACTTGTTCCGGTCCTACTCTGTTTTCACTGCAATGCAAGGAAGGAGAATCAAACAGCTGCCACCTGATGGAGGAACGTACAGTGTGAAAGGGTGTTCTGTGGGGCCGCTGGCCAGATTCTCCAGGTGTTCAGAAAAAGAGGTCACCCCTGAGTGTCAGAGTCACGACACCTGGCAAGGGGGCTTGTGTAGTTGGGGGGGATGCTGCTGTCTTTTCCGTCTTATGCAGAAGATCTGCGGACTGGAGAGTTATTCTTAGTCTTTTGAACTTGACGGGGAGAAGCCCAGGCGACTATTAGGGCCCCGGGTGTCCAAACTCCATGTTTTTTTTTAACGAGGCACAATCTCTGCCTTGCCCCCATCACAGAATAACTTAACATATAACTTAAATATGCGTATCAGAACAAGCCACACAACCACACACCTCCCCTTCTTGAGCCTGGCACACAACAGCAGGTTCTTGGTTTGAACTTCAGAAGCATTTCCCTTTGGAGCCCGTTGCTCAGGGCAGGGGATCTGAGCCAGGATGTGCAATAGAAGCAGAAGATGTGGCCTTCCGCCACGTCTGCTGTGTACTTCCCCGGTCCTGCGCCATACCTGTCCTGCCTCCTCACGTGCTGTCTTCCTGCTTCCTTTGATGGACTGGGGAGGATGGTACTGGGGGGAGGGGCGGCAGACAGGAGGGTCTGAATGTTCTGGCAACAGGGAGAAGAAAGGAGGACAGCTGCACTGCCACTCTGCTGCCACAGTAACAAGTATTTCTGCCTGGAGCCCTTTGCCCTGGCCCTCCTCCACGAGGTGCCGCAGAGCCCAGGGAAAGAATTTGCTCCAGGCAAGGAGCATGAATTACTGTTCAATTTCTCTCCTACTTGACCTTGGAAAACTGAAATGTTGGGGGTGAAGAGAAACAATCACTATTTTTTCTTTTTTATCTGATAAATAATTAAAAGAAAAAATCCGAGTGCCTGTCCTGGTCTCTTCTCAGGTTGTATAGTTTCTTGTGCCTTCATACCCCCTGCCACTCACACCCACAGCGTAGACACACTCCAGGTCTTTGGCTTGAAGGCCGCAGGAGAAGGAAAGAGCTGCAGAGTGTGAGGGCTGAGGTGGCCGGCGCCAGCCGCTCGCTCTCATACCACACGGTTCCTGTTCTCGGGGAGGAGGCATTCTTGGATGGGCCTGGGTTCCAGGAGAGTGCCATCGTCTTGATTATTTTCCATGGCCTGTTCTCTTTTTCAATAGCCCCATTCCTCTACCTGTGTGATAACCATTTTCTAGTCTGGCGCAGTGTTCACTCAGCACCTGTTACTGGCCTAGTGTTTGCCACTGCTGGTGGGGAGGCTGAGTGCAGAGCTAGGTCGACCACAGCACTGGGTTTGCAGCTCTAGGGGAGTCACCGAACCCAGAGCAGAAACTGCTTGGACAGAGAACCCCATGAAACGGGCCAAGTGCTCTAAGGGAGGCATGTTGCAGGGACCCCTAGTCAAGCTGGATGACCTGAACATTGTGGTCTCATGTTAAACTCTTTCTTGCCACTGGCCAGAGCTGCTCAGAAGTCCGTGTTAAAATGTTTTAGCCTGGGGCCTTGCTGTGCTGAAAAAAACGAGATGTTGTCTGGGGTGGCTCAGAGAGAACAAGGAGCCGCTGGCTGGCGGTGGCTGCATTTCTGCACGTGATCCCCATGAGGGCCCGAGTCCTGTGTCAGGGTGCTCCTCTGAATGGACTTGGTTTATTAAGGGAACTGGTGAATTTTCTTGTGTGTGGAGCTATACTGGGCCCAGATAAATCAGGCTCGAATACTGCCCTATTGAAGGTGGAGGACCCTTCAGCATACAGCTGAAGACCTAAGTAAGTTCCCAGAATAAATACTTTTAAGTTGGTGGGCTCAGGGAGGGCTTCACGGAGGAGATGACATCCAAGCTTTCACTTTTCTTGAGTATTTTCTTGGGTGTTCAGAATCTTGTAAAGCAAACTAAGTGTTAAAATATCTATCCATTCTGCTAAGAACAAGTAGAGAGAGAAAATACAAACTAGGGAGTGATAGGTCCTAGCTAAGGGAAACCTACCTCCTGTTCTTGCCTCCGCCGCTAACGAGTTGTGTGGCTCTGGGCCCACAAGCCTCTCATTTCTCATCAGCAAAGCAAACAAGACAGATAAGAGGACTCCTGAGATTCTGACTGTCTTAGTCTCCCCGCAGATGGTCTGCTGCTCCTTTCTCATGAACACCTGCTGCCTTGTGACGAGACAGGAAACGTGGCTAGAGGGTCTGCAGTCACTGCCTGCCGGGACAGTGTGGCAGCACACAGAGAGCAGGTGTGGGAAGGTGGGAGGAAGGGGGGCACCCAGGAGCTGGGTGGGCTCTCCAGTCAGATACCTATTGTGAGAGGGGTGTCTTATCACTGCCTGAAGGGCTGAGAGTTCAAGGCTGAGCAGCCAACCCTGTGCCCTTCCCCACCCCAAAGAGGTCACGATATTCTGGTCCAACGTGCTGGAAATGTCATCAAAGCAATTGCAAGGAGAAATAACAAAGTTGTAAGAAAGATGAGGCAACTGGGAAAGCTCCTGACTCACAGGGAATCCAACCAAAGCTTTGCTTTGAGGTTTGTGGGTGAGTTTGACAACCTCCTCTCCTTTTGAGGGATTTTGTTTTCCCCGCCAATGTCTCATTCCTACCACCGACATCTCATTTTTATTCAAGCTGCAGCCCCTCTGGGGACAAAGTGTGGTTCCCGTCCACCTGCTGCACAGAAACAACACGTCGTCACAGACACCTCGGACAGGAGAGCCGGGGGAGCCTTGGCAAACCGAGCAAAGCCTTCGTTTTCCAGCTGAGGACACTGAAGCATAGATGACCTGCCCAAGGTCACAGAGTGGGCAAGGAGAAGTTAGGCTGTTGACTTCCAACTCCACACACTCTCTGTTAGAAGAGGCTACTCTTTTTTTTTTTTTTTTTTTTTTTAAAGATTTTATTTATTTATTTGACAGAGAGAGATCACAAGTAGGCAGAGAGGCAGGCAGAGAGAGAGAGGAGGAAGCAGGCTCCCCGCCGAGCAGAGAGCCCGACGCGGGACTCGATCCCAGGACCCTGAGATCATGACCTGAGCAGAAGGCAGCGGCCCAACCCACTGAGCCACCCAGGCGCCCCTAGAAGAGGCTACTCTTGAAGCAGACTTTCAAAAACGATCTAACTCCCAGAGCACTTCCTGTAGTTGGTGGGTGGTATCTGCTAGCGCTGTGGCTTGGCAGACAGGCTTCCCCCAGTTCTCAGTGCTACAATGACACTAACTTCTGTGGATCCAATATCCCCTCCCAAGAGATACCAGCTGGCCAGGGGCCAGTTCTTAGTGAACTCGAGGTCGGTCTTGGCATTGCTCCTTTGCTGATATTACCCCTTAAGGTAACTCTTTTGACTTGCATTTTGGAACAAAGCCCATCAACTGTATCGAAACCAAGTCCCAGCTGTGGGCTGTACAGCCCTTTCTAAAGGAGCCAGACTCGGAATCCTTGCAAGATAACCAATGGTGTGATTAGATGACTTGGTATCCCCAAAAAGCACACTGTGAAATGCAGGGTGGATGGAACCTTAGCTAATAGATTTCTACCCCTGCGAACAGTATAATGAATGCAGGCTGGCTTCCTGGCTTACCATGTAACGAGGTAGCCTAGAAAATTCCTTATCCATGTGGGAAGAGTAAAATTTAGCTATTCAAAAATAACACACTCAAGTCCTTAACCCAGGAAAGTTAAAAATTAATCAACAGATTCACATGGTATGCCCAGTTTGTGTGAGCTAACAAATCAGTGGAGGGAAGGAAGGAAGTTTTAGATAGGTTCCCTGCCCTGCAGGTACTTCAAGATGAATATCGTAGTTCAGATTGTATAACAACATACCACAGACCAGATGGCTAAGAAACCACAAAAATTATCTTGCAGTTCTGGAAGCTGGAAGACAGAGATCTGAGCGCCTGCATGGTCTGGTTCTAGTGAGGGCCTTCTTTTAGCTGCCGATAGCCACCTTCTTAGATCCTCACTTGGTGGAAAGAGGGCAAGGGAGCTGTCTGGTGTCTCTTTTTATAAGGGCACTAATCCCATTCACGATGGCTCCGCTCTTATGACCTGATTACCTGATAAAGGCCCCACCTCGTAATACCAGTACAAGGGGGGTTAGGATTCCAATTTATGAATTTTGGGAAGGATACAAATGTTTATAACAAAGAGTAATTCCACGATATTAGCATAATGAAGGGTGATTAGTACAGCACTAAGCACCTGCAAAGCAGGGGTGGGATGGGTTAGGAACAGAATGTCCAATCTCAGACTTGAGTTCCTATTTCAACACAACAGTAACAAAAAGCAATAGCTAACATTTATTGCATACTTACTGTCTGCCAGACACTGCATGTTATAGACTGGGCTCTCCAGAAGCAGATCTGGAGACAGAGTTTGGGGTATCAGGGCTCCCCACCTGTGAAGCAAAAAGGGTAGAAGACTGGGGGGAGGAAGAAGTCAATCCATGATGCAGGCCCCCAAAAGCCTTGGCCGCTCTGGCAAGAAATTCTAGAATGAGTTTGCCCATTACTATCTATGTCAGGCAGAACAGGCCGTGCCTTTATCCATTATCTTTTTCCTCAGTTATCAGAGTCCCCTGGAAAAGGGGGTGACCTCAGCTGGGGCAGTTTTCTGCAGCTGGGGCAGCCCCTGAAGGAGCCAAAAGCAGGTCCGCTGGTGGCTGACCACACTCCCTGCAGCTGGGCAGCAAATCCTTGAAGGGAGGCCAGGGCAGGGCATCTCCATGGTTACCATGTTATGCTAAACCCTTTGAATGTACTTAATCTTCCAATGAGACAGGAACTATCATTTCACAAATGAGTTAATGGAGGCTTGGAAATGGTAAATAATTTGTCCAAGGTTAGCAATGGATGATTGTGATATTGTGATTGATAAGAAGACAAATACATAGTCTTCATCCTGTTTTTAGCAGAGATCCTAAAACCCTCGAAATTTCCCAAGTGATAAGAGTAGTAAAGGAATGTTGATAATCCTAACCAGCCCCTTTCAACCATACCCAAGTTGATGTTAATGAGATGAATTCTGGAAAACACCTAAGAATGGGGTCTGGATACCAGAGGAACCAGCCTTGTGATTAGAGGGTTGAAACTTTCAGTCCTGGGGCGCCTGGGTGGCTCAGTGGGTTAAGCCGCTGCCTTCGGCTCAGGTCATGATCTCAGAGTCCTGGGATCGAGTCCCGCATCGGGCTCTCTGCTCAGCAGAGAGCCTGCTTTCCTCTCTCTCTCTGCCTGCCTCTCCATCTACTTGTGATTTCTCTCTGTCAAATAAATAAATAAAATCTTAAAAAAAAAAAAAAAAAAAAAGAGAAACTTTCAGTCCTTACCCTCCCTCCCCCAAAACTCCAGAGAAGGGAGCTGACCTGAAGACAGAGTGTGATCACCAAGGGCCAATGCTTTAATCAATCATGACTAAGAAATGAAGCCTCCACAAAAGTCCAAAAGGATAGGGTTCAGAGAGCTTGCAGGTTAGGGAGCCAGAATGTCACCAGTCTGGGCCTTAAACACCATAAGGCTAGAAGCTCCTTTGTTCAGGATCTTACCCTATGTATCTCATCTGACTGTTGATTTGTGTCCTTTTACTATCCTTTGGAAAAACCCATAATGTAGTGAGTAAAAGGGTTTCCTGGGTTCTGTGAGCTACTCTAGGAAATTAATCAAATCCAAGATGGATATCATAGAAACCTCTGATTTAGAAGCACAGGGGACAACCTGGATTTGTGATTGTGATTGTGACAAGATCACTCTTGCTGGACTGAGGAATCTGATTTTGCCTCCAGGCAGCTACAGTCAGAACTGAGTTGAATTGTAGGACACCCAGCTGGTGGCCAAGAATTGCTTGATGGTGTGAGGAACCTTCTCCCAAAGCCTTGCACAGTGGAAATTGGGTGTAGAGACCCTTTTAATGATGGAAAGAGGTTTCAGCTAGTGAATCCAATTTTTGCATTTCTCTTTTACTTTTCCTCTCTCTGTCTGTTCTTATCCCAACTAGGGTAAAAGTTGGCTCTCACCCTGATCATCCTACCCATTTATGAAACTCAAATATAGTCTTGATTCTTCAGCTTTCATGGGAGTAAGTCCCTTTGATTATGACACCCTGGAAGAGAAACTTCCAGAAACCAGAACTGAATTTGCTTTTGTTTCTTATTTACCATAAGCACCTACCAGAGCTTGGCGTGTGTGAGGGGGGAGCGGGTTGGGGGAAGGTACTTTTTAAGATGCACCCAAATCGAAGCTGTCTTTATCAGTTTCCAGGATTGGAAGCAAGGGGCAGGCATCATCTGGCCACTGATGCGAGGAGGACAGCAGCTGAGGGGAGAGTCCTCCTTGCTCTCATTCTCTGCTACTAGCACAGCAGACCCCACTAGAGGCACAGCTCGCAGGTGCCTCCGTCACCTCACAATTACCACTGGAGCAACAGTACCTTTCTTCTGGTCCTTCCGAGTCCAGCGAGGGGCTGCCGAGGGAAAAGGAGACCCTTCTAGAAGGAAAGGCTCCAGAGATGCAGTTCAGAGATCTCACGGAAAGTCGGAACTGCGGGCCCGGGAAGTCTCGGTAGCACCAGAGGCTCCGAGGGGGCGGTACTCCGGGGCGGGGCTTGGGGGTGGGGCTCGGGGGCGGGACTCGGAGGGGCGGGGCGGGGGCTTGCAGAGAGCAGCTGGGCACGCCTCTGGGCCTTGGGGAGAACGGGTTCAAGACCTAGCTGGCGCTTTTTCTCGGACCGTCTCGGTGCAGGCACGGAGCGGAGCCCGGGGCTCTGGGAACAAAGGGTCGGCGCCCCGGGGAAGAAGGTGAGAGGGACCACCGCGCTCCAGGGCAGCCGGCGCTGCAGGGCTTCCGAGCCAGGAGCGCGGGTTGTCGGGCTCGGAGAGCCGTCGGGCGATCAAGTCCGGGAAGGACGCCGAGTCCGCTCGCGTAGGGGATCTCTGGGCGCGTAGGGGATCTCTGGGCCCCCTGGCTCGGTCCCAGCCTCCATGCTTCCCAGATAACGCTTTCCTTTCCAGCGGGTTTCTTGCGTCCAGATCCCTTCGTTGTCTTCACGTCCGTCCACTCGGACAGACGCTGGCCCTAGTCACTGTTTGTGGCCTGTCGCTCTCTTCCGTCGCTGGGAGGAGCCCGGGAGCCACTGACCGAAACCTCCCCGCTCCTTTCACAAGATAAAATATGGGACCTCCAATCTTTGCCCTATGCAGCGACTCATCCCCTCTTCCAGTGGCGGGATCCTGCCCCGGGCAACTCTTCGGTGCAGGGAGAGAGACCGCCGCAGGAAGCCAGGGGGGTATTTGACTGATTTTAGGTAGAGGCTGGTGCGTCTGTCGTCTGTCGGGTCCTCACTACTTGACCCTTGCCCCTAATCTCAGGCCTGTTCCAGAGTCTCTAGAAGTCCCAGAAATTAGTTTTTATGTGGGTGACAGAGGTCCCCGGTCCAGCAGAGGACAGGGAGGTGAGGAGGGCACTTACTGTCCTCACTGCTTGCATTTTGCTGATAAATACTCCTTATGTGTGCCGCCACCCTGAACTTTTGCCACCTGCATTCCAAGATCACCATTGTTCTCATATTCTTTCTGGTCATCTTGGACAATCTGGTGGCTGTGCTGAGAATGCCTTGGGAAGTGGCAGCCCAGGCAGCTGGCTACTACCCTTTGGGGACTTACGTGATATCTGGGTGGCCTTTGACATCCTGTGTTTCACTGCCTCTGTCTTGAACCTGTGCCTCATTTGCCTGAAGCACTCTCTGGCCATGGCTGGCACCTCCTACCACCAGCAGCACGAGACCTACCCATGGCTTCTCTAGTGACCATTGATTAGCCTGGCTGCTGTCAGTTCTCCTCTCCCTCATCCCTGTCCAGCTGCACTCTGGCCTCAGCAGATGGGGCTGGTGGCGCAGGGTGGAGTCCTGCCCGTCTGTACAGAGCCCTCTAGATATGTTCAAAGATGCAGCCCCAGCCACACATGGCCACCATGCAGAATGTTATAAGGTGAGCCATGGAACTAGCCCGTGGAGTTTGGGAGCCTACAGGAATTGAGTCTCAGGTTACGGTCACTTCTGTGGTGTCAGGGATACCCTGTGGGATCTGTATGGTATTTTGGTACCATATTCCTCTGAATCCCTAGACCCTCTGTGGGTTATCTCTTTCATCGCTGTAACTAGTCTTCATGGCATCAAGGCAATCCTCATCCCAGAGTCTTACTGGACATGGCATGTAGTCCTTGATCAAAAAGACCTTTTCTAATTCCTGAAATCCTTGAAGGGAATCGAAGTCATTGATGGCACAGCTAAAGCATATGCTTTATATGCAAATACGCTTTGGCGCTATAGAGGGTCAGTGACTGAAGACAGAGAAAGTGGACAGGGTAACTTTGGAGGGGAGGGTCTAGGTGTGTAAGGGGGTAGGGTGGAGAAGTGGGTGAATTGATAACACTGATAGAAAGCGTTATCATTTGGCCAGGAGCTGGCTCTGCCTCACAGCCTCTTTCCTTCCTTGCTGCCGGGGTGTAGTCTGCAAACTGAGTTTACCACAACTGGGTGGTGGTGGTAGAGTTGGTAGTGGGGGATGGTGGTAGTGATGGTGAGGATAGTATTGGTAGTGATTGGTGGTAGTTATTGTGGTATTGCTGGTGACTGGTGATGGTGGTGATGGGTGTTGTAGTGGGGATGGTGATAATGGTGCTAATGATGATAGTTGGAGTCGTGGCAGAGGTGGTGATGATGGTGGTGGCCATAATGAAGATGGCAGTGGTGATGGTGGAAGGATGATTGGGTAGATTTAGGGGTAGAACCACCAAAAAGTAGGAGAGAGAGTCAGAACTTTAGAGTGAATCAGTGTCATAGTCCATAGTTCCAAGATGGGGAGTCAGTTGACTGAGGTCACCCTGTGAATGGGGGACCAAGAACAAACCAGGAACCCAGTGCCATGACTCATACTTGTATTGGGGACATCTGGACTAAAGGCAGCTCCAGTGCCCTGAGGTCTATCCCTGGCCAGTGGGCACGGTTGCCATGCAACTGCTGGCATCCCCCCACCCCCCAGGCATGGAGCTGCAGAGGCTAGTCTTAAAGCATACCTGGCCAAGCCGTAATTCCTGATTTGCTCAGTAGCATTCAGTTCAGTTGGCCAACTAGTATCTGGGGGGACTTGAGGGACTGAATCAAAAAGCAATAAAACTTTGAGGTGAGAGAAGAGGATCATAGAACACAGGGATGCTATGGCAGGAGGTCTTAGAGGGAGAGCTGGTAACCTTAGACCTGAGAGGTGGGCAGAAGTTGTATTTCTGAGGGCAGCTCTGTCTGTGGATCAACTTTTCCCAGTGCCAGGCGAGAAACAGGCTGAGGGTCCTCAGAGCCAGCTTCTGCGGGGACAGCTTGTTCCCATGCTTAGCCAGGACCATGACCACTAAGTTAACCCTGTGACATCCTTCCCCTCCCTCATAGGGTAGAGGCTGGGCAGGCAGGGTGCAATGGCCCCTTCTACTTCTGTCTAGAATTTATTTGGAATGGTGGAGGAAAGTTGGCAAGATCTAGGGCTAGCAGCCAGACCTGTGATTTTGTGGCTTTGGACTCTGGGTCCTTAGCCAGAGGAGGTCAGTAAAGCCTTTGATCTGGCTCTTTCAGAGCTGGAGCTCCCAGATACCTCACCTGCACATCACAGAGCTGAGGGGGCTGTGGGGGGGGTGGTGTCCCATCTTGACCAGTCCTAATGTGCAATGCAGTGTGCTAGATGTGTTATGTGGGTTTCTCATCATTCAGTGTCCATTGCTAACCGAGGCCCAAAGTATTAACCTATCCCCAGGTCACAGATAAAGAAACCACTAAATAGAGATAGTTAAGTCAAATTGTATTTATTTGAGAGACAGCAAGAGAGGGAACATAAGCGGGGAGAGTGGGGGGACCTGCTTCCTTCTTACATTGATGTAGGTAGGGATCTCCCCTTTCGGTGCCAAGTACAGACGTGTGTGGCCCCAGCCTGGCTTTTATGTTGTTCTGGGGGCAGAGGTGCATGTTGGTTGTCACTGGGGTGGGTGGGTGGTTGGAGCTGCTCATATTCTCACTCGGGCAACCGTGGGGGCAGCTGTGGGGGCAACAGTGGAAGCGGGAGAAGAATGAGGCACAAACCAGTCCGCTGCAAGAGAAAGGGAGCAGGGGACAACAGTGGAAAAGACCGCTGCCCGAGCAACTCCACAGTCTCACTTTATTAGATAGGAACAATAACCCAGGAAGAGGTGAAGGTCAAACATTAGTCACATGTCTTGTGGACAAACAAGAAGGAGGGTAAAGTTGATAGTTAAACAGGCACATTTCAAAGGACTCCTAACTAACAGCAGGCGCTTTTGGGGAGGAGAAAGGAGAGACAACGGAAAAGGAGAAAGGAAGCTGGCGCCGGTGTTCCGCCCTCAGGGCCGGCTTTCCCAGCTGCTCTGCTTCCCCCCCCACCCCCACCCCTGAACTAGCGGGGCAATCCCAGCTGCTCATGCTCAGCCTCAAGGTTGTGTATCGTCCTTTCCCCCAAAGACCTGTTGCTAGTACATGTTTTTCTTAAGGCCGTATCTGAATGTGCTTGGTAACTAGTAAAATCATCCAGGGTTTATATTTTAAGTTAATACATTGTTCTGAGAGGCAGTTGCAGTGGGCCACCTTTCCAAGTGTACCGGGATGGGCTGGCATGGCCCCATGTGGTCAGGAGACCAGGCATCCAAGCTCTGGCTCCATCATTACCTGGAAGTGTGAGGTAAGGCAAGGCACCTGCCTTTGCAGAATCTTCCCAGGCAGGTCCATTGTCTGTGAAACCTGGGTTAAATGTACATCAGGCCTCCTGGCCCTGAGCAGGCATCTGTCCTACTGGCCTGTCCCCTTCCCTGGTGAGCTGGGCCCTGTAGGGGTTAGGCGCAGGTTGAACGGGGGCCTGGTGGAAAGCTGCCCAGAGTGAGAAGGGGACAAGGCTGTTCTTGGGAATGTTCTGGCCACTTGACTTTCTGGGGCCTCTGGCTTGTCACAGCAGTCGTCAGTCCAGGCAGCTTGGGTGGACGCGATGCGGCTGTTGTTGAGAAAGAGCGGGGTGGGGGGGGAGGCGGTGGAGATTGCCGAGGGCTGTCCCTAGACTGCAGGAGGCTTGGTGACTTCGGGAGGGCCTTCCCTGTATCGTAGACACGCTGCCTCTCCTCGCAGCAGGCATGCTGACCCAGAAGGAAACTGAGTGGTGAGGAGGAGCCCGAGGAGAACTGGGCTTGGGGCCCCACACAGAGCCACACCAGGAGGCCAGCTGGCAGCTTTGAGTTCAAGTCCTCCAAAGACTTGAACTCTGGCTCTGGATGCCTCTCTGTGAAGCTAGCTGTCTTGACCCAGAACTCACCTTCAGTACCCTGCCCCAATTCTCCGGTTTCCCATCTGCCTGTGTTGGGCTCAGGACCTGGTTTCTTAATGGATTCTGGAAACAGTTTACTGCCTTGTCTCTTGCTTGGGTGAGAAGCCCCTTGAAGCTGGCAGCATGCTTTATCTTTCTCTTATATGAAACTTGATGTTTCTCTTCAGAAAGCACTAGAAATACTGGTTTGAGAGCATGGTGGGGGCCAGGCTAGGTGCTGGAAATGAGAAGAATGGCCGTCGAGCAATCAGCAGAGACCTGACAGTATTGCCAGAGCCACTCAGCCCTCAGAGGAGCCCCACGTATCTTTCCTTTCTGCTCTCTTGCCTCCTGTCCTTTTCAGGGGCATTGAACTGGGCTTCTGGAGCCAGAGCCCAGAGTGTTTGAGAGCTGGCTCTGCCATTTATCGGCTGTGTGACCTTGGGAAAATCACTTAACTACTCTGTTTTAAAAGATTACGTCTATAAAACGGGAATGATGATAGTACTACCATCCTGACGTTGTGAGGATGAAACGAGCTAAGTGAAGGGCACAGAGGGTGCCTGGCATGGAGTCAGCCAGTGCCACACGTGTAAGCTGCTCTCCAACCCTTGTGGCAGCCTTGTTGCCTCCTGGGGCCATCCTGGGACCCTGTGTTTTCTTTGTTCACTTGTGGAATTTTCTTGCTGGTGAATGATTACATTGGATGTCCTAACAGATACGTCAAGTAGAGTGTGCATTTTTTATTTTTTAAGAATTTATTTATTTATTTGTTTGAGAGAGAGCAGGGGGTGGAGAGAGAGTGAGGGGTAAAGAATCTCAAGCTGACTTGGCACTGAGTGGAGCCTGATGCAGGCCAGTGTAGGACCCTTGCAGGCTTGATGTGGGGCCTGATCCCGTGGCCTTGAGATCACGGCCTGAACCAGAGCCAAGAGTCAGATGCTTAGCGGGCTGAGCCACCCAAACCCCCCGTGGTTTGTTTTAAATAGTGCTTGTAGGGGCATGAACTCTCACATGCTTTTCTTGATCTCTCTGTCTCTGTGTCCGTCTTTGGTGTTTTGCTGATAGATTTCTGATTAAAAATATATTAAGATCTACACAGTCAGGTGGTGTTGACTAATGAATACAAAGATATTTTAAAGAATTAAGCAAATGAGAGTCTGGATTTTCATTAAAAATTCATAATTACGAGCAGTTCTTTTTTTTTTTTTTTAAGATTTTATTTATTTATTTGACAGAGAGAGATCACAAGTAGGCAGAGAGGCAGGCAGAGAGAGAGAGGAGGAAGCAGGCTCCCCGCTGAGCAGAGAGCCCCATGTGGGACTCGATCCCAGGACCCTGAGATCATGACCTGAGCCGAAGGCAGCGGCTTAACCCACTGAGCCACCCAGGCGCCCAATTATAAGCAGTTCTTGACAAACATCTGTAGTATGTTGCAAATTCACTCCCAAGGTTGGGGTGGGCTGGATCACATGATCATTTCTCTTTTTTAATTGTACATTTTCCCCCTTTTTTTTCTTTTGTTTTGCTCTGTAGCTTCAATAAAGCAAAAGAGATACAAATTTGCCTTTGCCATCCTTTAGCGATTTTTTTTTCATTTGTGCTCTATGTTGGATAAAGTTTTTATATCATTATTTTTCTGTGATGATTTGGATTATATTTCTGCCCTTTCAGTGGGTACCCTCGAATTTTTAACTTATTAATGATACACTTTCTACCAGATTCTAAAGTTTTTCCATCGTTCTGTCTTTCCCATTCAAGAACTTAACGATGTTCTAGCTACGAAGTGAGTGCCATCCTTGCCCAGCTTTTTATTGTTTTCAAGAACTTCCATTTGGCTTGAAGAAATGAACTTCTTGGGGCAACTGGTTGGCTCAGGTCATGATCTCAGGGTCCTGGGATCCAGCCCTGCATCAGGCTCCCTGCTCAGCGGGGAGCCCGCTTCCCACCACCACCCCACCAGGCGCGCGCACACACATACCCCCATACCCCCAGCCCCACCGGCCTCTCTGCCTCCTTGTGATCTCTGTCAAATAAATAAAGCCTTAAATTAAAAAAAAAAGAAGAAGAAGAAGAAATCAACTTCTTATTCTGGAAAGGTTTAACTATACATAATATTAGGGAAAATAACATACCCATCACCCAGTTTCAGTAAAGATCAATACATTGTTGGTCTTGTTTTACCTATAATTTCTCCCTTTTCTTCTTCCCAACATACTTAAAGATTCTAAGGCAGGGACACCTGGGTGGCTCAGTCCCTGAAGCATCTGCTTTTGGCTCAGGTCATGACCCCAGGGTCCTGGGACTGAGTCCCGAATTTGGGCTCCTTGCTCAGTGGGAGCCTGCTTTTCCCTGTCCTTGCTGCTCCCCCTGCTTGTGCTGTCTCTCTCTCTCTCTCTGACAAAAACAAAAAAAAAAAAAAAAAAAAAACTTTAAAATTAAAATTTAATATTTAATAAAATATTTAAAGTCTTTAAATAGAATCTTAAAAAAGTAAAAAAACAAAGATTCTAAGACATCTTACCGTTTTCTCTACGTACACTTTAGTATGAGTCTTTACCAGATGAAAAAGCAAAACTATTAGGTTAAAAAAGAAAATTCAGTCAAGTAAATGTGAAGATT
This sequence comes from Mustela lutreola, assembly GCF_030435805.1. NCBI lineage: Eukaryota > Metazoa > Chordata > Mammalia > Carnivora > Mustelidae > Mustela > Mustela lutreola. The sequence goes on along the minus strand of NC_081290.1, from coordinate 163,622,814 downwards.
TAATTGGCTTTATTAACTGATTCATGAATCAGACAGCATTCTGTCTAGCAAGTAGAGGGGAATTCTGCTGAGCTAAAGAAAGGAAAGATTTTTTTTTTTTTTTTTTTTTTTTTTTTTTAATTTACTTGACAGAGACAGAGATCACAAGTAGGCAGAGAGGCAGGCAGAGAGAGAGGAGGAAGCAGGCTCCCTGCCTCACAGAGAGCCCGATGCGGGGCTCGATCCCAGGACCCTGAGATCATGACCTGAGCCGAAGGCAGAGGCTTTAACCCACTGAGCCACCCAGGTGCCCCCAAAGGAAAGATTTTTAAGGGCTGAAAGAGGGGTGCCTGGCCGACTCAGTTTGTAGATGATGCAACTCTTGATCTCGGGGTCCTAAATTTGAGCCCCTGTTTACTTACAAAAGTAAATAGAGTTTAGAGTGCATAGAGTTTACTTAGAAAAAGAGTAAAGACAGAGGGGATAAAAAGAAGAAAGGAATTTATTAGCAGGGAATGGATTGTATAGGTAGGGTTGCCCTTCTAAGGGGAGTGGAGGGAGTCTAGCAGTCAATTTCCTAGTATTGACTAGAAAATTCCATGTTCCCTGGTTAAAGGTTACATTCCTGGGGGGCTGAAACTGCAGTTTGGTTAGGTATTGGTTTACTAGCCTGCGCCCTTAACTTAAGCGATGTCATTTTGGGTGTTAGGTTTTCTTCTTAACAATTCCTCCCTTTTGATCAGACTCTCAGCTTAACCAAAAGATGCAATCAAAATTTGAGTCTTCAGCACCACTCTCATCTACTGCCTTATGAAGTTCTCATAGCTTTTGTTCCTTTTTGTGTTATCCACAGGTCATGCATGATGTTTTTGTTTCATCTCTGTGATACCTACAGTAGTAGCACTTCAGGGTACGTTCTTCGTGCCAGCCATCCCTTTGTTCCTTTTCTGACACTTCCAAGCAAGGAGATCATTTGCTGGGTGGTTAGTGACTGTGAACATGCATTTAAAGCTTTGGAGAGAACACAGCACACCAGGGAGGGGATTGTGATTACGATGAGCAGGCTAATTCCCAATATTTGGAGGGCACTTTGAAGCCGTAGTCCCCGAGACCCAAAGCAATCAAAATGAAATAAGTGAAAGAAGGACCCCAAGGAACAAGTTGTCTTTTTAAGCTAAGTGGCTTGTTTTGTGATCTTAAGTAACTGACTTTCCGTTTCCCCCAGAAGTGCTAATTCAGGTCCACGAAATGGTGTTGGACACAGCACAGACGTCTCCCTGCTCCGCCAAAAGGTAGCCAAGGGTTTAGCCTATCATCCAGAACAACTTAGGCCAGAGAATCTAAGGCTCTTCACTGGGTAGCTGTTGCTTTAGCGGCAGATTCTGCAATAATTTTAAAAATTAAGAAGTTAGCCCTGTTCACGTTTATCCCTAGCCAGGGAAGTAGGGACCCATCAAAAGGGGTGAATCCTAAATCATGGAAGTCTCCCACTAGGTCTTTGTGACCAATGAGATATCTTATTTTGCTTGGGAAAAGTTAGAGGTACAGTTGGATTTTTCTTTTAGGCTGAAAGAAAAGATGACTTTTAAAAGATTTTACTTTTTTGAGAAAGAGAGCAAGAGTGGGGTGAAGAGCAGAGGGAGCAGACTCTCCTCTGAGCAGGGAGCCTTGTGCAGGGCTCGATCACAGGACTCCAGGATCATGACCTGAGAGCCAAAGGCAGATGCTTAAACACCCGAGCCACCCAGGTGCCCCTAAAAGATTATTTATAGATCCCAGCGGTTATACCCCTCTTGGTAGTGGCCTGGGAGCCAGAGATGAGGCCTTTTCAGATCAATGGCAGAAAAAAGGAAAGAGAAGACCCAGGTTCCATGTTTAAAGTATGAAATGTGATCTGTCATCTTGGGCAGAAGCCATATTCTTTGACATCTGCTACATGAATTTGATTTAGAAGTCTCCCACCATCTGTACACGACTGGGTATCCAGTGGAAACTTACTTAGCTGTGTGATGTGTACCCAAGGCTTAGTAACTTTTTTTTTTTTAAGATTTTATTTATTTTTTATTTATTTGGCAGAGATCACAAGTAGGCAGAGGTGCAGGCAGAGGGGGAGAGAGGAGGAAGCAGGCTCCCTGCCAAGCAGAGAGCCCGATGCGGGGCTCCATCCCAAGACCCTGGGATCATGACCTGAGCTGAAGACAGGCTTTAACTCACTGAGCCACCCAGGCGCCACCCCCCCCCCCCCCCAAGGCTTAGTAACTTTTAACTTTATAGCAGTGATGAGAACAAAGGCAAGAGAAATGTAGCCTTATTAACTTGCTGATAAATCCCTGAGACACACAGATTGTAACATTCCTATAGCTCCCTCAAGGACTTCCTTTAATGTTTTACTACTACAGCTTTGCTCTCGTTAGTGTTACCTTCCTCTGATAATCATAAACAATTCCCCCAACCAAGATACATGTTATCAATCATCTTTCAAACATAAGGCCCACTGACATACATCTGAAGGATCTGATGACTGTTTTACTAGACAGTAGCCAGTAACCTTATCTGAATAGCCCTGAGCCTCTCAAGGTCCTAGGAATCTTGCTTCCAAATTCCTTAGAGACTTACGCCATCCCTAACCCCCACTAACTATAAATACGTAACCAGTTATATCTCACAGTCCCACGACAGTTCTTCCCGCCCATGGGTCCTGTCCCTGTGCTTTAATAACAGCACCTTTTTGCACCAAAAATAATTTTTTTTTTAAAGATTTATTTATATGAGAGAGAGAAAACATGAGCATGGGGCGGGGGCGAAGGAGAAGCAGACTCCTGGCTGAGCAGGGAGCCCCACGTGGGGCTTGATCCCAAGACCCTGAGATCATAACGTGAGCTGAAGGCAGACGCTTAACCCAGCTGAGCCACCCAGGCACCCAGGAATTCTGTCTGGGCCGTTTGCTTACAGCCGCATATCAGCAGTATTAAGTGGTGAGGAGTGCTTGGTAAAAGTCCTTTCCAGTGAGGCTCACGGGCAGTCTTTTTCTGATGACCTTTTCAGAATACTCAGTCACCAGGCTCTAAAATGTGACCAGAAAGATCCTTGGAACTTGTTGATGAGGGACTTGAGCAGAAGACATTAGAGACTTTAAGTAGCCAGTCATACTAGCTTGAGACAACAGGGGATCGTCAGAGGGTTTGTACACTGATAGAATCCCAAGAAGTTCACAGAGTTTTTCCTCGAAGTTCATACCATCTGTCCAGTGAAGTGGGTGGCTCAGTCACTGGAGGTCATGGGGCTCTACCCCAAGTGAGAAATTAATGCCCTTTTAACAGTTTTTTGCTACTATGGGGATCATCAGCCTTATAGCAGGGGAAAGCTTTAACCCATCTAGAAAACACACAGTAACAAGTACATACTGATAACGTAGCTGGGGTATAGGGGTACAAGAGCATCTGGCTCCAGGGGAAGGGTCCCAAACACCAGTTCAACCACTCACCACGGACAGAATGCAAAGGCCAAGGAAACGAGTGGTGGCGAAACAAGAAAGGGATTTCTTTCGGTGTGGCCAACACTTGGAAGACAGCAGATAGAAAATACTACCAGGTTTATGTAAGAAAAATACAGGAGAGGGGCACCTGGGTGGTCCAGTGGGTTAAAGCCTCTGCCTTTGGCTCGGGTCATGATCCCAAGGTCCTGGGATCGAGCCCCGAGTTGGGCTCTCTGCTCAGCAGGGAGCCTGCTTCCTCCTCTCTGCCTGCCTTCCTGCCTCTCAAATTCTCTGCCTGCCTCTCTGCCTATTTGTGATCTCTGTCAGTCTAATAAATAAATGAAATCTTTAAAAAAAGAAAAATACAGGAGAAAGGTTGGTGGGTTGGGTAATGAAGATAAAGTCATTGCTTGAGGGGGTAGTCTTAGTTCCCATCTGGGGATCCTTTGCCCTCAGGGTCATTTGCCTGAGTTACGACATAAGCTAGACAGAAGAACTTAATCAATTAGAAAATTTGAGGTCAATATGAAAATTGTCGGAGTCCTTGTTCAGTAATCTATACCAAGGGCACCTGGGTGATTCAAACAGTTGAGCATCTGACTCTTGATTTCAACTCAGGTCATGATCTCAGGATCGTGGGATCACGCTCCATGTCGGGCTCTACGCTGGGTGTGCAGCCTGCCTAAGATTCTCTCCCCCTCTACCCTAACCCCTCCCGTCTAACCCCCCAGTCTTCCTCCCACACACTCACTCCCCCCCTGTTAAAAAAAATAATAATCTATACCAAGAGGCCATTGAGTGAAGTCCTACTGTAGTTGTTTAAAGGATTCAGAGGGAGGAGGTCTGAGCCCTGTGGGAATAAAAACAATTTTTTTCAGGATTAAGGACCTGACAAGTCAGACATTGGCGGTAGATGGTTTTTGTTGTTTTATAGAAGTCTTCGCAAGGATGTCTACTCATAGTTTGAATCATCTTAAGTGCGCTATGGAGAGTGAAGGAATGCAAAAACCAAAAAATGGAAATTATCAGGGAGCCAGGAAGAAGAACCAAGTTGCTGTCTTAGGTACTCCTACCCCAACTGTCTGTTTATGACCATTGTTTACTCACCTTAATTTCTCTGACTCAAGAGCAGACACACTTGCCATGTCAAAAGCCTGGCCATGGCATGGCCATTGGGGGGGGGGGGGCGTTTTTGCAGAAGCAGAATATGCCGCAGTGTTCGTAGATCTGTCGCAGCCTTTTGCATTAACACCAGTGATACATTGAAATTTCTTTCCCAAGACTCTTTTTCCACAAACCTTCTACAGCTTTACAGCTTTTCTTTTTTTTTTTTAAGCATTTAGATTTTGTTCTAAGTTTTTTCTCTTTAAAGAACCAACCTCACTTTAGGACCAAATTACTTTCTTTTCCTCCACAAGAATTCGTTTTTATTTCTCATAGTTTTTCTTACCAAAAACATACATCTTACTTTCCTTGCATAGATTTGTTTCTTCTTGTTATTTCCAGTAGTCTTGAATACACTTACTAGAATTTTTAACTCTTAAAAATCTTAAGTTTTCATGAAAAATAAGTAATAACTAATTATGAACTGTAATACCAGGATTTTTTATGATGTATTTTTTTATTCATTTGACAGAGATACAGAGACAGAAAACACAAGCAGGGGGAGAGGCAGAGGGAGAGGGAGAAGCAGACTCCCCACTGAACAGGGGCCCAATGTGGGGCTCAATCCCAGGACGCCAGGATCATGACCCAAGCCAAAGGAAGATGCCCAACCATGTGAGCCACCTAGGCACCCCAATACCAGCATTTTTGATTTGTAAATTTATAAATTTATTCTGTAGTTTCTAGAAGCATATACCTTTTTAAGTTTTCTAATACAGCATTAACACATTCAATTATCTTTTAGTTTTTTATAATGAGAAGCCAACAGTAGATAAACCTTGACGTGGGAAACAAAGGCAAAAGAAAATTTGAATTTCCTCAATATTTACAGCCCGTTCACAAATTCTTGAAACAGGCAGAGAACATTCCTCAAGGAACTTAGCTGCCTCAGTGCTAATCCCTTGCTAAGGGCAAAAGGCAATCTTAGCTTAACACTATCCTGACCCCCAACAATCCTATGAATCTCCTTTAACATATAAAAATTCCTTTTGAAACAACTTTTATTTATACCCCAAGACACATGTTGGCAATCCGTCCCCAAGCATATGAGCCACCGATATATATCTGAAGGGTCTCGTTGTTACACCCGAGTTTATGTGTCCGAGAGACCACCAAGGAGCCAAGCACCGATGCAGTCACACGAGGTATTTATTTGACAAGCTTAAGCCTGGGCCCAAGTATACCCAACACAATGGAGTAGGGCCTTGGACCCCAAACCAGATTACAGTCAAGAGTTTTTAAAGGCAGAGTAGGGGTGGACTGGGCAGTGGGTGAGGACAAAGGGGATTATGGATGATGTAAGTCTCTAAGGAATTTTGGAAGTGAGGTCTCCAGGACCTTGAGGGGCTAGCTGTTGTCTGGGAAAAAAGGTTATTCATTACCAATAATAAAAATCTTGTGAGACCCTTTAGATGTATATCAGTGGGTCATGTGCTTGGGAATGATCGCTGACACTATCTTGGAGGTTTAGAGATAAAGTTTCGTATTTCTCCTATCAAGTATCCTTGTTAGTGAGATTTAGGTTTAGAAGAAATTTTACATTTCCTTCTGTCTCAGCCTCTTTCAGTTTTATGGTGGGGAGGGCGACCTTAAGGCTTAAAGAACTGAGTTATTTGCCTCTGGAAATGTGCTATTGTTAAGAAAGCTTCTTGGTTGTAAATCTCTAGGACATTGGTAAACCAAGAGAGACTCCTGTCTTGCAGGATTGTGATCTCTGCCAGGTAACTATTTGCTTTTCCCCCAGGACAGCCAGGGGTGGCTGAGGAAAGTCTCACATACTACCAAGCAGAGGGGAGCCAGTGGAGAGGGGGTGCAAGGTGCCAGCCTCCGCTTTGCCAAGATGTCTGTACTTATGTCAGGGCTAGACTCGAGGTAGGTACAGCCTTGTTTTTCTTGGCCTCCACACTCATGCCAAAGGTTTTATATAAGACAGAAAAAATGACCTTTTCCTAACAATAGCTAGCCCCCTAAAGGTCCTAGAAACCTTGCTTCCAAAATTCCAGAGATCTGCACTATCCCTAATCCCTCCCAACTTGAAAGTATATAATGGGTAGCTCCTCAGGACCCCGGTGTAGCCCTTTCTGCCCTCAGGTCCTGGCCCCCACGCTTTAATAAAACCACCTTTTTGCACCAAAGACATCTACAGAATTCTTCCTTGGCAATTGGCTTTGAACCTCAACACCCTTCTTCCATCAAACCCATATTTGGTATTTAATGTTGTGGTATTTTGTCTTAACTTGGAAATGATCTAGACATTTAATGAATTTGACTTAACTCATCATTTAAACTCAACTTGGCAAAAACTTGAAGGTTTTAAGTCACGAGAAAGATTTGGGGAAACAGTTGAAGTGGATCTAAATACGACTGAAAAGTTTAAATAAACTTTCATCTTGTTTACATTTATTTAATTTATTTGTTCTTAATAACTATGTTTAGATTACCCATGTGGACTTCATTAAACATTAGCCAAAGTTAGCCATTATCCAAAGCTCTTATTTTTTGTTGTTGTTGGGAGATCTTATAAGACACAATATGAATTCATTTGGCTAGGTAAACTCATGTAGAATAAGTCTTCTATTTGATGTTAACTTTAAAGATATGTCTGTTTTAATCAAACCATCAACCTTCAGCTAGATTTTATATCGAATATTTTCCCAGATCGTGTGAACTGGAAAACCATTTGGCTTAGTTTCTGTCTGAGAGTTTTAGAATGCCCAGTCCTTAACAGCGCTTGCCTTCAAACCAGCTACACAGAGCTCTTCCACAAATTAATTTTAGCAATACCATCTGGAGGTAGAAAAATATCTCTCATTTACACAATATATATATATATATATGGACATACACACAAAAACAGATGCAAAGGACCTCATAATTTCTAATATTTGTGGAGAAGATTTTTAAGATTTGTATTTTACCTGGTGTTCAACCTGAGGTTGTGCTAGACTTTGGACACAGGTGCCCTTTTAGCAGATTGTATTTTAAAAAGGCCTCCTCCTCCTCGTCTCTCCCCTTAAGTCTCAGATGATTGTGGGCTTGTGTTTACATTTCAAAAGAATGAGAAGGTGTACAAGTTTAAGGGACAAAAAAAAAAAAAAATGTAACTTAGGTCAATAGTTTACAAGTCTTTTTTAGATAAAGGGAACTTTCGGGATTGGTAAAAGATAGGTGAATTTCACACTGCCTTTAAAGCTGATCCCTGGCCCCCTCCCCCGCCAAAGATTTGTAAAATCAGGATAATTGTTCTCGGTTCCTCAGGGAGTTGGGTTGTAATTTGAATGACATCCTGGGTCGATCCAGTATATCCACCAGCATTATCTTCAATTTGTTTCTTTTCTCTGGCTACATAGTTTTACTTTTAAATATTTCTGGCAGTAGTGAATACCGTCCCCCCTTGGGTGTAAGATGGTGCCCCAAAGAGGGTACAAAGGATATTATCTTCCCTAAACCCAAAGTCAGTCCTGAAGATCGCCAAAGAAAGAACCAACAACTTGCTTGTCTCAGGGAAGCGGAAAGCCAAGCTTTCAGTTATGCAAAGTGAGATCCTGAGAAGACAAGGATCCCTAATCCCTAAACAATGGGTTGCTTTTGGAAAGGAAGGACAAAGTGCAACTATTTTTTATGTCTTACCTGGGCACTAGAGACATTCAGAAGAACGGAACCTGGTGGCCTTTTTCACCCTTCACTGGCTTCTACCAATTTTTCCAGGACCATCTCTGCAGGCTCTGGTATCTATCAGATGTTCCCCTTGGCCATGAAAAGGAATAATGTAGCAGTTTATCAGAAAATGCCCTGGTTTTATCACCTCTGGCAGGGGCTCTGTGAGGGCCCTCCTTTCAAGGTAGATATGGTGGGGGTCTGTAAGACCATTAACTTGGCAGCCTTTTCCTATGGCTGTGTAGCCTTTCTAAGTGAAAAAGCAATTCAGGATGAGTAGAATGAGTTCCCAAAAGAGAAAAGTAAGCAGTAAGCATGACATCATTGTTTTGTCTTATTTCAAGCATCTCTTCCATTAATCTTCCTTTAGCCTTTGCAGTGAATCTTTCCATAAAACTATTTTGGAACTTTGAACATTTTTTGTAAGTTTCTCCTTTCCAGTTAAAACAGTTCAATTTGGGAACCCTGGCTTTCAGGTGCACTTCTTAAGTGATGTTATCTCGTTGGAATATTCCCCACTGTGGCTTTTGTAATTCTAGGTGGTTGGTTGTAAAATTCTGCCCCTTCTGTAGATATTCACAGCTCCTGCTTGATGAAGTTCTAGAACCTAGGTGAGGTTCGGTGGGCTGAGGTCCAGAGCCGATGACCAAGAAAGAATTCTTGAGACACCTTTGGTGCAAAATGGTGGTTTATTAAAGCATGGGGAACAGGACCCGTGGGCAGGAAGAGCTGCTGCCCGGGGTTGTGAGGGGTGGCAGGTTATGTACCCTGCGTTTGGGGGAAGGTGAGGGGAAGGGAGGTTTCAACGGAGTTTTCATATGCTAAAGAGGGCTTACAAGATGCCAGGACGTCCGGGCCTACCCGAGGCCTTGCCCTTGAAGCTTGATCAATGTTGTCTTTAGACCAGCTATTAACATTAAGATAGTTGGGAGACTTTTTGGTGGGATGTCACAATCCTGCTATCTATCGTCTTTGTTAGTGAGATTTAGGACATTTGTAAACCAAGGGAGACTCCTGTCTGGCAGGATTGTGAGCTCTGCAAGTTAACAATTTGCTTATTGTTCATGGCAGTCAGGGCTGCCTGAGGGATGCTACACATATGACTGAGGGGGAGCGGATGGAGTGGGGGGTGCTAGGCGCCAGCTTTTGCTTTGTCTTCAGCCAGCCTCGTGCTCCCTCATCACTGGTGATGAAGTTCTTGAACCTAGGTGAGATTTGGTAGCGAGGGCTAAGAAAGAACTCTTAAGACGTCTTGGTGAGGGGCGCCTGGGTGGCTCAGTGGGTTAAGCCACTGCCTTCGGCTCAGGTCATGATCTCAGGGTCCTGGGATCAAGCTCCACATCAGGCTCTCTGCTCAGCAGGGAGCCTGCTTCCTCCTCTCTCTCTCTGCTCCCTCTCTGCCTGCTTATGATCTCTGTCTATCAAATAAATAAATAAAATCTTGGTGAAAAAAGGTGGTTTATTAGAGCATGGGGACAGGACCTGTGGGCAGACAGAGATGCTGCACCCTTACCCTGAGGAGTGGCTGGTAATACACACAGGAGTTGGGTAGGTGAGGGAAAAGGGGGTGATGTTAGTCTCTAAGGAATTTGGGAAGCAAGGTCTCCAGGACCTTGAGGGGCTAGCTATTGTTGGGAGAAAGGTTATTCATTACTAGTAGTAAAAATCTTCTTGTGAGACCCTTTAGATGTTGTGAGACCCTTTAGATGTATATCAGTGGGCCGTATGCTTGGGAATGATTCTTGACCCTATCTTGGAGATCTAGAGATAAAGTTTCTCTTTTCTCCTATCAAGTGTCCTTGTTAATGAGATTTGGGTTTAGAAGAAATTTAACTTTATTTAGGGCTTGAGGAACTGAGTTATTTGCCTCTGGAAACTGTGCTATTGTTAGCTGCTTTATTGTAAATCTCTAGGACACTGGTAAACCAAGGGAGACTCCTGTCTTGCAGGACTTGATCTCTGCAAGTTAACTAGTTGTTTTTCTTCTAGGCCAGAGGTGCCTAAGGAATGTCACACATATTACTGAGGGGAGCGGGTGGAGAGGGGGTGCAAGGTGCCAGCTTTTGCTTTGTCCTCAGCCAGCCTCCTGCTCCCTCATCACTGGCATCTTAGTTTTTAGGCACGAAATAAGCAAGAGTACTAGAAGATGGTGTAAAAGGAGACAAATATATACCTTAATACACCAGCAATAACCAAAAGATGTCATTATGGCCTGGCCAAGAGAAGCCATGCGTACCACCAGGAATGCCTAACGTGGATTAAGTCGGCAGACTCTATCTGGGGACTGGGAACTAAACCCACAAACTGAGGGTGGGAACTGGGGATTCCAGCGTGGAGCTGCCGGCTGAACCAAGGGCTAAGTTACGAGATTTGGTGTGAGGTGGGGCCTGGGAACAAATGGTCAGGAAAGAATTCTTGAGACATTTTGGATACAAAAAAGTTGGACTTACTAAAGCGTGGGGGCAGAAAGAGCTGCCCTGGGATTGTGAGGAGCAATTGATGGTATACTTTTAAGTTGGGAGGGGCAGAGATGAAAGAAGCTTCCAGAAGGATTTTCTTTTTTCTCTTCTCTTCTCTTTTTTTCTTTCCTAAGATTTGAGAAAGAGAAAAATAGAGAGTGGGTGCACCTCTTGTGGAGGCCGAGAAAATTAAGGCCATCCCACCTCAAGTTTAGCGTTAGCACAAGTACAGCCATCTTAGCTTCGGCAGCCATATCAGGCCCCGGTGACCAGGGGCTGAACTTTACCCTGCTTTAGTTCCGGGAAAAAACGCTATACCCAACCCTGCAACACCCTGGCAACAGCTAATTAGCTTACTGCAGGGAAGTCTGAAATTTCCCCTCTACCCCCACCCCCACCCCAAGCCTCTTGTAATGACACATAGATCCCCCTGCCTTAACCGTACTCGGGGTCCAAGTCTCTACTTCGCTGCGTTGGGTATACTTGGGCCCAAGCTTAAGCTTGTCAAATAAATCCTCGTGTCATTGCATCAGTGTTGGCTCCTTGGTGGTCTCTTGGACACAAAAACTTGGGCATTACATTTGGAGGTCCCACCGAGATCTGAGAGACCCCCAGGACCCCGACCCAGAGGGTCCTGCGCTGGCTGGTGAGTGCACTCATTTTTATCTATTTGCGCATATACTTTGGGAACTCCAATCTGCATTTTTACCTGTAGGAATTCAACCTGTATCTGGGTCGACATTGGCTTAAGCAGATGCGCTGGTGGGCCATCGACTGGGGGTCTTGGGAGACGTCCCTTGCCCCCGCCTGGTGGACGAAGGCCTCATCTGTGAGGAGAGCTACCTGCCGTTGTGGTCGTTGGATTCTCCCTTAACTTACTTTCAGTTTTGTCTTCACGACCGCGCCAGATCGTTTGTCTGTGTGAGTGTGTTCCTGTTAGTTGTCGTAAGTGTAATTGTCTTGCTGTGGACTGAGGATGTGATGGGACAGACGCAGACAATCTGTCTGTCTCTGATGGTTGACCACTTCTCGGACGTCAGGGAAAGAGCTCATAACCTGAGCATGGATGTACGAAGGGGAAAGCTTCAGACTTTCTGCATGTTTAAATGGCCATCCTTTAATGTTGGATGGCCCCGGGAGGGAACTTTTCAGCTACCTATTATCTTACGGTTAAGGCCATCCTCTTCAGAGAAAAAATCAAACGGCCACCCTGACCAAGTGCTTTATATCCTGGTCTGGCAAGACATGATTGGGAACCTCCCTCCTGGCTTAAACCTTTTCTCCCTCCCAAAGCAGGACCTACATCCAAGATCCTAGCCCTACGGAACCCAACTCCTGAGTCTGACAAGAAAGTGGAGTCCAAACCAAAGACTCCGCTTTACCCAGTCCTTCAGGGCACTCCCACAGAGGACCTGATTCCCCACCACCCTACCAGCACCTCCCCTCATCATCTGTCTCTCCAGCAGAAGCATCAGGGGCTGCTGAGGGAGTGCCAATCCCCCTCCCAGATGGAGGGGCCCCCATGCATGGGCCGGTGGCAGGGACACGTACAGGCAGCCCCAACCCCAAACCTAGGACTGGCCGATTCCACTGTCCTTCCCCTCTGTGCCACAGGATCCCCCCGATGAAACGGGGGGACAGCCGATGTTATTTTCGCCATTTTCTACTAGTGATTTATACAACTGGAGAACCCAGTATGCAAAGTTCTCCAATAACCCAAAAGATCTTATCAATCTTTTGGATACTGTTCTTTTTACTCATCAGCCCACCTGGGATGACTGTCAGCAGCTCCTGCAGGTTCTCTGTACCACTGAAGAAAGAGCGAATCCAGGTGGAAGCCCGGAAGTCCGTCCTGGGTAAGGACAGACAGCCAACCCAGAACCGCGACCTCATAAATGCAGCTTTCTCCTTGTCTCGCCCCACCTGGGACTACAACTCGGCAGAAGGTAAGGAGAGGCTCCGAGTCTACCGCCAGACTCTAATGGCAGGTCTCAAGGCTGCAGCATGCAAGGCTACCAATCTGGCCAAGGTATATGATGTAAGACAGGGTAAAGATGAGAGTCCGGCAGCATTTCTAGAAAGGATCATAGAGGCGTTCAGACAGTACACCCCTATGAATCCAGAGGCCCCAGAGACCAAAGCTGCCATTCTTTTTTTTTTCCCTTTTTTTTTTTAAAGATTTTATTTATTTATTTGACAGAGAGAAATCACAAGTAGGCAGAGAGGCAGGCAGAGAGAGAGAGGAGGAAGCAGGCTCCCCGATGAGCAGAGAGCCCCATGCGGGACTCGATCCCAGGACCCTGAGATCATGACCTGAGCCGAAGGCAGCGGCTTAACCCACTGAGCCACCCAGGCGCCCCCAAAGCTGCCATTCTTAATGGCCTTTGTTAATCAAACTGCTCCCGGACATTAAAACAAAACTGCAGAGGATAGAAAGACTAGGAGAAAAGAGCTTACAGGATCTGATAGTGGTGGCAGAAAGAGTCTACAATAACAGAGAGCTCCTGGAGGAACAACAGGCTAAGATAAGTGACCATCAGACCCGGAACCCGGGTAAGATCCTGCTGGCCACAACCACGGATGACCCACATGAAAAACGGATGTCTCAAGAAGTTGGCTTCAGGAGCAGGTAAGGAGGACGGCCTCCACCAAGAACGCCCCAAATTGAATAAAAACGAGTGTACTTTTTGCAAGGAAGAAGGCCACTGGGTAAACGATTGCCCCAACAAAAAGACCAAAGGCCTTTGCTACTATCTTGGAGGTCAAAGATTTAGATGACTAGGGGGGTCGGGGTTCAGCACCCCTCCCTGAGCCCAGGGTAACCCTTCAAGTCGAGGGGCAACTGATTAAATTCCTAATAGACACTGGGGCACAGTACTCTGTCTTGCTACAACCTCAAGGGAAGTTGACAAATAAGACCTCATGGGTACAGGGGGCCACAGGCACTAAACAATATTCATGGACGACCCAAAGAACAGCGGATCTTGGCGTGGGCCAGGTATCCCACTCCTTCATGGTCATCCCTGAGTGCCCCTACCCCTTGTTAGGGGACCTACTCACCAAGATGGGAACCCAAATTAGTTTCCACCCTGAAGGGGCAAAGGTGCTGGATAAAGAGGGGCACCCGATCCAGGTGCTTGTCTTGACCCTCGAGGATGAATATTGTCTTCACCAGACGCCCCCAGCACCAGTGACTGACATTGACCACTGGTTGCAGGAGTTTCCCCAAGCGTGGGCAGAAATTGGGGGAATGGAGCTGGCCCAACATCGGCCAGTCATGTACATTGAACTGAAGCCAGGAGCAGATCCAGTCAGTGTCCACCAGTACCCCATGCCCCTCACAGCTCAGATGGGGATCACCCCACACATCTGGCGATGACTGCTAGACTCAGGCATACTGCGGCCTTGTCAGTGGCATGGAACACTCCCCTGCTGCCGGTGCGAAAGCCACATTCTAATGATTATAGACCGGTCTAGGACTTGAGGGAAGGTAACCGACGGGTGATGGACATGCACCCTACGGTCCCAAACCCCTACACTCTCCTCTCCACCTTGCCCCCAGGCAAGACTTGGTACACAGTGCTAGACCTAAAGGATGCCTTTTTCAGCTTTCCCTTGGCCCCAAAGAGCCAAGACCTCTTTGCTTTTGAATGGGCGGACCTAGAGAAGGGCATCAGTGGCCAACTCACTTGAACTCGACTGCTGCAAGGATTCAAGAATTCGCCCACCATCTTCGACGAGGCACTGCAGGAAGACTTAGGTGAGTTCTGTGCCAAGCACCCTAATCGGACCCTATTACAATATGAGGATGTTATCCTGTTGGCAGCAGAGGACCAGGAAACGTGCCTACAAGGCACCAAGGATTTGCTCCAAGTGACGGCACCTCTGGGATACCGGGCTTCAGCTAAGAAGGCTCAGATCTGCAGAACGGAGGTGAGCTACCTGGGGTACAAATTTAAGAGATGGACAAAGATGATTAACAGATGCACGGAAGGAGACCATCATGAGAATCCCATAGCCTCGAAACGTCCACCAGGTACATGAATTCCTGGAGACGGCTGGTTTCTGCCGATTGTGGATCCCTGGTTTCGCTGACATGGCTAAGCCCCTCTACGAGGCGACGAAACAAAAACAGGACTTTGTATGGACTGAGGCCATGAACAAAGCCTTCAGTGACCTTAAACAAGCCTTGCTTTTGGCCTCCACATTCGGGCTGCCTGATCTAACTAAGCCCTTCCATTTTTACATGGATGAAAAGGAAGGGGTGGCGAAGGGAGTCCTAATTCAATGCAGGGGCCCCTGGAAGAGACCGGTGGCCTACCTCTCAAAGTAGATGCCGTGGCTGCTGGATTGCCTCTGTGCTTAAAAATCACTGCTGCAGTAGCCACCATGGTCAAGGATGCAGATAAACTGGCTATGGGGCAGGAACTATACGTCACTACCCCGCATGCCATCGAAGGGGTGCTCAACCCACCCCCCGGACCGGTGGATCAGCAGTGCCCACTTGACCCATTACTGGGGCTTGCTTTTGAACCCTACCAGAATTTTGTTCCAGGTACCAACAGCCCTAAACCCAGCGACACAGCTCCCTAACCCTGACTGGGAAACCCCCCTACATGACTGCCAAGAAATCCTAGCTCAGGTGCACGGAGTCAGAGCCGATCTCCAGGACCGACCACTGCTGAATGCGGATGACACCTGGTAAACAGATGGCAGCAGCTTTGTCCGAGAAGGAGTCAGGTTAGCGGCTGGGACATCTGCCCAATGTGCAGAACTGATGGAGTTAATTAACCAAGGCACTAACAATGGGAGCAGGCAAGTGGATAAACATCTATACTGATAGCAGGTACGCCTTTGCCACAGCCCACATCCACGGAGCCATTTATAGAGAAAAAGGGCTCTTAACTGCAGAAGGAAAGACTGTTAAAAACAAGGCAGAAATCCTTGAGCTCCTAAGGGCCCTCTGACTGCTTAAGGCTCTGGCCATTATCCATTGTCCGGGACACCAAAAAGCAGACACGCCAGTGGCCAGGGGAAACAGGCTGGCCAACTTAAAGGCAAAAGAGGCAGCTCTTTCGGTGAACCCTGTCTTAGTGACCACACTGCCTGACCCAGGAGCACCGAGCTTGCCAGACAGCCCCAACTACACTGACACAGACTTAGAGTGGATCAGGCGTCTGCCTGAGACACAATGCTTACATGGCTGGCAGAGAGCTGCCGATTCCAGCATAATCCTACCAGAGGAACGGGGACAGTGAGTCCTATCCAAAATGTGTAAGAGTACCCACATGGGAACAAGAAAAATGGAAGAATTGGTGCGACATGCAAGGATCACCATCAAAGACTCCTGATCAAAGATCGGACACATGGTGGCAAGCTGCCACGCATGTCAGTTAACTAACGTGGATCTAACCCGGGCACCCGGCTTCGGGGGGACCACTCAGGAGCTTACTGGGAAGTGGACTTCACTGAGGTAGAACGTGGAAAATAAGGATACAGGTATTTGCTAGTGTTTATAGATTCATGTTCAGGATGGACAGAGCCATTTCCCACCAAACATGAAACAGCACAGACCGTGACCAAGAAGCTGCTGGAAGACATCTTACCGAGGTATGGTTTTCCTGTTAAGATTGGATCAGACAACGGACCAGGATTTGTCTCTCAGGTAACATAGGGAGTAGCACTAGCACGTGGGGCAGATTGGAAATTAAATTGTACATATAGGCCCCAGAGCTCAGGACAGGTAGAGAGATGACAGGACGTTAAAAGAGACCTTAACTAAATTAGCCCTGGAGACTGGCGGGGACTAGGTGACTCTCCTCCCCTTTGCCCTATATAGGGTATGAAACTCCCCATATAAGATGGGACTTACCCCTATGAGATCATGTTCGGTATCCCTCCACCTATCATTCCCAATTTAAAACCTGAGGTTTAAAATTACTGAGTTTGATGACCAACTCCTTTTCTCCCCCCAAATGTTAAAATGAACCCATGAACAGGTGTGGCCTAAGCTGAGGGCTCTCTACGAGACTGGGCCACCCCCGGGTCCCCATCGATATCGGCCGGGTGATTGGGTGCACGTCCGGAGATACCAACGCCAGACACTTCAACCTCGCTGGAAGGGACTCTACATCGTGATCCTGACCACTCCCACTGCTCTCAAAGTCGACGGGATTACTCCCTGGGTCCACTACACCCACGTCTGGCCAGCTGACCCACACGCTGTTCTCAAGGACTTCGTTCCAGAATGGAAAAGCCAGCTCGAAAAGGACAATCCCCTAAAGCTAAGACTGTGCCGTTCTCACTTACCCCACTAATGTTGCTTATGTTATGTCCCCCTCATGCCAGGGCCAATCCCCAGCAACCACTTAACCTAACATGGCAGGTAATAAGTGTTTCTACAGCAGAGGTTGTATATTCCCTCTCAAAAATTGCCCCACTACAGACTTGGTTCCCTGACCTTACTCTTGACCTAACAAAAATACTTGGGAACACCCATCTCCACGGGTTGAGAAGCCAACTATACAAACGGCATTTTTATGTTTGCCCGGGACACCTTACAGGATACTGGGCAAAACAGTGTGGGGGCCCTACCCACTTTTACTGTGCCAGCTGGAGTTGTGTCTCCACTGGCGAAATTTGGTGGACGGCCCCCTACAAAGATGATTTAATTACTCTTAAAAGAAACCACACATTACAGAGCTCTGAAACCAGTAATCTGATCACCCTAAAATTCACAGAGGCCGGCAAACTAGATACAAGATGGCAGATGGGACTTACTTGGGGCTTAAGAATCTATGACAAAGTAAGACTCGGTTATCAGGACCCAGGTGCAATATTCACCTTGAGACTCTCAGCCCAGAATAACCAGGTTAGCCTAGACCCAAACCCTGTATTAGCACCGCCCAAAACTCAGATAAATCCTGTTCCCCCTCCACTGCCCTCCCCTGTACCCACCATACCATCTGCGTCCGAGAGATGATCACTCCCATCCCGACTCCCTTCCCACAAGATCCTCCCTTCCTCAGCTCCTCTGAGCATCCACTTTGGGACCTGATGTTCCAAGCTTACAGGTTCCTCAACGCAACCAAGCCCAATCTTGACCAATCTTACCCGATCTTGCTGGCTCTGCTATGACATCCAGCCTCCCTTCTAGGAGGGAATTGTGATGTTGAGTCAGTACAACACAACCTCCAACCCTAATGCCTGTAGATGGCATCAAAAGACGCAAGGACTCCCTTTACAATCAGTGTCAGGTCAGGGACTCTGTACAGGCACCCTCTTACCCCAGTACCAGACCCTATGTAATGATAACAAGATCTATATCTAGCCTAGACAACCACCTACCTTCTCAAGATGGTTGATGGACATGTTCTACAGGCCTATCCCCGTTTTCCTGGTCGGGTTCTGAATCAGACAAAGGGTTTCTGTGTGCTAGTTCAGCTACTTCCTAAAATTATCTACCACTCAGATGAGCAGGTACTTCAGTGGTTGGAGGCAGGTACCCACAGACGAGATAAAAGAGGGCCCATCTCGGTGATCACCATCGCCACGCTGTTGGGAATTGGGTTAGCAGGTGCAGGGACAGGTATTGCTTCACTAGCCGTACAGAATTCCCATGATAACAGTCTCAGAGCAGCAGTCGATCTACACATAGAACGGATAGAAACCTCTATTTCCGCCCTCCAGGACTCCCTAACATCTTTGTCTGAGGTTGTCCTTCAAAACAGAAGAGGACTAGATTTAATTTTCTTAAAACAAGGGGGTTTATGTGCTGCCTTAAACGAGGAATGTTTCTTCTTCACTGACCACTCCGGAATCGTCTGAGAATCTATGGAAGAAGTCAGAGAAGGTCTGGCAAACGGGAACGGACACAGCAGCAGGGGTGGTTTGAATCATGGTTCAGCCATTCCCCATGGTTAACCACCTTGCTGTCCACCCTAGCCGGGCCTCTCCTCCTCCTCCTGCTTACCTTCGGGCCCTGCATTATCAATAGATTAGTTACTCTTGTCAAAGACCGAGTCAGTACAGTTCAGCTAATGGTGCTCAGACAGCAATACCAACCACCGGACCTTGTTGCTGAGACCAGCCTGGACCCACGATTGGCTCCTTCCTTAGGTTCCTCTGAGGGGGGGCGGGGATGTGGAGGCCGAGAAAATTAAGGCCATCCCACCTCAAGTTCAGTGTTAGCACAAACAGCCATCTTAGCTTCGGCAGCCATCTCAGGCCCCTGTGACCAGGGGCTGAACTTCACCCTGCTTCAGTTACAGGAAAAACCGCTATACCCCACCCTGCAACAACCCAGCAACAGCTAATCAACTTACTGCAGGAAAGTCTGAAACTTCCCCTCTACCCCCGCCAAGCCTCTTGTAATGACACATAAATACCCCAGCCTTAAGTAGACTCGGGGTCCAAGTCCCGACTCCGCTGTGTTGGGTATACTTGGGCCCAAGCTTAAGCTTGTCGAATAAACCCTCGTGTGATTTGCATCGGTGTTGGCTCCTTGGTGGTCTTTCGGACACGAAAACTTGGGCCTTATAGCGCACGGGGTCACACACACACGTTGAGGGAGGGGCAGAGGGTGAGGGAGAATCTCACGCAGACTTCCCACTGACCACAGAGCCCAAGGCAGGAAGGACTCCGGGCTCATC
Organism: Mustela lutreola; assembly: GCF_030435805.1. Taxonomy (NCBI): domain Eukaryota; kingdom Metazoa; phylum Chordata; class Mammalia; order Carnivora; family Mustelidae; genus Mustela; species Mustela lutreola. Next base: position 163,603,429 of record NC_081290.1, on the reverse strand, counting down.
CCACAACCCTGAGCTAAAATCAAAAGTTGAACTGAAATCACACAACAAAAACTTAATGATGTACTGTATGTTCGCTAACTGAACATAATGGAAAAAAAGAAAAGGGAGTCAAAACAACTGAGCCAGCCGGTGCCCCTCCATAAGGATTTTCGTATGTTAAAGAACACTTAGAGAATGCTAGCTAATGTTGTGTTTTGCTTCTATCAAAGCATTAACATTAGGACAGTTCAGCAGCGGGTGGGGGTAGGGGGGTGGGGGGGTGTCACCTGGGTGGCTCAGCCCATTAATTGTCTGCCTTTGGCTGGGGTCATGATTCTGGGGTCTGGGGATCGAGTCCCACATCGGGCTCCCTGCTCTGCAGGGAATCTGCTGCTCTCTGTCGTCCTCTCTCATGTGCTCTCTCAGATAAATAATAAAATCTTTTTTCTTTTTTTTTTAGATTTTATTTATTTATTTGACACACAGACAGCAAGAGAGAACATAGGCGGGGGTCGTGGGAGAAGGAAAAGGCAGGCCTCCCCCACTGAGCAGGGAGCCCGTTCCTCGGCTCGACCCCAGGACCCTGGGATCGTGACCTGAGCCGAAGACCGATGCTTAACGACTGAGTCACTCAGGTGTCCCAATAATAAAACCTTTTTTAAAAAGACAGTTGGGAGTTCTGGAGGAATGTCATACTCTGCTTGTCTCAAATATTTGTCTGTGGACTGGTTCTCGGTTAGAGGTTCTTGTTGGTGCACACGAACTGTGAACCCCAGACTGGAAAGCGATGCTGTCTGCAGAACTCACCAAGGGCCCTGGAACCATGAACTCAGAAGAGCTCTCAAGATGCCACAACTGTTCCTCATTGTCCCCGAATGCCATCAGAAGTATACTTTGGATCCCGACAACTGCTACCAAATCTGTTAAAACAAAATTCATCCAAGTACATTTGAAGATTAATGTGCCTTAAACAATTCAATAGTTCATGAATCGAGCAGCATCCCATTTAGCAAGTAAAGGAGAGCTGTGCTGAGCTAAACAAAAGAAAGGCTTTTAAAGGCAGAGGGAGAGCATTAAAAAAGAGAAAAATTTGTTAGGAAGGAGTGCGCGGTTTAGGCAAGGTTGCCCTCCCAAGGGAAACAAGAGGGAAGTATTGGCCAGGAAATCCCTCCCGTAAACTGTAAACCATAAACCTCGTGAAGTTTATATTCTTGGGAGGGGCGTGGTTTGAGGCCGCCGTTGGGATAGGTATTAAATCTGGGTTTACTGACTTGGGGACTTAACCCAAGCAATGCTATTTTGGGCCCATGGTTTTCTTTTTAACAACAGCAACGATAAATACCCCTGAAACATAAGAACCACAACCCCTCATGCTATCTAGTATCCAATCTGTATTCTACGTCCTTGGCTTTACCAAACGCGTCCTTTTTCACCATTAGTTTGAATCTGGATCTACAAGGGCTCACCTTCTTACCATTTGTTGTTTGCAGGCGTTTGAGCATCTGAGTTTGCCAAGTTCTTTCGTGCGTTGCCTCTCTCTCTCTCTCTCTGAGCTCGCTCGTCCTTGGGTGGTGACTTTGTTTCTGCTTCCACCCCTGCCGCAGGGCACTGGGTTAAGAACCAGATTTCTTGGCAGCGAAGGGCGCTGTGGATGTGGGGATGCTGCTGGCCCGGTTGGCTGGTGGTTAGCTTGGCCCAAGATCCCCTCACAAGACTATGTCTTTGGTCTTTGACCTTCCAAAGTAAACCATACTCCTAGAAGAAGTGGTCAGATGTAGTTTTATTCTGTATGAATGCATAAAAGGAAGGCTCTTCCTCCATCGCAGGTGTTGTGTGATTAGGTGGCTTCGATCTCCTTTTCTCGGGCCCTTTTCTTCCCTTTTAGCGACAGGGACTGAGATCCCCACGGCTCTGCTGGTGTTCAGACTTGCAGCCCAGCTGGCTTGCGGCTTCAGCCACCCTCACTTCCAGTGTTTGCCAGAGACACCGACCGTGTTTTCAATCTTTTTCATACAGTGCAGTGAACAAGGCCTTTTTGTGCTCCTTTGCCTCTGAGAGGTTTGTCTTAAAAAGCCTGAGCAGAAGATACCCAGTGATCACCAACCATCTTGACTTTTGTTCTCATAAAGTGTGAGTCCATTTAGGAGACACTACTAGGCGTTCTGGAGAAGAGAAGGAATCATATGGGGGGGGGGGCGGGGAAGAATAGAGGAAATGTAGGGAAATACAAAGAGAGGAGTCCTAGCATTGGTGAGGGTTCACACCCCAGGTTACTGGGAAGCCTTCAGAGGAAGTGGTTTGCATGTTTCACTGGGAGACTGGATGCAGGGCCCCAGGGTTTCAGTCCCAGGGTAGAGTCACACAGCCCATCTGTGGCACAGACACAGAGAGCCACCCAGAATCCGTAGGACCTCTGTGGTCTTAGGCTCTTAGAGGCAGCCACTTCCAATGGGGTCCATATAAAAATCACCACAGTGTAAGCTTTTGTGTGACTATAGTTCTTAAACACAGACAAGACAGAACAGCCCAAGGGAAGAGCATCACAGGCAGAAGGAAATAGCCATTGCAAAGCTCTTGCATCAAGAAAGAACTTGTCGGGCGCCTGGGTGGCTCAGTGGGTTAAGCCGCTGCCTTCGGCTCAGGTCATGATCTCAGGGTCCTGGGATCGAGTCCCGCATCGGGCTCTCTGCTCAGCAGGGAGCCTGCTTCCTCCTCTCTCTGCCTGCCTCTCTGCTTACTTGTAATTTCTCTCTGTCAAATAAATAAATAAAATCTAAAAAAAAAAAAAAGAAAGAAAGAAAGAACTTGTCATGGAGAAATAGAAGGTTGGTGTGGCTGGGAGGTAATGGACAGGAAGGAGGGTGGTCTGGATGCTAGAGCCTTGACTATGGGGATGCAATTCAAGCACCCAGGGCACAAGACTTACAAAGGTAGACTCCCTCCCACGTCTGGTCGTGCCAGGCTTGTCTCACCCTAGTCCAGGCCCCAGTGCACAAAGCCAGAATACTTAGAGTCTGGCAGTAAGTTACTAAAATGCACTGGAATGCCTTTAAAGGATTTCATGTAGGGGAGAGGATGATACGATTTGACTGACATTTTAAAAGACTGCTGTCGTAACTTGTTACGGGAGATCTTTAAAACAAGCCTGAGGCCCATGGTACCATTTTTTCCTCCCTCATGATGCCTGAGGAATAAAAAAATTAAAAAGGCAAAACCTCCCAGTCTGTTGATGGATTGTAGCTAAATAATCCCTACAGACGCTTGGCTGGAGACTGCAATGAAGACGCTCTCCTCCTCAGTGAGTGAGTGAATAGTGTCAGCTCTGTCCCGCAGCATTATTCACCCACACAAAGGGTCTCAATGTTGCCAGCAATCAGGTAGGTAGAATTGGCCCTACATGTTTCTTACCACAAAAATGCTTAGAAGTACTCTGTAAATAAGTACAAATTTAACTGTATATCTGGTTATAGGATTGGGCGAATAGAAAATATTTAGATATTGTTGGAAAACAGGATTCTGGGGGCGCCTGGGTGGCTCAATCATTAAGCATCTGCCTTCGGCTCAGGTCATGATCCCAGGTTCCTGGGATCGAGCCCTACATCGGGCTCCCTGCTTGGCGGTAAGCCTGTTTCTCCCTCTGCAGCTCCTCCTGCTTGTGTTCCCTCTCTCGCTGTGTCTCTCTGTCAAAAAAAAAAGAACAAAAAACAACAAACCAGGATTCTCACTATAAAAGAAAGTGCATATAAATAAGGGATGGGAGGAAAAGGGTAAGAATTTGTTGGTTTGCTGGTGCTGGCCTGGTTAAGAAATCAGTATAGACCCATTTTGACAAAATCAAGAAACTCTTAGCTCTGTCCATTGTAAGGACCTTGTATTAGTCATTGTTCTCCAGAGAAACAGAATCATTAGGAGATACCTATCTCTCTCTCCCTCGAATTACTGTAAAGTACTGGCTCACATAATGTCCCAAGAGTGCCATGTGTAAGCCAGAGATGCTGGAAGATGTGAGGCTCAGAGAGCCAGTGATGTAGTTGTCAGTCTGGATCTGAAAGCCTGAGAACAGGAGCACCGAAGTCAAAAGATTGATGTGCCAGGAGTCAGCAAGCTGAGAGCAAATTCCACTTTTTTGTTTTATTCCACCTTTTTTTTTTTTTTAAGATTTTATGTATTCATTTGACAGAGCTCACAAGTAGGCAGAGAGGCAGGCAGAGAAGGGAAGCAGGCTCCCTACTGAGCAGAGAGCCCCATGTGGGGCTCCATCCCAGGACCCTGGGACCATGGCCCGAGCCGAAGGCAGAGGCTTTAACCCGCTGAGCCACCCAGGCACCCCTCTATTCCACTTTTTAACAACAGAAGTTCTTTTCCACTTTTGTTCTGTGCAGGCTCATGGCTAGTGGTCTGCAGATCTCAAAGAAAGTAAATTAGTTCTGTTACCTATCAAGGGCCTTAGATCAGCAAGTAAGGAATGTGCTAGCTTAAATCAAGTCAGCCTTTAAGACTGGTAGGAGTGCTGTTAAAGAGCATCAGTACAGATCATACAGTTATGTTACAGATGTTAAGAGTAACTACACTATTAAAACACAGCTTACCAAACTGACAGAACAAAGATAAAAAAAAGCTGAACAATTTGATAGTTAGAGACTGAATCCATTGTTAAAAAGCTCACAAAGAAAACTCCAGGCCAAAACAGCTTCATTTTTTCCCAAGCATTTAAAGAAGAAATAATAGTTTTGCACAAACTCTTATTGAGCAATAGAAACTTAGGGAAGACCTGCCAACTCATTTATGAGGTCAACACCTTCTAGTCACATAAGTCTGACAAAGTATATTACAAAAAAGAAAAGTAATGCATCAACATTAAGGGCAGGTTTATTCCAAGAATACAAGGGAAGTTTAATAGTTGAAAATCAGTCAGGGATCCCTGGGTGGCTCAGTTGGTTGAGCATCTGCCTTCAGCTCAGTTCATGATCTCAGGGTCCTGGGATCAAGCCCCAGTCGGGCTCTCCATTCAGCAGGGAGCCTGCTTCCCTTTCTCTCTTTGCCTGCCTCTCTGCCTACTTGTGATCTCTGTCAAATAAATAAATAAAATCTTTAAAAAAATAAAAAAATTTAAAAAATAAAAATCTGATAATTGTCAACTATAGACCTACCAAGAATATCATATGTAGTGGTGAAATATTGAAAGCTCTCCTGTGGATATTATACTTATTCAACATAGTACTGGAAGTTCTAGCCAGTTTATTAGGCCAAGGAAAAGAAAAAGTATAAGGACTGGAAAAAAAATGAAATAAAGTTGTCTTTATTCACAGGTGATATACAGTTATGTATATAGCAAATCCAAAGAATCTATAGATAAACTACCTGAAAGAAGGGTTAATTTTAGCGGACACAAGCTCAATATTTGAAAAGTTGATTATATTTTTATGTATTAGCAACAAATTAATAAATAAATAATAAATCAAATAAGTTGAATACCACTTCACCAGAGTTTCTCAGCGTTGGCACAGTTGACACTTTGGAATGGATAAGTATTTGTTGTGGAGGTAAATTAGTCAGCTTGGGCTGCTATTTTTAAAAAAGGCGCAAAATTATTTCTAGTTAAGAACCACTGTTTTACACTGAAAACTATAAAGTAGAGAAAAAATTTAAAGCTCTTAAGTAAATGAAAAAATATGCACGTTCTTTGATTAGAAGATTTAATAGTATAAAAATGCCTGTCCATTCTTCTAAATTCAGTGAAAACTCAATCAAAATCTCAACAGGGTGTGTGTGTGTGTCTGTGTGTGTGTGTAAATGTGCATGCATGTGAAAATTAAAAACCAAATGATACAGAAATCTAAAGTTTCAAGAGTAGCCAAGGTAATCCTGAAGATGAATAAATTTGGAGAATACATGTTTCTGTGTGCCCGTTGCAACTCCATTTTTTAAAACTACTAAAAGAACAGTTATTGAATGAGTAACTTTTTTTTTTTTTAACAATTTTATAATCTCTATACCCAATGTGGGACTTGAACTCACAGCACTGAGATCAAGAGTGACAAGTCATTGAGTTAGCCTCATGCCCTGAATGAATAAGTTTTAAGCCATTAGAATATAAAAAGGGTATTAGGGAAAACCTGGTGGAAGATAGGAAAGGATAAAAACAGAAGCACAGAAGTCCTGGTTAATAGAAAGTACAGGGATACCAGGGTCGCTCAGTCCATTAAGTGTCTGCCTTTGGCTCAGGTCATGATCCCAGCGTTCTGGGATCAGGGAGTCTGCTTCTCCCTCTGCCTGCTGTTCCCCTGCTTGTGCACGCTTGCTCTCTCGCGCTCTCTCTCTGACAAATAAATAAATACATAAATAATAAATAAAATCTTTTTAAAAAGGTACAAAATTAGATGGTAAAAAAAAGACATAGTAATCATAGATGTAAATGAATTGAACCTGCCAGGTAAAAGAAACTGTCCGATTTTTTACAATAATAAAAGCTACTTCTGAACTGTTTGCAAGAGATAGACTTAAAAAATGACACACAAATTTTTATATTAAAAGATAGAGAAGTGGTGCATCTGTTTTAATACCAAACAAAATAGACTTTAGGGCAAAAATCTATTAGGGTTAAAGATGGTCATAGTTAAATAATAAGAACAATTTACCAGGAAGATCTATCTTTTCTACATTTTTATGAACCCAATAATATAGTTTCAGAGCATGTAAATTAAAGCTGAAATTAAAAAGAAAAATTGCCAAATTACAACTATGGTAGTACATTTTAACACATGTATTCTAACAGAGTGAGATCAACTCAGATATCAAGTAGACCAAAAATTAAGAGGATCTGTAAAATTTGAAGCACACAGCGTGCTTGATCCAATGGCAATATCTTCAACTCTGTATAAAATGATCAGAAACTATGCATTTTTGGGGCGCCTGCTTGACTCAGTCAGTTAAGCAGCTGCCTTCAGCTCAGGTCATGATCCCACGGTCCTGGGATCCCAGCCCTGTGTCTGGCTCCTGCTCAGTGGGGAGCCAGCTTCCTTTCCCTCTGCCCCTCCTCCTTGCTCATAGTCTCTCTCTCAAAGAAATAAATAAAATTTTAAAAAAAGAAACTTCATTTTTTTAAAGCTTTATTTATTTAAGTAATCTCTACACCCAGTGGTAGGGCTTGAACTCATGACCTCGAGATCAAGAGTCCTGCACGCCTCTGACAGAGCCAGCCAGGAACTCTGAGGCAGTTCCTTTTTTACGTATACAGAATATTTACAGAAGCTGGCTGTCTACTAGGACACAAAACAAGTCACAAAAAAGACCAAAAGATCAGAATCATATTCATATTCTCTGATCACAATACAATTAAGTTAGATGGGTACAGAAATGGGTTAATTCTTTTGTTAGTGAGGATATTTTTATTTTATGTGCTATGGGTTGGCATTAAGGTAGGTGTCTTGGATGATGCACTCAAGGAGGTTCACTTAATCCAACGTAATGAAGCCTCTGTCTTCTGTGTACTAACGGAAATACTGGCGGCACATACTGAGGCCATAACTCTGAATCAGACCATGCTAGTTTGAGCAGACATGGCAAAAAACAAGAAGCCGGGAGCCTGGGTGGCTCAGTGGGTTAAGCCTCTGCCTTTGGCTCGGGTCATGATCTCAGGGTCCTGGGATCGAATCTCACATCAGGTTCTCTGCTTGGCAGGGAGTCTGCTTCCTCCTCTCTCTCTCTGCCTACTTGTGATTTCTCTCTGTCAAATAAATAAAATCTTAAATAAATAAATAAAATCTAAAATACTCTGTCTGCTGCAACAAGGCAAAAGAAATGGGTTAATTTAAAGAAGACATATATTTGGCCATTATGAAATAAAAATTATAAATTATATAATTATAATAATTCTATAATATATATAATTATCTAATATATAATAAATTATATTAGAAAGTAGGAAATGAGGGCACCTGGGTGGCTCAGTCGTTAAGCCTCTGCCTTTGGCTCAGGCCAGGTTCCTAAAATTGCGCCTCGCATCTGCGCCCTGCTCTGCAGGAAGCCTGCTTCTCCCTCTCCCACTCCCCTGCTTGTGTTCCTGCTCTCGCTGTCTCTCTGTCAAATTAATAAATAAAATCTTTAAAAAAATAAAAAAGAAAGTAGAAAATGGGTAGCCACGGGTGCCTGGGTGACTCAGTGGGTTAAAGCCTCTGCCTTTGGCTCAGGTCATGATCCCAGGGTCTTGGGATTGAGGCCCGCTCAGGCTCTCTGTTCAGCGGGAAGCCTGCTTCCCTTCCTCTCTCTCTGCCTACTTGTGATCTCCGTCAAATATATAAATAAATAATCTTAAAAAAAAAAAAATGGGTAGCCACATCGGCCTCCCTCACTGACCCTGAACCTGCCAGAAATGCTCCCACATCAGTGTCTTTGTCCATGCTCTCCTCTCGACATATGAAGATGCATGTAATGGGGCTAAAGAGATGCTTAGGGGACAATTGATATTTGTACGTGCTAGTATTGAAAAATGAAGAGAAAAAGACTGAAAATCAATGAGCCACTACAAATCTCAGCCAACCTACTAGCAAAATAGCTTTTAAAAATTTTCCGTATTACCGACTTTGCTTTATCGTCATTTTCCAAGAGTGATTGAATATCAGAAAATCTAACATCATTTACCACCGTGCCACCAGATACGATCCGGTACGTTGTCCCAGAGCTGCCAGCGGTCCAAGCATCCAGTAAGACTCGGAGCCAAACCAGAAGTCACGGGCAGGCCTTTATTCACGTAGTGTAAGCAGGAGGCGACAGGAAAGGATGTTGGCTTCCCCGGAGCCCTGTTTTCCCTCCACGAAACAGCAGCGAGTGAAGTTTAGCAGAATCAGTGAAGTGGGGAAGGGAATTGTCTCACGGCTCAGGGAGCCACCAACAAAAAGCCCTCACTGTTTGATGGAGCTGGAAACCCGGGGGTGGGGGGAGGAGGGTAGGGGGAAGGGCTAGAGGCAGAGGCATCTGCCAGTGTCTGAGCTGACCCCGCTGCTCCGCCAGCTAAAACTCCTGGGCGAGGAATGTAGGTCCTGCCGGTGTATGTGAGAGCATGGCTGGGCTAGGCCTAGGGCGCTGAGTCCTCAATGGTGGCTGCCTCCAGGTGGCAATGTACAGGCTGGGCATCAAAGTCTCTTAGGAAGGCAGCTTCCCCACTCCCACCCGTACCCCCTGAGGGCTGCCAGGCAAAGCCTTCACACGTGCCAGTCGTCAGGCCTGAAGCATCACACAGGCTTTGGTCTGGAGCCAGACTCCTCATAGGGTATAGCCTCTGTGTGGCCTGAAGGGGGCTGAAATTCAGTTCCAGCTTCACTGCCAAGCTGTGGGCCCTGGCATGGGGCTGTGTCTACCTGAAGGAAGACACGTGAAACTACCATATGGCTCCTGACAGCCCTACCCACATGAACAGATTCAAGTAGATCTCACCACGTCTTCAATAGCCACAGAAGAGGCATGTGATAAAATTTCACACTCATCTATGATTTAATAAAGTGAAAAACTAGAGACTAGCAGGAAATTTCCTTAACCTAGTGAAGTGTCTGTGTCCAAATGTCCTCTTCTAAGGGCACCAGCATGTTCAATTAGGGCCGACCCTACAGATTTTAAATGAAGCACATCTTTAAAAGCCCATGGGGCACCTGGGTGGCTCAGGCGGTTAGGCATCTGCCTTCGGCTTGGGTCATGATCCCGGGGTCCTGGGATCGAGCCCCACGTCACATCGGGCTCCCTGCTCAGCGAGAAGCCTGCTTCTCCCTCTCCTACTCTCCCTGCTTCTGTTCCCTCTCTTACTCTCTCTCTCTCTCTGTGTCAAATAAATAAAATCTTAGAAAAAAAGCCCCAGCTCCAAATACAGTCACATACTGAGATTTCAAGGGCTAGGGCTTCGACATGGAATTTGGAGGGACACAATAGGGATAGAAGGTGGGTGTCAGAAGAGGCCAGTTTGCAGAGGTACATGGGAGATAGTCCCTGCAGGTTCCCAAGGGCTTGAGGTGAGGCGGGAAGGAAAGGGAGGGTAAGAGATGACTGGCCTTGAATAAGAGGGTAGCTGCTGCTCCACTTGCTGAGACGTGGAAGCCAGGGGAGGAATAAACTTGAGGCTTCGTTCGAGACAGAACCCTAAGGCATTCTAGCTTCCAGAAACTAGGAGAAGTGGAGCCCGGAAGAGGAACAGGGAGGAAGCCAGAAACCTGTACTGTCTTGGAAACCGAAAGAGAGCAAGCAAGTTCTATTGATTCTGCCCTTTCGTGTCTTTCTTATTTGAGGCAGAGAGAGAGGGGGAGAAGCAGGCTTCCCGCTGAGAAGGGGGCCCGATGTGGGCCTCCATTCCAGGACCCTGGGATCACGACCTGAGCAGAAGGCAGAGGCCTAACCGCCTGAGCCACCCACCGTGCCCCTACCCTTTGCCTTCTGGTGAACTCCTGACTTCTACTCCAACTTGACCTCTACCCTGATTCCACCAGCAGAGGGAGCCTTCGACTCCAGGTGTGGGCCCAAGGGGATGCATTTTCAATGGATAGGATCAAAACAATAAAACCCAGTCTGTTCTTATTATCACCATGTGCTGGCAGTTCTAGTGGGTAATAAATACTTTTCTGAAAAAATAATTTATTGATCTAGGTTCGGAATAATGACTGTGGTTATGTAAGCTTCAAAGGGAACCTATTTATTATTATCTTAAGTAAACCTTATACTTGGAAGCTAATTCAGGGAGTTCACAGCGATATAGTAAGCTGCTACACATTTGTTTTGAAAGTAAGTTCTTGGGGTGTCTGGGTGGCCCAGTCAGGTGAGCGACTGACTCTTCCACTCAGGTCATGATCTCAGGATCTTGAGAGTGACCTCAGTGCTCAGCAAGGATTCTCTCTCTCCCTCCCCCTCATCCCCCTCAGCCCCAGGCTCCTACACGCCTCCCCCGCCCCCGCCCCCCCCCCCCCCGCCGGCCCCCCTCAGGCCCCCGTGGGCACACGCACACAAGCACTTTATACAATAAATAAATCTTTTTTTAAAATCTTAGAATCTTTAAAACTCATTTTAGGTACAGTTCATGTCTTCAATCATTATCATAATACAAATTCCTGTATTTAAACAGTAGATTCAAAATTCAACCAGGATAGCATAGCAATTGTAAATACAAAAGAAAGAGCATGAGTTACAGTAATTATGTCATTTTAATTATGACCACTTGGAGTTTTACTTGTGTCTAGAATTTAAAATACTGAAAGAATACAAAGTGTTTGGTGTATTTTTGTTTGGTAATTGCAAACTTTAGTTCATGCACGATATATTTTGCCAGATTTGAATATCCTTAAATTGAAGTTTATCCTTTTTTAAATGGGAATTGTTGCTAAGCTAACAAACGAATCAAGACAATAATGATTATTACCAATTAGTATGTGAGTGTTAACAAAAATAATTTTGTTGTCTAGAGGAGGAAGGCACTTATAAATGAGCCACTCCCCAGGTATCCAATATGCTGATTATGAAATCAAAATGCTCAATATTTCATCTTTGAATATACATATATAAGGACAAAGTTTAATACCTCCTGGAGTGCTTTCTATCCTTGCAGTTTGTAAACTGGGTAAGGAAAAAAATAATCCATTTTTTCTGGCCAGTACAGAGAGACGATGTGGAACATACTAGATGAAATATGGTGGTCTTCACAGTCAGTCAGCTGATGGCTCCGTCTGTATTTTCACAGAAATGGCTCACATGCAGAGTTTCATTTTACTGAGTTTCTTTGAATATTTTCTTTTTCCAAATTCATAGAAAGGAGTGACTTCCTAACTATTCTTTCTTGAGCCCATAAAAGGGTATTAGGGAGTGAATGGCAGAGTTGGGCTCCAGGCCTCCCAGCCCAGCTTGAGCCCAGACAGGTCACACCCACACCTTAGAGTCCAGACATTATGGGCTGAATTGTGTTCGCTCAAGATTCCCGTGTTGAAAGCCTAACCAGCAGGACCCCAGAATGTGACTGTATTTGGATACAGGGCCTTTAAAGTGGTGAGTAGATGAAAAATGAGGCTTTTAGGGGAGGCCTAATCTGGTGTGGCTGATGTCCTTCTAAGACGAGATCTGGAAATACAAAGAGACACCAGGGGCCCATGTGCACAGAGGGACAACCAGGTGAAGAAGCCAGAGACCAGCCACATTGCAAGCGAAAGAGAGAGGTCTCAGAGGAAACCAACCCGGCTAGTTGGTTGATTTGGATTTCCAGCTCCTGGAACTGCAGGGGGAAAAAACCAAAAGTGTGTAAAGCCAGCCACATAGCCTGAAGTATTTTGTGCCGTAGCAAACTAACACATCAGGCATTTGTTTGAACTGAGGGCTCCACAGCTAGAAAGTTTTGGGAAATTACTAGAATAGGGGACAGATCATAGACTCAGACAATTCCTCTGGGTTTGAATCCTGGCTTTGCTTTCTTGTAGCAGAGCAATGCGATGGGCCATGGACTGAATGCTGGGGGCCCAGTTTTATGTCTGTAAAGTGGGAGTGATAACCACTACTCGGTATTTCAGTGGGGATGACACCGAGTAACGTATGGAAAGTGCAAAACCCACTGTGGGAGCCCAGTAAATGAGGCTGCTGAGCCAAAGGCTTTCCGGCTGCCTTAGCTCATGTAAGGGAGATCCTGCCCAAGCTGACTACATTGGGGAGAGCTGGAAGTTTGTGGATTTTGCAATTAAGGGAAGGTCGTTTTAAAGATGTTTGCTCAGTTAAGTTTTAAGAAATTTTGCTTAGTGTTACTTTGAATGGTTGGGAAGATCGAAAAGTAAGTGTCTTTTCTCTGCTTATAAAAATAGCATATGTTTATACATATACTGTGGAAATACACATATTCTACAGATATATTTTAGAAAATTTGCATGAAAGGTTTAGGAGTCTAGAGAAGAAAACAACTCATAATAAAACTGCTCAGGGACAACCACTGCCCACATTTTAGTATGTTTTCTTTCCTTTTTTTTTTTTTTTTCTGTTGTCTTTTTCTAAATTGCAGACATCAATTTTGTGCCATGTTCTTTCACTGAACTTTTAAGCCTGGGCACTTCCTATGCCATTACAAAGTCTTTTTTTTTTTTTTTAAGATTTTATTTATTTATTTGACAGACAGAGATTACAAGTAGGCAGAGAGAGAGGAGGAAGCTGGCTCCCTGCTGAGCAGAGAGCCCGATGCAGGGCTTGATCCTGAGCTGAAGGCAGAGTCTTTAACCCAATGAGCCACCCAGGCACCCCTGGTGTTAACATCCATTCTTTCCTCCTGTCCTTTAAGGCTCATGGCTGCTATAGGGGCTGTTGTTGTGAAGTAGCATTTGAACTGGAGTGCTGTGCAAACACTAGCAGTTTAAGGAGTCCCTGGCAGGAGCTTGGAGACAGGCCTGAGCCCCGCAGCCCACCAGTGAGACACACCCCTCCCCCCCCCCATTCCCTATTGAGGTTCCTGTTACCCTGGCCCTTTAAGAAGGGAGCTAGAACTTGGGCTAGCCAGACAAGTGGTCTCCTAGCAACGGGAAGGACAACAAACAGTTTCAGAGTTTGGGGCTGGGGTGGGGGCCCTCCACAGCAGGGGATGGCTCCATGGAGGCCTATCAGGTAGAGCAGGGTCTAAGGGTGGGTCTCTCTGTCCTTTCTCTCCAACCTCCCACCCCTGCCTTTCTCTGCCCTTCTGTTAGCATTCCCACTTCCTCTGCTCCAAATGATCTCCATTTCTGGAGACAGTTCCTGATTTTTTTTTTTTTTTTTAAGATTTTATTTATTTATCAGAGAGGGGGGGGGGGGAGAGTGAGCACAGGAAGACAGAATGGCAGGCAGAGGGAGAAGCAGGCTCCCTGCTGAGCAAGAAGCCCGATGTGGGACTCGATCCCAGGATGCTGGGATCATGACCTGAGCTGAAGGCAGCTGCTTAACCAACTGAGCCACCCAGGCGTCCACAGTTCCTGATTATTAAGACTCTTAGTGGATCTTGGGGCGCCTGGGTGGCTCAGTGGGTTAAAGCCTCTGCCTTTGGCTCAGTCATGATCCCAGGGTCCTGGGATGGAGTCCTGAATCAGGCTCTCTGCTCAGCAGGGAGCCTGTTTCCTCCTCTCTCTCTGCCTGCCTCTCTGCCTACTTGTGATCTCTGTTTGTCAAATAAATAAATAAAAAAAAAAAAAAAAAAAAAACTCTTAGTGGATCTTGAAATTTTCTGTGGGAAAAAATATTCTGCAAATGATGATTTTTGTTGGATCTCATCAGATTTCCAACCTTTCCAGTTTTCTTTCTTATGTCCAAATTGCTTTTGCGAGGACCCCTAGAAAAAAATGCTAAAAAAGGCATTGGTGAAGGGTGCCTGGCTGGCTTAATCTGTAGAGCATGGGACGCTTGATCTTTCAGGGTTGTGAGTTCAAACCCCATGTTGGGTGTGGAGATTACTTTAAAAGTAAATAAAATCTTTTTTGTTTGTTTGTTTTAAGATTTATTTATTTGACAAACAGAGATCACAAATAGGCGGAGAGGCAGGCAGAGAGAGAGGGGGAAGCAGGCTCCTCGCTGAGCAGAGAGCCTGATTCGAGGCTCCATCCCAGGACCCTGGGATCATGATCTGAGCCGAAGGCAGAGGCTTTGACCCACTGAGCCACCCAGGCACCCCAATAATAAATAAAATCTTAACAACAACAGCAGGAACAACAACAAAAGGCATTGGTGAATATCCCTGGCTTGCTCTGAAATTAATGTGGTATTCCTAGTGTTGCCCATTAAGTTCCGTGTGGTGGTTTGGCTATTTTATTGAGATCCTTAAATAAATTTGCATAGAGTTGTCCTAGGTGTGAGTTTAGTAAAGAACATAGAATGATATTTTGCTCTTTGAATCAGTTTTAGTGTGCATAATATAATGGAATCTATCCCATATATGGCTTTTAAATTTTTTTTATTTTTTTAATTGAAATATAATGTATTATTAGCCTCAGGGGTACAGGTCTGTGAATCGCCAGGTTTACAGATTTTACAATCACCATAGCACATACCCTCCCCAATGTCCATAACCCCACCACTCTTTCCCTACCACCACCACCACCCCCACTTCCCCCCAACCCTCAGTTTGTTTTGTGAGATTAAGAGTCTCTTCTAGGGACGCCTGGGTGGCTCAGTTGGTTGGACGACTGCCTTCGGCTCAGGTCATGATCCTGGAGTCCCGGGATCGAGTCCCGCATCGGACTCCCAGCTCCATGGGGAGTCTGCTTCTCTCTCTGACCTTCTCCTCGTTCATGCTCTCTCTCACTGTTTCTCTCTCAAGTAAATAAATAAAATCTTTAAAAAAAAAAAAAAAAAAAAAGAGTCTCTTCTAGTTTGTCTCCCTCGATCCCATCTCGTTTCATTTATTCCTTTTCTACCCCCCAAACCCCCTATGTTGCCTCTCAACTTCCTCATCTCAGGGAGATCATCATATATGTTTTGTTTTTGTTTTTGTTTTGCCAAGGCTTTATTTAATATTACTTCCATCACCTCTTTTTTGTCCATTCTTTAAGCTTTCTTACCCCCTCCCCTTGTATTATATTTTTGGCCATATTTTGCTATAAGTTCAGTCTTCTTTGTTAACTAATGTCCCCAGTCTCTGCCAGTTACTTGGAAAAAATATTACTTATTGAATGCCACAGTTATATGTCCTTCCTCCTTCCTCCACACTGTAGAATGCATTTGGGTGTTCCCGTCCTAATCTGTTGTGATAAAAAACGGTTTGTTTTTTACATTCTGTAACTCTTCTTTCAAGAATTATGATATTTGTGTACCATTTTCTTGCTGTGATTATTTTACTTAACTAAAACGTTTAAGCAGATTAAATGTTCATCGTGAAGCATTCTCTCTCATGACATCCCAGTTGTAAGTCATTTATTTTTATTCATCCCTTGGTTGTCTGTATTATATCTTTTTTTTTTTTTAAGATTTTATTTATTTGACAGAGAGAGAGGGATCACAAGTAGGCAGAGCAGCGGGCAGAGAGAATGGGGAAAGCAGGCTCCCTGCCAAGCAGAGAGCCCGATGTGGGGCTCAATCCCAGGACCCTGAGATCATGACCTGAGCTGAAGGCAGAGGCTTAACCCACTGAGCCACCCAGGCGCCCCCTGCATTATGTCTTATAGTTGCTTCCCAGGAAGGGTAATGAATGTCAAGGCAAAGCTTAGAAACATCATTTAGTTATGGACATTGGGGAGGGTATGTGAAATGGTGAGTGCTGTGAAGTGTGTAAGCCTGACGATTCACAGACCTGTACCCCTAGGGCAAATAATACATTAAATGTTAATAAAAATAATTAGTAAATTAAAAAAGGAAAAAAAAAAGAAACATCCTTTAGTGAGCTAACTAACTCACAAGAACACCAAGGACAGGCATTAGATTCTTACCGGTAAACAAAGACAAAAAAAAAAAAAAAAAAGAAAGAAAGAAAGAAAAGAAAAGAAAACCAAAAAAGGACTTACATAAGGAAAAGGCAAGGAAGAAGGCAAGGAGCGGGGGCAAGGTGCTAGTCTACAAAGAGTGAATTTTGTTTTTCTAATTAGGGTTATTTAGCTCACAGCTATCAAAGAGATTGGTCAGGCCATCTATTCTGGAATAGATTGACTAGGTCATTAGAGAAAACAATTTCAGTTATTTGTGGATTTTCCAGAAGTCTTGAGACAAGCTATGCAGGACACAGACAGGGTGTCTATCAACAGTGTCTGCCAGTGTCCTGGCATCTCCACCATAGATAGGCCAGGACCACTCCATTTCCCCCAGCGGGATTTCTGTGAGAAAGACTTACAAAGTTATTGCAAGTTTGGAAACATCTTCCAGTTGCCATCTCGATTTATAGATTTTGTGCTCTTAACACTTCCCCTTTAAACATCCACAGATGTGTTCCCTTTTCCTGTGGCATATGAGTTGCTAGGGAAATCTGCAGCCGCTTGATTTTTCCCTTTGTATTCCACCTCAATCTTCTATTTGTCCTTTTTTTTTTTTTTTTTTTTTAAGATTTTATTTATTTGACAGACAGAGATCACAAGCAGGCAGAGCAGCGGACAGAGAGAGAGGAGGAAGCCGACTCCCCGTGGAGCAGAGATCCCGATGCGGGGCTCGATTCCAGGACTCTGGGATCATGACCTGAGCCAAAGGCAGAGGCCCAACCCACTGAGCCACCCAGGCGCCCCTATTTGTCTTTTTTTAATGCCCAGAGGAAAGAATCTTGCCATGATCTGTATCCGTCTGTCTGTCTATCTATAAAATGGCAAGTCACTTTCTAGCTTCATGTTTTCCTTTGTTTTAACAAAATATGTTTGCATTTTAATTTTTTGTTTTCCACAAATATTGATATGTTCTATTCATTTTCATTCCATTCAATGTATTTTTAAATTTCCCCAGGATTTCCTTTTTGAACCATGTGTTTTTTAATTTCCTTTTTGACCCAGCGTATTTTTTTAGTTTCCAAATGGTTGGAGATTTTCCTGCTATCTTTCTGTTACTTATTTCTAGTTTGAGTTCATTGTGAAACATGAAAACAGATAACATATGACTTAAATTCTTTTAAATTTGTTGGTTTGTTTTGTGGTCTAGGAAATTGTCTATCTTTGACTATGTTCCATGGGTACTTAAAATGAAAGTGTATTCTGCTATTGTTGGGTAGAGTATTCTACACATGTTGATTAGATCCTGTTTTATTTTATTTTATTTTATTTCATTTATTTGTTTTTTAAGTAGACTCTGTACCCAATGTGGGGCTTGAAACCACAACCCTGAGATCAAGAATCACATGTTCTATCAACTGAGCCAGCCAGGTGCCACACATGTTGATTAGATCTGTTGATTAATGGTATTGTTGAATTAATCTATATTTTTGCTGCTTTTCTGCTTAGTTATTCTATCAGTTGTTGAAAAAGAGATGTCAAAATCTCTAATTATAATTGTGGGCCTTGTTATTTCTCCTTTCAGTTCTATGAGTTTTTGCTTTACATATTTTGCATTTCTTTTCTTTTGCACTTACACATTAGGATTGCTATGTCTTCTTGGTAAATTGATGCTTTTGTCATTATATGATGTCCATCTCTCTCTCAGCTAATTTCTTTGCTCTGAATTCTACCTTATCTGAAATTAAGATAGCCACACCTGCCTTCCTTCAATTACTGTTTGCATGACAGATCTTTTTCCATCCTTTTACTTTCAACCTGCCTATATTTTTTCTATTTGAAGTAAGCTTCTTGCAAATAGCATATACCTATGGTTCTAAATTGACTTTGACAATCTGTCTTTTCAATTGGTGTATTTAGAACATTTATATTTAGTGTAATTAGTAATATTTTAGAGTCGAAGTCTGCTATTTTACTATGCTTTCTGTGTGTGTGTGTGTGTGTGTGTGTGTGTGTGTGTTTAGGGGGTGGGGGACAGAGGGAAATGGGGAGAAAGAATCTTAAGCAGGTTCCATGCCCAGTGTGGAGCCCAATGTGGGGCTCAATCTCACAACCCTGAGATTATGACCTGAACCAAAAATCAAGATTAGATACTTAACAGACTGAGCCCCCCAGGCATCCTGCTTTCTTTGTTTTTCATTTCTGTTTTCTTTTCCTGCCTTTCTATGGATTACTTGAACATATTTTAGAATTGCCTTTGATTTACCCATAGTATTTTTTAAATGTCTCTTTATATAGCTTTTTTAAATGGCTGCATTAGGTATCACAGTCTTCTGGTGTTCTCAGTTTACCAACTAGAGTAAAGTATAGAAATCTTACTTCCCTTTATGTGCTTTTAACCTCTTCCACTTATAATAAATTATAATAAATTACAATAAATTATCTTAAATATTTGCACTAGATAGATATAATTTTTGCTTTAGCCATCAAGCACAATTTAGAAGATTTAAGAAGAGAAACCAAATCTATTGTATTACTTACATTTATGCTTACTGTGTTCTTTTCTCCATCTTAATGTTCTAAGATTCTTTCTTTTATTGTTTCTTTTCTATTTAGAGAACTTCTTTTAGTTATTCTTTTAGACTAGATCTCCTGGCAACAAATTCTCTTACTCTTCCTTTATCTGAGATTGTCTTGATTTCTTCAAATTTGATTGTTATGTTTTCTTGGTAAATTGACCCTTCATGAATTTCCAAGTGGATTTTTTCTCAAATTTCAAAAGTTGTCAGCAATTGTTTTGACCACTTTTTCCACCTCACTCTCTCTCCTCCCTGGGACTCTGATAAAATGAATGTAAAATTATTTTGTTAACATATCACATATCTCTAGTCTCTGTTCATTTTGTTTCATGGGAAAGCTGGAGAGGAAGAAGCAAGCTCCCTGCCAAGCAAGGAGCCTGATATGGGGCTCAATCCCAGGTCTTTTTACTCGCTGTTGTTCAGATTGGGTCATTTCTATTGTTTTATCTTCTAGTTCATAGGTTCTTTCCTTTTCCTTTTCCATTCTGCACTGAGTTTTTTATTTTCATTATTGTATTTTTCAATTCTAAAATTTCCTTTTGGTGCTTCACTACATGTTCTATGCCTTAGCTGAGACTTCTTTTTTCATTCAAGTGCATTCACAATTGCTTGTTGAATCATTTCTTTCTTTCTTTTTTATATATTTTTAAAGATTTTATTTATTTATTTACTTACTTATTTTTGAGAGAGAGAATGAGAGCACAAGTGGGGAGTGAGGAGGGGTGGAGAGAGAGGGAGAAGCAGACTCCCTTCTGAGCAGGGAGCCTGATATGGGAGTCAATCCCAGGTCTCTGGGATCACGACCTAAGCCACAGGCAGATACTTAACTGACTGAGCTACCCAGTTGCCCCTGTTGAGGTTGTCTATCTTGGCTACTTTAAAATCTTTGTCAGATAATGTAACATTTCTGGCATCTTAGTATTTGTATCCATTGCCTTTTTCCCATGGAATCTGAGGTCTTCCTTAGTATTTGGCATCACGAGTTATTTCTGATTGAATTCTGGACATCTTGGGTGTTACGTTATATTATGAGATTCTGGATCTTAGTGATATCTCTGTTTTAGCTGCTTCTTTCTGACACCATTCTATCAGGGGCATGGGGGGGGGCATCTTTTTACTGCCAGATGGTTCTAAAATCCAGGCTTCCCATATATCTGCCATTGACACCCAAGGTGGAGGCTTCTCATTACTGCTGGGTGGGGATGGAAGTTAGGTTCTCTAGTGGTGTCTACTGACACTGTAGGCAGGGGCCAGGGCTTATTACTGCCTGGAAAGCATGAAAGTCCCAATTCCCTACTGGACTTTCTCTGACATTGTCTTGGTGGGAAGGTTGTGGCGCTTTATTACAAGCTGATGAAGCTGGCAGTCTAGGCTCCTATTATGTTTTGCTGTTTTGAGTGCGAACAATGTTTGGCTGTGGTAGAACAATTATTATCTTAAAGGTTTCTTTCTGGCTAGCTTGCCCCTTTGGCTGAGTGAAAAAAGGCTTTTGTTAGGTTTTTGTTTTGTTTGTCTGTGTCTTTTGATGTTTCTGGATTGCTGGCTTCAAGGTTGAAGTCTGGGAATTTGAGGCATAAAGAAAACCCAGGAAATAGACCATTTTGTTTTTTCCTTGAATCCTGAGATCCCTAGCTGGTCTGACTTCTTCTCTTTGCCTTTCAGTCTCCTTATGTTTGTTTTATATATAATGTCCAGGGTTTTTAGTTATATTTAGTAGGAGGAATAGGGAAAAGTATGTTTACTCTATATTCCAGAAGTCCTCACTTTTTTATGCATATAAAATTGATGACCTTGTGGGCTATAAAGCAAAGCATTTCTCTGTGTTGTACTTAAACAACTCTTGTTGATCTTAAAATACTATAAATCTAGCTCTCTTTAATATTATAATACTGTTTACCAACTTAGTCAAATACTCTTAACTGATGTGATGTGGGCCTGGAGCAAATGGTCAAGAAACAATTTTTGAGATGTTTTTGGTGCAAAAAGGTGTTTTTATTAAAGCACCAGGACAGGACCTGTGGGCAGGAAGAGCTATACTGGGATTATGAGGAGCTGTTGATTATATACTAAAAAAAAAAAGATTTTATTTATTTATTTGACAGAGAGCAAGAGCACAAGCAGGGGGAGGAGCAAGCAAAGGCAGAGGGAGAAACAGGCTCTCCACTGAGCAGGGAGCCTGATGCCAGGCTTGATGCTAGGCTTGATCCCAGGACCCTAGGATCATGACCTAACTTGAAGGCAGCCCCTTAACTGACTGAACTGCCCAGGTGCCCTGATTATACTTCTAAGTTAAAGATGAGAAGTAAAGACAGAAAAAGTTTCTGAAAGGATTTTCATATGCTAAAGAAGACTTATAGGATCCTGGAGGCCTGAGCTACCGTCAAGCCTCTAGTAGAACATTAAGACAGTTATGGAGCTCCTGGAGGAATGTCTTACTCTGCCTGTCTCAAGTATTTTCTCAGTGGGCTGCAAGTTGCTTGGAAATTTAAATTTATCTACATTTCTTTGGTCTTTGTTCTCCACGTCATTACATTTGCCCATTTTAAAATTTTAAGTCTGAGATCCATTTCACTTTTTAAATTGGAATCACCACGTCATATGTGAGATTCTCCAATATGCCGAACTATGTATGCCAACATTACAAGGACTTTTGATTGATATTCTTTTTTTTTTTTTTTAAAGATTTTATTTATTTGAGAGAGAGAGAGAGAGCGCGCGCAAGAAGGGAGAAGGTCAGAGGGAGAAGCAGACTCCCCGTGGAGCTGGGACCCGGATGTGGGACTTGATCCCGGGACTCTGGGATCACGACCTGAGCCTAAGGCAGTGGCTTAACCAACTGAGTCACCCAGGTGCCCATAAACTGAATATTCTTAAATGTCACCTTAAATACAAAGAGCACACTACTGCAGCAGGGAACTCTGGGTCCATCTCTCCATATAGGACTGTTTGGGACCCCGCATCCCCTGCATTCATAATCTTTCATAATCTTCCAATCACATCTCCTGTTATGGGAAACATTCTATAGCACACACGAGCATGCTTCTTTGACTGATGGATTCATCGAACTTATTTCATTCTTGATTTCTGCATCTGGCTCCAGGCCACCAAGATGAGTCTGATGACATTCTCAAGATGGAGAATCTTAATCCCGTGGTGTCTGGGAGCATGGGTGTGGCAGTCAGGCTAGAACTAGATTTGAGTGGGTTCCAACTCCACACTTAGTAGTTGCGCGTCCTTGGCTAAACCTGAGTTTCCTCCTGTACAATAGGCTCCCAATCTCCATCTGAAAGAGCTGCTGTGAGGATTTAATGGCAAGCTTTCTGTAAATAGTCATCTTCTTTCCCACCAGCGTTTACTCGCAGCGTTGCCGTGTTGCTTCTAGTTTTCACTGCTTCTGCGATGAACGTGATCGCCTCTTTTACATCTTTCCAAGGCTCTGACAGTTCTCTTTCATCTCAATCTGTTGGTTTATACACCGTGGCGTGGAAATCAGCCTTTCTTTGATTTCCTTGGGAATGTGAAGCAGTTATTAACTGAAATTGTATTCTCTTTTCTCAAGGGAATCATCCAGTATCCTCTTACCGCCTATGCTCTGCTCTGCTCTTTTTCCTGCTGTGTGCTCATCCTTTTTTTTTTTTTTTTTTCTGTAGAAATTCCGTCTATCCTTTGTGCTTTTTGTTCTGTTCACTCCCCTCTGAGTAATAGGGCCCATTTTATCCTCACCTGATACTGTCCCAAAATAGTGTGGGTAGAAGCACTTTGACTCCCTTCTGCATTTCTGGAAGCGTCCCTTCAGGATGTCCACCCATGGTGGAGGCCCGCGTTCTGACACCCTTTTTCCTGTTTAGCTTCTGAGCCACCTGAAGACGGTGTGGTGTGGTAGAAGCGGTTGGGGGGCAACCTTCCTCTAGGAGCTTTGTTTTTCCGTCTCTGAATGTGTCGAACATCTGTACTGCAGACCAGCTTTTAAGAGGTGGGGGCATGGCTTGTTTCCGGGGTTTCTGATTTGTCCCTCTGTTTTGGGGAGAGATGGCGACTTTGTTGAGAAAGTTGGGCCTTTGTTTTCTGAGTCCCCAGGCATATTCCTCCCAGGTAAGGTCTGGTCCCTAGCTGGGGCAAAATGGGCTTGCCTCCCAGCCTCACGCCGCCCAGTCGAGGGAGCCTGGTCAGAGAAACAGTGCCATCGTGTGGCCACTCAACGTTCTCTCCGGGCCTGCTCCGGCTTCATTCAAGCCCATGTGGAGTGTGGGTTCGCCTGGTGGGGTCAGAAACCCAAAGGGTGTCTCTCATTCTTCCTGCCAGCCTCCCATCGTCTGGGGACTGCAAGCCCCTCCAGGCTGGGCGCAAGGATCTGTCAGGTCTTCAGAAGCTCCTCACGACCATACCCAGAAAAGAGACTCATGACCTGGCTCCCTTGAGTTCTCCCTGCACTGTGTTTTGTCTTTATTCTAGGCCCTTTTTATTCTCCCAACTATCTAGAAACATCATTTTTTAAAAAGATTTTATTTGTTTACTTGACAGAGAGAGAGAGATCACAAGTAGGCAGAGAGGCAGGCAGAGAGAGAGGGGAAGCAGGCTCCCCGCGGAGCAGAGAGCCTGATGTGGGGTTCGATCCAATGATTCTGGGATCATGACTCGAGCTGAAGGCATTGGCTTAACCCACTGAGCCACCCAGGCACCCCCTAGAAGCATTGTTTTTGTAAATGTGATATAATACCACCATCTTCTTAAGAAATTCTCTGAGAAAAACTGTGAGAAAGCAAAATGCATCTTAATTTTTCTCCATTTTTCTGTTCCAGGCCTCTCCTTCCAGCCCACCTTTGAGCTATGCTTGCCCATATCTGACTGCAGGGCATGTTCAGACAGTCCCATCTCTGTAGGAAACCCGGGTCTTAAGTGTTTTTAGCTTAGGGCCTTGCTTTGCTCTGAGCTTCTGGATTCAGGATGATTGTGGGCTTACATTTCAGCACCTCTCAGGACACAGGAGGATTTCAGCTCGGGTCTTCTAGATGATAATAGCCAGGAGGAGCTGTCTGATGGCGAGAATTTCAAGCCCCAGTTAAGGTGGGTGCTGGCTGTAGATGTGGATGTAGAAGGGTGGTATTATTTGGTGGCCGTCAAGTCACCATGCTAGTGCCTACTTCGCCCAGTTACCCACAAGGCTGGTACACCTTGTCAGTGACCCCTTGGCGTCCAGCTGAACTTCTGTGAAGATTCCCTCAATGAGGGCAAAAGAAGGGAAGGGATGGGCAAGAAGTGGTGAAATATTTGGTGCCCAGAAACTTCCTTCCTCCTTATTCCTCTTTTAGGTGCCTCGGAAGGGGAGCATTGAACCGAGAAATCTGGTACTCCACGACCTTGCACGTAGGAGCCACTCAAAAGTGTTTGCTGAACTTAATACAAGGAGACAGTGTGCTCTCATGGGGGAAAAAAAAAAAATCCCGAACACGCCCCTCTGCCATTTCTGCGATGCCTCCCCCGGGCCGCGCGGTGGCGCTGTGGTTCCGCAGAGGCCGGGTGATGCGGGGCGCGCCGGGGCGCGCGGGCTTCCGGGGACCCTCAGAGCGGCGGCGGCGACGCGCGGGGCAGCGGCGGTGAGTGCGGCTTGCGGGCCTGGGGGTGGGTCGCCAGCCCCGAGCTCCCTAGGCCTCCGCTCGGGGCCTGGGGAGGGCCGGCCGCGCCCGCCGAACAGGCCCCCGAGGCGCCGCGCGGTTTCGCTGGCCTGGCCGGGGGAGGGAGAGGCAGCGTGGGGCTCGCCGTGCAGGGGTGCGCCACCCGCAGGACCAGGAGTCGCTGCCCTGGCCCCGCTACCGACTTGCCCCGGGACCCTCGGCACTTCCTTCCCCCCGCCTCGGAGCCTGGCTGCTTTTTTGTCAGAGGAGACACCTTGGCCGCGGTGCCTCTAAGACCCGTCGGCACCGCCACTCGGGGTTGTGGGTGGGCCCGAGGTCTGTGTTCTGATCCCGCCGGGTCCCGTCTGCCCCGCAGGCTCTCCCACCTGTCACCCTGGCCCTTCTCTGCTTGGACGGCGTCTTCCTCTCCTCCGCCGAAAATGACTTTGTGCACCGCATCCAGGAGGAGCTGGACCGCTTTCTGCTGCAGAAGCAACTGTCAAAGTAAGCTGGAGCGGGGCGGGGGGCGGCGGGGGACGGCTGCCTGTTTGGGAAGGGTGGGTTCACGGGGAGCCGCCTGTGCCCCCTTCCCAAATAGCTCGTTCCTCCCTGAGTCTGGCCTTGGCCTTTGGGTTTAATAACCTCCTCGCTAGCCTCTCCCAGCCACATCTTTCCTGTGTAATTCTGAGCATCACCCAGAGTCAGCACAAGAATGGAATGGTACCGGTAACTCGCTGTGATAACCCCTTTGCAGCTGGCCAGGGATGAAGGGGGGCAGAGGGGCCTAGTGTCAAGCCTCCTGTGAGCTGGGCGTGGACCTGGTGGGCGTGGACCTGGTGGGGGTCAGGCCCTCGGCCCCATCTCAGCACTCATTCCTGTCCCTTCCCAGGGTGCTTCTTTTCCCCCCACTCTCCAGTCGCCTACGGTACCTGATCCACAGGACAGCAGAGAATTTTGATCTTCTGAGCAGCTTCTCTGTTGGGGAGGGCTGGAGGAGGAGGACAGTCATCTGTCACTTGGATATCAGGTGTGTATCTTAGTGCTGTGGGGGGCCCTCGGCAGCTTCCTGTGGGTTGGTGGGTAAGCTGGTCAGGAACCAGGGCCCGCAGCCTCCAGGCTGCTGCTTCTGCCCCCACCTCATGGGCTTCAGGTCAGTGCCCGCCTTCTGTTTCAGCAGGGGGGTAGGTGTGCATTGTTTGTGGGATTCATTCAGCAAATTCAGCTATATGCTTGGGCCGAAAGAGAGAAAAATAGAGCAGTTGAAGCAGTGAGAGCCTCTGTTCTGAGAGGCCGTGGAGTGTGATAAGCACACTCGAGCCTCACGCATTTCTATTATGTGTGCATCTCACAGGATCTTATTATAACCACTATGATCCTAGTGTTTAAAGTTATGTTGTTGTTGTTGTTGTTGTTGTTGTTGTTTTAGAGAGAGGAGGGGTAGTGAGAGAGGGAGAGAGAATCTTAAGCAGGTTCCGTGCTCAGCACAGAGCCCAGTGTCAGCGGCGATGTTCGGCATGCGGGCCTGGGGGTGGGTCGCCAGCCCCGAGCCCCCTAGACCTCCTGCTCGGGGACTGGGGATGGCTGGCTGCACCTGCCGAAGAGGCCCCCGAGTTGATCCCACAACCCTGAGATCATGACCCTGAGATCACTGAGCAGAAGTCAGGAGTTGGACAGTTAACCGACGGAGCCACCTAGATGCCCCCAACATTATATATTATTCTAATAACCAAGTTCTTAAATGCAAGTACTTACTTTTATCTAGTGTATACCTGAAGATTCCGTTATCTCCAGCATAGTTTATGACACTGGAGGGGAGAGCTGGTGTTTCTTCTTCAAACATAGCATTCAGCTTCCTCTCTAGTGCCTTCTCTGTAGTATTTCCAGGGGTCATTGTGGCGTTGGTTTTGCCCTAACAGTGACTCGAGAGCCTCACGCTTGAATGGCAGGTAGCGCCAGTAAACCGTTGTCCTATACACTGCTCTGATCACACTTCCTGTTCCTGCTCCAGGTTACCCAGTTCAGATGGACTCTCTGGCCCCGGCCACCCTCCTGCCTCCCAGCTTAGCAAGTTCCAAGGTGCCCGGCCCACCTCAAACCAAGGAGCACCTGTGGGTCTTCAGGGGGCACGGGCTGGCCGGTGGCATCGTGGACGCAAACCAGACCAGGCTTTGTATGTGCCCCGAGTGCTGCGCAGGCAAGGAAAAGGGGTACCACCCTCTACCCTAGGGCTCAAGGGAGACCCTCCAGCTGGCGGGCTCCCAGAAGAACCTGGAAATGTTGGTGCTGGGGACCTCAGCTCTGAACAGGACCTCCCTGTGTTGATGACTCAGGCACCTGAGGACCCAGAGGGCCCAGACCAACACTGTGACAATGAGCAGCTACCGGACCCACTTGGCGTTGAGTCCCCAATGCCCGAGAGCCACTCAGGGATGGGAGATGGGTTGGAGATGGCCACACGGCTGGGGTCCAGTCTGCGGCTGGACTTGGAAGAGGGGAACGGGAATGAGGTGGAGAAGAGCCTGGCGGCAGAGGAGGAAGAGGAAGAAGCAGAAGAGGAGGGGTCTGGCAGCTGCTCCTGGGACGATTACAGTGAGCTGCTACAGGAGGTGATGAGGCTCTTAAGCCCGGAAAAGGGAGGGCGGAAGTGAGGTGGGTGTGGTCATGGGTGGATGGCAACCAAGGGTCCTGGCGAGGAGGGGCTGGGTGTTGGGTGATAGGGGTCCCTTAGGAGACGTAGGGGTGGAGCGCTGGGACTTGCCTGGAGGAGTTGGGACTGACACAGTTGGGAGGATGGGGTTCAGGATATGGGGTCAGGGGTGTGGATTTGGGTTCCTGTGCAGTCCCGTGCAACCACGGGCAAGTTATTTTGTTTATATATTATTTTATATATATTATATATTATCTGCCTTGTCTGAGAGGCAGATAATAATATTTTGCCTCTTGAGGTAACAGGATATGAGGAATTGCTTTGTAAGGGACTACAGGCCTTGGTCATGAGAATGGTTCTTCTGCCTGAGGCTTTGTGCTACAAATCTCCTTTCCTTGGAACTGAGTGTCTGCCCCTGAGACTGGCTGTTCGTTTGGGAGGGTAGGCATCTTTTACTACTGTGTTACGCGTGAAGGCCAGAGACCAGATAGACTTGCTTAATATCACATTGTTAAGGGGAGGAAGGATCCTGGACTTGCCCAGTTCTGTCTCTTACTATGTTTCTTTGGGGAAAATTACTTCTTTTTAAAGATTTTTTAAAAAATTTATATTTGATAGACAGCAAGAGAGGAGACACAAGCAGGGTGAGTGGGAGAGGGAGAAGCAGGCTTCCCCTACCCCCAGCAGGGAGCTCAATGCGGGATCCCAGGACCCTGGGATCCTGACCTGAGCCAAAGACAGACGCTTAAGGACTGAGTCACCCAGGGCACTCCTGGGCAGAATTCCTTAACTCTTTGATTTATAGTGCTCTAGTCTGTAAAGAGGGGATACTGTGAAACATAATGCACGTAAATGCCTGTTCCCCAATGGGGACTCCATAAAAGTGAGGTACCTTCCCGAAAACTCCTGCCTCCCCACCTTCTAACCTATTCTGCCATCATGCTGCCTTTCCCAGACCCCTGCCAGGTGTGGCTCCCGTGGGAAGCCACTTGCAGTGGTCTGCTCCCTGCCGGGTGAGTCCTGCTTCTGTCTGCAGGACTCATTGTGTGGTTTTGAAAGCACATGTGTGGAGCCCTGTGTGTCAGAGCTCCCCTTGCTGAAGGGTGTGACCTCTCCTAGATAACAGACAACCTGACGGAGAAGGACATTCAGGTAGAGAAGATCCATGTGGACACGTCCTCCTTCGTGGAGGAACTGCCTGGAGAGAAGGATTTTGCCCATGTGGTGGAGATCTACGACTTTGAGCCAACACTCAAGACTGAGGACCTGCTGGCCGCCTTTTCTGAGTTCCAGTGAGTGCTCACAAGACTTCAGGGAAGCAGGGGAGGTGGGCGCTGGGACGTCACTGTGTTGTTGGGGACCCTTGCTGCCCCTCCCCCAGGGTCTAGCTGTCTGGAAAGAAGGGCAGAAAGTGAATGTGGTTGTTCTGGGCTCTGTACCCCTGCTGACCATGACAGTACAGAAGGGGCAGAGCTGGTTTTTTAGTGGAGGGCATATTCAGCGGCTCTAGAGCTGGTCCTACGGGCATCCATCCTGCCCCCTCCCCCCGCCTCCGGTGCACCCACACGCCTGCTGGGAGCCGGGTTCCCTGTCGGGGTGCAGGATGCTGGCAGCCTACTGCCTCCCCTTGCTCCATATCCCGGCCACCCTGTCAGTCAGTCTACAGACTGAGGGCCATTTCTGTGCCAGAACGGTTTCTGGGGTGCGCTGGGTCTGAATGCCCTGGGGCAGAGTCAGGGTGGAGATGGGCGCCAAGGGGGTGTACTGCAAGCAGAGATTTCTGTTGCCTCAGATTTCTTGATCTAACTCCAGTCTTTCCTCCTTTTTTTCCTTCCTTCCTCCTCCCCTCCCTTCTTCCTCCTCTCCTTCCCTCCCCCTTTCTTTTTTTAATGTTCATTTTCCTTTTTCAGTCTCCTTTCTCTTTTTCTGCTTAGTCTTTTTTTTTTTTTTCAAAGATTTTAATTTTTAAGTAATCTCTACATCCAACATGGGGCTTGAATCCACAGTCCCTGAGATCAAGAGTTGCATGCTCCACTGACCGCCAGCCAAATGCTCCTCCAGCTTAGTTTTTTAAAAATCCCTTTCTTGGGGCTCCTGAGTGGCAAAGTCGGTTAAGTGCCTGACTCTTGGTTTCAGTGTAGGTCATGATCTCAGGGTGTTGAGATCGAGACCCGTGTTAGGCTCCGCACTCAGCAGTGGGTGTGCTTGGGACTCTTTTTCCCTCTCCTCTGCCCCTCCTGCTTGCCCTCTCTCTCAAATAAAATGAAAATCTTTGAAAAAAAATAAATGAATAAAGATACCTTTTTTCATGGCCCCCTTTTAAGAGTGCTTCCCAGACTGCCCTCCCTTGCCTCCCTGAGCCTGAGCCTGAGGAATGCCAAAGGGGCAGCTTGGTAGGGCAGGAGGGGCTCATCTGCTCTCGCTTCCTAAAGGTGTGGCGAAACGGGGGCCTCCTGTGACTCCTTCAGCCAGCGTGGGCAGTGCCCACAGAGAAACGGGCCTCAAACTGCTTTTGGCCTCTCATCAGCCTCAGACTCAGTGTGGCTTTCTTGGGCAGTAGGAAGAAAGCTGACCAGGAGCAATAACACAGACATGCTTATTTTAGGTTCTGCCCCTGGTCCCTGGCACATAAACCCTTTTGTCTCCCATGCCCTTGGCCTCACCTTGGCAGTGCCTGCGTGGAGCCTTCTTCACCCTTGGCGCCGTGCTCTTCAAGCTCTTTGAGTCCTGTCTTCCTCAGCTGTAGGAATCTGGGACCCACCAATCCACAGGGCTGATACTTGTCCTTCTGAGGCTAACTGTGTGGCCTTCGAGAAAGTTGGCTGCAAAGCATTGTCTCCTCGCAGGGGAGATAGGAACTTGTCCTGGGCTTGTAGTGTTAGAGGATCGGAGCTGGGAGGGGACTCCTGCAGAAAGGGTGTCACCCCTTGCTTTTGTCTTGACTCTGTCTCCTCTTCCTGGCACAGAGAGAAGGGGCTCAAGATTCAGTGGGTAGATGACACGCACGCGCTCGGTGTCTTTCCCTGCCTGGCCTCAGGTAATACAGCTTCGTGGTGTCTCTGACTGCTGTCTTCAAGGGAAGGATGACCTGTGGCGGGTGCAATCTCACCTGGGCAAGAGGCCCCACAGCCCGCACCCAGCCCTCCCAGTCCGGGAGTTCAGAGGCAGTGGAGGAGGAGCTGGGCCGGGCAGCTCGTGGTGGTGCCTTCAGGTCAGAGGTTTCAGAGTCCGGTGATGTTTACCGAGCCCGTGTCACAGGCTGAGCTCTGGCTGCTTCCGCATGGGAAATGAAATAGTAGGAACACACTCTTTTTATAAGTGAAAAGCCTTTGAATACTGGGGATTTCATATGGTTCAAGCAGATGCGTTTTTCCTCAGCTTTCATTGCAGCCTCAAGAAGTAGGTCAGGTTACTTCTATTTTACAGATGGGGAGATCGAGGTTCCCAGAATGTCAGTGGTCTGTCCCAGGTTATAAGGCCTCCCAGTGTCAAACCTGGGGACGTCAGCCAGTCCCCTGGCTGGGACCCCAGTGCTCCTTCCCCTGCTCGGCCACACCCCCAAGCCACCCCTGCCACACCATGGCTCACTTTGGGTGTATTTATCGAGACCCATGATCCCGTTGGCTGGGCTTTTCATAACCATGAGCTTCTGAACATCAGCAGAGCTGGGAGAGGCCATAGTTGACTCGGACCAAGTTCTCAGGAGAGCTGGGGTGTGATGGCTGCTG
Organism: Mustela lutreola; assembly: GCF_030435805.1. NCBI lineage: Eukaryota > Metazoa > Chordata > Mammalia > Carnivora > Mustelidae > Mustela > Mustela lutreola. The sequence goes on along the minus strand of NC_081290.1, from coordinate 163,572,523 downwards.
CAGCACCAGGGAAGGAGCCGACTGAGGGCAGGCAGGGTGGGTGGCCACGGGGGTGCCGTGGAAAGAAAGAGTGCTGGATGCGGCGTGGCTGTGGCTGCCACCTGAGCTCTGCCAAGCTGTGTGTGAGGAGCAGGTCCCGTCCTGGCCTTGGCTTACACAGCTTGCACAGCTCTCTCGTGCTGTGTATGATGTGCCATAGCCCAGGTACCCTGTGGCTCCAGCATAGCTCTGGGCAGTGAGGGCATGCATCGGGAGGGTCTTGAGTGGGGAAGGGGGAGGGTTTATTCGAAGCTCCTGGGCTTTAGAAGGTGGGAGGTAGGAGCCCCCCTTCCCTGATGTCAGCAATTGCAGCCTTGCTGGTGTGGCTCCAGACTGGTCCAGGGGAGAGCGTGGAGGCTGGGCTCTGCACCGGCTCCCCATTTGAGAGCACAAGTAGCCTCTGTGGGCCTGTGGAGCTCTAGGGGGATGAGGTGAACAGATGGTGGCCGTCTCTTGCCCGTTCAGAGTGGTGTTAGGGCAGCCCAGTCCCCGAGCTTCAAGGGGGTGCACAGAGAGGCTCCATCAGTTTGGTTGTACATGTGCTCCCTGGCCCTGATGGGGCCTCACCAGGAGGAACAGGGATGGCTCCAGATCTGTTTTCTTTCCATAGCCGCTGAAGCCCTGACCAAGGATTTTTCTGTGCTCAAGATCCGGCCCCTCACTCAGGGAACCAAGCAGTCAAAGCTGAAAGCCTTGCAGAGGCCAAGTAAGGAAGCTGGTTGTGTCCTGATGGGAAAGCCGCGTGAGCGTACGAGTGGTTGGGCAGGGTGGGGCCTTCCCTTGGATTCATTCCTGTTCTTGAATTCATTCCTGTTCTTGAGCTCTCTGCTTTAGGACCGCTGGGCTACAGTGGCCGAAGGGGTGCTCCTCCCGCACCCCGGGGCCCAGGGGTACCTAGGGAAAAAGGGTCCTGTTACAGAGAGCTCTTTGCCAGCTGCTCTGTTCTGGGCTTGCCCTTCTAGGTGTTGCTCAGGGAAAAGCTTGGTCTTTCCTATGGGGCCCTGGAAACCATATTTTACAGTGGGTTAAGAAGAGCTTGGATTTTGGGGTCAGCCCTGTGTGATCCTGCTTCTGGCACCTCTTCAAATTGACCTTGAGCAAGTCACCTATTATCTGTGAGCTGATTCTTTTCTCTCTAGAGTAAGCAGATTGTACTGGGTGGACTGGAGGAGTGAATAGAACAGCCTGACGGGACACCTGGGTGGCTCAATGGGTTAAGCCTCTGCCTTCAGCTCAGGTCATGGTCTCGGGGTCCTGGGATCGAGCCCCGCATCGGGCTCCCTGCTCAGTGGGGAGCCTGCTTCCTCCTCTCTCTGCCTGCCTCTCTGCCCACTTGTGATCTCTCTTTGTCAAATAAGTAAATAAAATATTAAAAAAAAAAAAAAAGAGCAGCCTGACAGACCTGCCTGGGGCATTGAGGGGTACACAGAAGGTACCAGATAAATGATCACTCCTCCTTTTTCCTCTTGTCCTTCCCAAATGCATGATGGAGGATGTTGGAGGCCAGTTTTCTGTGGCTGCAAAGTGGCTGGCCAGACTGGCCCGGAATAGGTCTCCTGAGGCCACCTAATGCTCTTGTGTCCCGTGTAACCTTTGCCCCAGACTTGGGGACAGTAAATATCCTGTCAGTCCAAGAGCTCCAGGTGTCCCATCTTGACTTGACTTCCCTTCCCGGTGGCCCAATCAGGGAAGAGGCAGAGGTGGCTGATTTAGGCTAGGACCCCATGGGCATCTGGCCATGCTGTGGGGACAGCTGGGCATTAGAGGCTGCTGTGTCACTGGGAGGAGTGGTGGCTGTAGCCTTGAACTCAGGTCCTCATGCCATGGGGCTTTCCTTTTAGAGCTCCTACGTCTGGCAAAGGCGAGACCACAGACAAATACAACGGTGGCCAGGAGGCTGGTGGCCCGGGCACTGGGGCTCCAACACAGGAAGAAAGAGCGGCCTGCCGTTGAGTCTCCTACCTCCCTGAGGCCCTGAGAGGCCCAGCAAGCCTGGATTGGCGCCCGCAGGACTGGGCTGGTGCCCCAACACCACAAGCCTTTACAGACACCAGAATAGCCCTGTGCAGTTTGTTAGGGTGTCCCTGTGGGGTGGGGTGGGCTTTCGTTTGGTCTAGTTCCAGAAGTTGAGAAAAAAATAAAAGCTTGAACATTGCTTCAAAATGAAATGGCCTGCCAGGGAACACTAGGGGGTGCTGTTTCTCTCCCATTTTAGACCTGGGGCTGCTGAAGAAATGGGTTCTTTAGTAGGCTGGGAGGATCCCAAAAGGGCCTCAAAGGCATTTTTGTCCAGTGTTTACCCAGTTTTTGGGGTGGCGCGGGGGGCGGTTCCACCTATTGTGTGACATCTGCCCAGTCTCCCAACACTTCCAGCATCCTAACCTGCTGCCCTGGGCTGCAGGGCACTAGCCCTTGGACCTGGTCCTAGTGTCTCCTTCTGGTGTGGGTCACAGAAGGGCTTGTCGCACTTCTGTAGCCATGAACAAAGACAAGAGGCAGCACCTGAAATGGTCGCTGAATTTGGCTCCCTCACAGGACAAGGACATCTTTGGGGGACGAGGTCTCAGGTCACTCCTGTTTCTGGTTTGGGTGGATGGGTGCCAAGGTAGCCCTACTTGGTGCTCTGGGGTCACGGGAAGAGCCCGCCCCCTGCTGGTGCTGATGCTGGTGGGCGTGGTCCGCATCCCCATCACCTGAGGGGACAGGGCTGGCCTCCCCACCCCCACCCCCAGAGCCCGGCCAGGGCCCCAGCCTTGTGACTCCTACGACGGTTTAAATCTGGATGTCCTATCCCATCCTCACAGCTGCCATGCCCCGACAAACTCACTAAAAACATGAGTTCAGGAAAGGTCAGGACTTGGCATTTTTGTGATTTTTGTGATCCTTAACCTCTGCTGTCAGAAAGCTGGAGCTGGTCTGTGTGGTGGTTGCTGAAGGCAGCCCTAGGGACCCATCTCTACGTGAACCTGAGAGTACATGCAAGGCTCCCGCCCTGCTGTCTGTGTGGGAGCTCTGCTGCTCGGGGCGGGGGGGCGGGGCAGGGGCCCAAATGAGACACAAATACATATCATAAACCTTTTATTCAAAGTTTCAAGTATGTGTAAGTGTCTGTGATGACACCTGGCGCTCGCTGGGTGTCCTTACCACCCAGGACCCTGGTTATAGCACCGTTAAATCAGTTACCCACAGAATTGGAACAACAGAAAGACGAATCACTTACACAGGTGGGCTGGTTTTCCTTTTGAGCTATACTTTCAGAGGCCCAGATGCCCAATAGTATATGCTGCGAAATTAGTTTGTGTTTCAAAGTCTGTGAAAGTATAATAATGGTATCTCGTAAGGGGATTTAGGAGCGGAGGGGGGAGAAGCACCAACTCTGAGCTTGTTAGAAAACACATGGCAGCATTATTTGTATATGTGAATATCATAGAGTAGAGGCAGCCTGTTTAATGGGAAGAGAGGTCTAGGTACTGAGGTTGGCCGGAAATGACCCAAGAGAGGGGAAAAATGGAATTCAGCCTGACCGCCTGTGGTTGACCGCTCACACCCAGCAGCGTGGCGAAATTGTCTGTCATAAGTTGAGTGGGGTGGCGTCATACTTGGGGTGGGACAAGCTGCTGCTAACCTGTGCTCCCGGGGTCCCAGCCGAGCTGGCTCTTGGTGCCCACAACCCACCCCAGAGGTCATCCCAGGCTCCAGAAGTCAGTAAGCAGCCCCCAGCGGGTGCCAAGCACACCCCGTCTCCCCGCCCCCCGAGCCTTGGATGTGGCCGCAGGGGGTCGGGACAGGGCAGGGGCTGGGCTGCACGACGCGGGGGGAGCGTGGCCATCAGACTGCAGTTCTTGGGAAGATGTGTGGTGGCCTGTAGATAGGAGGTGCCCCGGCGCTTTACCGTGTGGAGAGCTGGTTATTTATGAGTCCACTGAAGTGTTCAAACTTTTTTTCCGTCTCTTCACTGAAGGAGCCACCTGAAGGATGGGCATTGGGGAGACAGAGTTTGGCAAACCAGACGCTCAGCCTCCTCCCACACCACAGCTGTCGGCCTCAGGGGCCTGGAGCCACTGCCCTCCACCAGGTGGCAGCGCTGGGGCCACCTCTGTGTAACAGCCCCAGGGTGGCCACCAGGTGTGGGTCGTCCCCAGGGCCAGGCACAGGTCAGATGCTCTGTCAAAGCTGAGCAAAGGCACGGCCAACCCTAGCGAGTTTAGTTTTCGCCATCACTCCGCCTGCAGGAGAGGAAGCTCTGCTTCCCCTTTTATTCACCAGAGTGTGGAGTGCATGGAAAAGTTACTTTATTGGCAACCCGAAGCCACAGTGGTTCACTAAGCTTCTAGCTCTCAGCAGAGGAAGACGATACACAGAACCCACAAAATGCTGACGCCCACATGTTTGAGGTCACATGAGGAACGAGGAGATGGCCTCCGCTCCAGCCCGGTTCGGTGCTGCCCTCCTTCTTGGCTGGAGCTGGCTGCGAAAACCCAGGCTCTGTCCAGGCCTCATGTGTCTACAGCTTCCTTCCTGTGCGTGGAAGTAGGAGGCTGGCTCCGTTCCCCACGCTCGTTACCCAGATTGGGAAGCTGCTCGGATTCCTCGACAAAGCAGGGCAGTTCTTGCCTCCATCTCCCAGAGGCTAGGCTGAAGGGGGGACCCTGGGTCCCCTGGGGTGAGGGGCGAGCGCCCGGGGCCCTTACCTATGTGGCAGTTATACATCCAGATGCGGTGGCCGTCGTAGCGGGTCCTGCACTTCATGATGTTGTTGCTGTAGTCAGACTCGGCGACCTCATAGTTGGGGTTGATGACGACCTGGGAGCGGGGCAGACCGGAGTAAGCTGCTGAGACCCGCCTTGGCCACGCCCCAGTGCCCACCACAGGCCTGGAGCCCACCCACACCAGCCCTGCATCCAGAGCCGGGGCGACCTCATGGGAAGGAGCATGGCCGGTGCTGGGGGCAGGATGGGCCCGGGGGATGAGGGGGCGAGGTCCAGAGGAGTGAGGGTATGCGCCCCTGGCTGCCTGCCTCTGTGCAATTCACACACATACCCTCCCACAGAGAGGCCTTCATAAAGGGGTTACCCTGTCCTGGGGGCCCTGGGAGGCTTGAGGATAGTAGAGGCAGGAATTGGGGCCCAGGGTAGCCAAAGAAGAGGCTGCTGATAGGACCGAGGAGGAAGCTGGAGGCAGGACACGCTGAGATGGGGTGCAGATGAGGACCAGGCTGTGTGCTCCTGGAGGTGTGCCTTCTTCACACAAGCCCCTGCCTCTGAGTCCTCGCCCGCAGGCCCATCTGCCTGGAAGGCCACCCCCCAGTCTACCCTGGCTGGCTCTCTCCCGGCCTTGGCAGCATTACCGCTGTCTGCACGCAGGGCCAGGAGGTAATGGAGAGGGTCAGTGAATCCCAGGCCAGGGGAAGCTCCGTGTCTGTCCTAAGGGAAAAAATTCTTTTCCTTGAAACAGAGGCACTAACATGCTCCTGTTGAGTTAATTAGCTAATTGTAAAGTTCAGGCGTCAGGAACGCAGACATGATCTGGGTTTGCCGGGCTGTGAAATGGGCGTGCTAGTGGAGCCCTTCCTTGGAGGGCTCCATGCATTCACAGGGCTCAGGCCCAGCCAGGCCAGGCCTGGCATCAGGCTTCCAACGAGCCATCGTTATTAAATAGATGGCATTGGTCAGGACATGTGATGTCACCCCTTCCCCCAGCAGAGCGATAGCAGACCCCACACGGAAGCCCCCATGCACCGTGTACGTGCACAGAGACATGGATAGTCAGTTTTTAGAATAAAGAGCACTTTGGCTGGGCCTCTCCCAAGTCTGCAGTTTGGGGTTTGTGGGTGGAAAAGTGTTTGGCTGTCTGATTTCCAGCCTCTCAGACTGCCCAGGAAGACTCTCAAAGCCGCTCTGTGGTCACTTCTCTGCAGGTGTTGCTTCTTCCCAGGGCCGTCTGCAGGGTGGGGACCCTGGGCCAGGCTCTGGGCTGGCAGAGTGCCCCATTGGGCAAGTTTTCAAGGCAGGATGACACATTTCTGGTCACCTACTTTGCCACTCGGTGGGGCCAGCCCCAAAGCAAGCCGGATGGCTGTACAGGAATGTGACAGGACGCCACAGAGCCCCCGTGGGCCGGAGCACAACTGTGCCCCAGAGAGGGGGAGGTTGGTGGAGGCAGCCCCACTCCCACGCCGGCCAGGGCCCTGGCTGGAGCAGGCTGGAGCAGGCTGCTGTGTCTGCAGGGAGGCAGGAGAACCGTCCCCCCTGCAGACCCTTGCCCGAGGCCAGCTATTCTGGGAGACCCAGGTCACAAACACTGGCGAGTGAACTGCTCTTCATGAGATTACTTTCAGCTCTGACAGCACAGACGAGGCAGGGTGAGGGCCCTGGGAGAGGATGCGTGGAGGACAGAGCCTGTGTCAAAGGACATCGCAGGTGTGGGCACCTTAGAGTTTGTGGAACAGCTCCTCGGCCGGAGGACCAGATCTGGCTGCCCGTGTATTTTGATTTGCAAGTTTCAGGTGCCAGCTGAGTGCGGGTGTCCCAGGAGGCGTGCATGCCTCCGATGCTTAGGTTACCTGGTTGGCCCTGATGTGCTGACCCCTGGGCATAGGACTCCTGCCCTTCAGACTGGCCTCGCTGCCCTCATTTCCTGTTCGGACACCAGCAGGAAGGGGGACGCCTTCCCATCACCGGGAGAAAGGGCCCTCCTCCCATCCGCTGGGGCTGGACCCCCTCCTACCTGGAATAGGTAGTCTCCTGGGGGGACATCGGTGATGTCGACCCACTGGCAGTCGATGTCATGGCGATACACGTCCCAGCAGCCCATGGTGATGCCCTGCTCCCCGAAGTTGGCACACTCATAATTCTTCTGGATGTCTGTAGGTAGGGGCAGAGAGAAGCCCGGTCCCTTGCACCTGGGCCCTATTGCCTCTAGTGCTCGCCCTCTGTGCTCCCCTTCCCCCAGTGCGCCCCAAGAAGCCCTGCTGGCTGGGTACTGTTCCCAGAGCCCACGCTTGACAAATCTCTTCCTTACCCCAAGCCCTCAAACCTTTGCTTCCTCAGGGCTTGGCATCCTATCCCAACTGTGTAGATCTCCCAGCTGGTCTCCCCTCCCTGGACCCCTTGCCTGATTCTCTACCCACATCCTGTCTTGTCCTTTTAGGGCCAGCCAAGGGCCCCTCTTCCACAAAGCCCTCCCTGGCCCCTCTGGCATTCGCATTAGCTTGGGAATGAAGTGAGTGCTGATCTGGGAAAGCTCTGGTGGTGGTTATTTAGCTTAATGTGGGGGTCATCTTGCCGCCCTCTGGAGAGTCGGCACTTGGATGTGGGCTCAGGTCTGGTCTGTGCATCTGACCCTTCACTGGGTCGGCTGGTTGTGTGGCACATAGGACATGCTCAAAACTCATTCGTTTGGGTGATTTCATGGCATGGCAAGTCCACGGCTGAGTAATGAACATGCATTTGCCAAGAGGCTAACCTGTCCTGGCACTGCTTGAAGCCCTGGGCATATGCAGAAACAGCACTGTGTCTCCCCTGAGTTCCAGTCAGGTCAGGTGGCAGATGTGCCTACCCGTGATCAGAGGTGGGAGCTGAGTGCCGCCTCCGGGGGAGTCAAGAGACCTGGGAACCTCAGAACGGGTCTTTTGGGTTTGGACTTGGGAGGCCATGAGCCTGTGGGGTGGGGGTTTGGCACTGGGACCCAGGGAGCCAGAGGTGGAGGGGAACTATGTGCCAGGTTTGGGCCTCACCAGGGGACCATGTGGACCCACCAGTGCCCACTGGCAGAACTCTGGGGGGATCCAGCATCTTCACAGCTGGGCCCTGCCTACAAGCTCCAGCCCCGAGCTATAGCCACGGGAAGGCCTGAGGGGAGAAGGGGTCATGGGGAGAGTCAGCAGTGGCCAGGGTGACAGAGTGTGGTGTCAGGCCTGGGCTCCAGGACAGGTGGGAGCACTGGAGTCCCTCTGGAGCCACCACACAAAGATACCTCCTTCACATTCTGTGTCCTCCAAGCAGAAGCTGGCTTTGTGGCCCTCTGCCACTTTGGTACCGTTGAGGTTCAAGAGGTCATAGTGGGTGAACACTTCCATGCTGTGGTAGTGCCTGCAGAGAGAGAGTGAGTGAGAAAGGCAGGGGGGCAGGTTACAGGTCAGTGGCTGGAGCTGCCGCCTGCAAGCAGTGGGGTCCTGCGTGGTGGCCTGTGGAAGAGGAGTAGGTGACAGGGCCTGAGGAAAGGGAGGACAGAAGCAGAAGCTGGTATCTGTGGTGCTCCCCCACGAGGGGAGGCTTGCCCATCCGGGCCTCGGCTCTCTCACCAGCTGAACAGGAACAACACTGCCTGGACGCAGGCGGCCTCGTGGGGATTAGCAAGGTGCCCGGGGAGGCAGGGGACCTGTCATGCTGTCCGCTCCATACGTGAAGAGCTCTTTACTCAGTGCTGTTTATAACCCTCCTGGGCACGACTCTCTGTCCCAGCCCGTTTCTGTATTGCACACTTACTGCAGACCGATAAAAGTGACTTTCTGAGATCTCCGGGAAACTTTCTGAAGTGGGGATACGGCGGGGAGGGAAAGGACAGAAGGGGGAGGGCATGTGCGGGAGGGGAAAGGCAGGAAGAGCAGACATTGGCGAGTCGGGGGGTATCCGGACTCAAGGCAGAAGGGCCCCCAGGTCACCGCACCAGCTCGAAGTGGGCGGCAGGAGTCTGTGCCCCTCGCCTGGGACATGTAAAAAGGGGCCGAGGGGGGCTCACAGGCCCTTGGGAAGGAGCAGAGCGTGGCAGGCACATCCCCATGGGCTCAGGATGAGAGCAGAGGAGGGAGAGCTCGTGTGTCCCCGTGTCTCTTGTTCCTGCGAGTTGTTTACATAACAGTGTCCCATCTCTTGGCTCCGGAGGAATTGAGAACAGATGCAGATTCTTGGAAAGTAGTGCCTTTGGTGCAGAAAAAATAAGGGGAAGATGGCTGCCGCGTGTGGCCAAGGGCCTCCCTGAGGCCCAGCCCGAGCTGCACCACGTGTGTCTCACAGGCATGTGCAACTATGCGAACACGCTTGTCTCTGGCATCACAGGGACACGGGCAAATGCGGAAACAGAGATACAAGGCACCCAAGGCACGGGCAGCAAAACTACCCAAGCTTCTTCCTCAGGTAAGGGGATGATCACAGGACCCATTCTTAGGGGTCCCAGAAGGACTGAATCAGAGAAACCACAGAAAGACCTCCCAGGGGGCTTGTAACAGAGGGGTTCTCAGCACCTGTCAACTCTCTCGTCGTCACTCCCGCTCACAGAAGTACCACGAGTAGTGTTCGTGTGACCACTGCCGTCACTACCCTTCCTGCTACCCTTCCCAGCCTTCCTCACCCCGCCAAGGCCCACGGGGCTGGCCTCAGGCTCCCTCCATGGGAGCAGCGGCAGTCAGGACAGCGGCAAGAGGGGAATTAAAACGATAGGTTTTCAGAGAGGAAATTAGAGGTTCTTTCCCCCTTTCTCCTATGTTTGCTTGTGCTAAAAATAATGCCAGGAGTTCCTAACTTGGGCTCTTCTCAGGTTGCTCGTTTCTGAGTAAAGCGATGCTGAGCCAGGGGCCCCCTGAGAACACTCACAAGGACACATTTTGTGGCAAGTCGAAGCCATGACTCCGAACGAGTCTATTTTGGCTTCTCGAAGGAGCAGGATGAGACATGAGGTCTGACTCACTGCCTAAAACATGTCTGCATCTTTCAGAGAGGGGTTTATGTTACCATGTTTACCGGCTGGAAAGACTGAAGAGAAATGGGTTTATGTTCCGTTGTCTAAACAAAATTCAGACGCAGTCCACAGATGGACTCTTGTAAGGCTGACCTTCTCCCGCTCCTCCTGCTTCCTGCAGACTTGATTTAAGAGTCTTCCCTAGCTCTTCAGTTTTTCCTCTGCCAACACGAGGATGGAAACAGCTGGTTTGGAGCCTCTTGATTCCAGCTAGCTGTAGTCCTGGGGCTCCTGTGTTTCACCTCTGGGGCAGGTGTGGACATCACTCCCTGCGGCCTCGTCTCCCTCCCTGCCGGCTGGCTGTAGAGACCTGGGCACCCCCTGCCCCCCCCCACCCAGGAAATGCAGATGGAGCCTCCTGGAGGGCAGGAGGGCACGTATTGGTTATGGGTATATCTCCACTTTCCACACTGAGGTGTCCTGACCCTTGAAAGTTTAAGAGGGGACTGGAGATCCATGTGGTGGTGGGGGGGTGGGCTAGGGAAATGACAACTTGGAAAGAAATTCCAGAACCTCAGGAGAGAGAGAATAACCTGACATTTAGCGGAAGTCGTTGTGACCCAGAGAAAAGGAAGGATGGCCTTCTACCTTAAGACTCCGGAGCTCAGTATGCTAAGACATGATGTCAGTGGAAGAAGGAGATGATGGAGATGTGGAAGATGGGCCACGCCCGTCCAGAGGAAGATGGCAGCTCTGTTTTCCTAGGTCCCTGGGGACCCACATAAAACTCTGAATCAGAAAGTCGGTGTGCACTGCAGAAATGCTGTCGCCCTTCACCCTGTCCAACCCTTGCCACATGTCCCCTGGTGCCTCCAGAATGGACAGTCCTAGCTGGGGCTCAGCTGCAGCTGCGACAGTGATCCTGTCCCCACTGCAGAGTATATGAGGAGGGGAGGATGGTGGCGGGTGTTCCAGGCTCACGAGGTGCTGTCATGAAGGGTGAGGGCCTTCTGCTCACTCCACCCACCCTCCCCATGTGCTGGGAGCCCTCTGGCCAGAACAAAGCCCTACAGATGGGACAAGGGCCTAACATTGGCTCCCAGAGGCCACATCGCATTTGTGGGGCTTTGATCCAAGATGGGGCCTGGGAAAGTCCCCTCTTTGGAGCAGGGCTGTTCCCAGGTCACTGGGCTGGGCCCTGGGCTGGGCCTCCACCGCCCTGCTTGCCTCTCGTGGGGCTGCCTGTAGAATGAGGACTCATCTCCGGGCCAAAGCAGGGGCAGAGTGGCTCTATGTCCAGCTCTGCCTGGACCCTGCCGGACCTGGGACACGATATGCCAGTGAAGTAGGTGTGGCCCCGCTCCCTGGGGCACAGGCAGGGTCATTGACCCATGGCACGGTGCATATAAGAGAGGACATCTCAGGGCATTTTCTTCTACCTCTAGTGGGCAAGGAAGGTGCTAAGGGGGTCAGTCTTTAGGTTTCATTTGAAAGCTTTCAAAGAAGTTCTGTTCCTCACTGTAGCATTAATCACATTGGGAGTGATAATTTTCCCCATGCACACTGATTTGAGCCAGGGTTCTCAACTTTGGCTCCACAGTCAGTAAATCTGCTGAAAGAGGATGTTAAATCTACTAGAAATAATTTTTTGTTTTTGGGTGAAGAGGGCCTGCTTTCATCATACTCCCAAAGGGACCCAACCGAGGTTTGGGGCCAGAAGTCCTATTGAAAGGTCCTCCTACAGAGCCTGGACATGTCCCCTGGAGCTTTGGAGGCTGGGTGCTGGGGGAGGGCAACACTCTTATGCTCCCTGAGATCTCAGTTACCGATGAGGAAGGGGTGGCTTGAAGGGACATATGCTTGGCCAGCATGTTTTTTTCCACCCATCCCTCCCAAACCACTGATTAGAACATCTGTAAGACAGAAATGAAACAGGATGACAGGAAAAGCATGGGGTGGGGTGGGGTAGAGACCAGGACGCTGGAGCTCCAGATCAGAAGGAACACGTCCGTAGTGTCACCATGTGTATTCTTAGAGGACAAACCACTGCTTGGAGAGCTAGCAGATGTCCCACGGAGACTCCCCCCATGTAATGTGTGGGCGGACCGCCACGTGTGGGACAGAGATGCAATCATGTCCAACTTACAGTGGGCAGCGTCAGCCCCTGCCGGCCCAGGGCTCCCACCCATATGCTTTCTAGAGGCCATCAGGCACCAATCTGCTCACGACTTCAGTTTTACTCTCTGACGTCCACCCTGCTGAAGGCTGACATACTTCTGTATGGAGACCGAAAATTCCCTGGCTAATTAGGACATTCAAAACACACGGCTAATAATTATGAAGGAAAATCAACAAGTTCTTAAGTTCTATCCCTAGGCTTTTTCTTTTGAACCAGATTGAACAGTCAATCCCTAATCCGGTTTGACTGTGACAGGAGCATCCATTGGGACATGGAGAAGCAGGCGAGGACAGGTTTCTGATGAACATGCAGCAGAGGTAACGGAAAGAGCTGGAGTCAGACAGACGCAAGCCGGGGATCTGCGCCCGGCAACTTCCTGTTGGACTTCCTGGACCAGCCCTATAAACACAGAGCCTCCACTCCCTTACCCCTGAAAATGTGCCTGGCACTGAGAAGGGGGTCAATAAAAGTCAGTTCTAATGCCCCTCATGGGGGTCGCTATGTTTTCCAGTTGGAAGGACGCCTAGTCCTGGCTGGGCTGGGGCTCCTCAGACTTAAGACATGACATACACACCATTGCCTGGTGATCCTGACAAAATGCAGATTCTGGGGCGAAGGTCTGCCACCGAGTGACTCTGCCCGCCCGCGGGCCTCCCTGTGAGAAGGAAGGAGCTCTGCCGCAGAGATGGAGGGCATCCAGGGAGAGGGGGTGCTCACTGGGGACCCCTCGGGGGCTTGCTGCCCTATTGCACGGCAGGGCTCCCTCCCTTCGTCTTCAAAATTGTGTTCTCTTCTGTTCCCTCTCCCTGCCCAAGTCAGGTCCCTGCAGGAAAATCTGAACAAGCTAGGGCAGTGGGCTCTGGATTAGAATGAGCATCAAAGGCAAAGAGAAAGAAAAAGCAAGGAGATGAATGGGTGGTTTCTGTTGGCTCCAGCTAGGGCCAACTCTAGGATTTCTGTTCTGGTGCAGGATTCATAGCACTGGGGCCAAGTCCACAGGCTGAGGGCTGGCAGGGACACTGGAGGTCCCAGCTGATGTGGCCCAGATGGTCTGACATCACTCAGCTGGTTGGAAGCAAGGCTGGGTTGAGAGACTGGGTCTTATGACTGCTGGGCCCAGAAGCCTTGCCTCCACACCCACTACCTTCCTGGAGATATTTCAAATATATATGTATATATTTTTTTGAGTATATTTAAAAAAATATTTTATTTATTTATTTGACAGAGAGACAGCACAAACATGGGGAGCGGCAGGCAGAGGGAGAACAGACTCCTCGCTGAGCAGGGACCTGACATGGGGCCCGATCCCAGGACTCCAAGATCATGATCTGAGCTGAAGGCAGATGCTTAACTGACTGAGCCACCCAGGCACCCCTCACATATATTTAAAAAAATCCAAAAATTGCGGAACCCCTAAGCACCATGCAGAGCGTGAACTGGACGTGAAAACCATCAACCGAAGTGTCAGTGGAGATTAAACAAACAAGATGTTTGTTCCCTAACATTAGGTACTGGAGGCAAGAAAGAGACCAGGCTAGGGGAAGGTGAGGGGGGCCGGGGCAGCTGGCGGTGGAGAATGGCTCAGAAATGTGGAAGGCCACTGTGGCGACCTGGACCCCCTCTAATGTGGGCAGACCTCCTGGATGTGTGGCCTCTCGGCTCGCTCTAGAAGGACCCTGCGATTCTGATTCCTATGCGGGCCCTGCACCGTGTTACGCTGCTAGTGATGCAGGAGGGCTCACCTGTGGCAATCATGCCAGATCCACGCATGGCGGCCATTCTTGGGTCGGAAGTCAGACTGCCCGTTGTTGTGGATCTGGGAAGAGAAGCGCAGAAGGCGGCGGTAGCCTGTGGTGGGGTTGGTTTGGGCGGCCGAGGCTGAGAGGCAGTTCTCCTCCATGGCACACTGGAGCATGAACATGGGGCGGTCCTCTAGGTAGGTGCTCTGCTGGACGATCTCCGCATTGAGGACCAGGTCGGGGGCAGCTGGGGAGCACAGACACGGTGTTCAAGCAAGATGAGCGACCCCCCTCACCCCTCCAAGTCTTCTGCTTTGGACTCCTGAGCTGGGACCAACCCCATCCCTGCCTAGCATCACCATCTGGGACGGGCTCACGGTCTCTCCAGGTCCCCTCCTTGAGGAATGTTACCCCAAATTCCTCTTCCCCTCCTCGGAGATTCCTCTCGGACATCTCTGCAGTGACCAGTGCAACATGATGGGCAAGACACAAGCGTCCATTATATTGTTATCTCTCGTTTTGGGTGGCTGGAGATTTTCCATCATAAAATACAAACAATAACAATGATACTATGCTTCCTGGAGAGAGAGCCCCGTGAACACCTCGGTCTGATCCTTCTGGGAGAGAAGCACAGTTTACAACACGTGTGATAGTGTATGTAGATTTACAGTCTGCTAATACCATCTCCCTTAAAACAGATCTTGACTTATTTCCTTGTTAATAAATACCCATTACACATGCATTTTATGGCTGCATAGTATTGAATTCATAGCCCTACCTCCTATTTCTCGATACACCGGGTGCTTGCCTTTTCTCACCGTTAAAGATAAAGCTGTGATAAACATCCAGGAGTAAGTCTGTGTATATAACTTATTTCTTTAGAGGGTGTTTTTAGAAGGGACATTGTTGGACAGAAGGGCTGCGTGTTTTCAAGGCTCTGATGCATGTTGCTCAATAACGGATTCTTCCAGTTTCCACGCATACCGTTGCTCTGCATGAGAGTTTCCACCAGGTGCATTTTTAAAAAAAAAGATTTATGTATTTATTTTAGAGAGAGAAAGTGCAAGCTCAGGGAGGGGCAAAGGGGGAGAGGCAGAGAGAGAAGCAAATACCCGGCTGAGCGAGGCTCCTCACACCTCAGGGCTCGATCCCTTAGCCCTGAGATCATGACCTGAGCCAACTGAGTCTGACACTTAACGGGTTGACTGCGCCACCCAGGTGCCCTCAGGTGCATTTTTTAAAACAAAGCTTGATTGAATCAGTGAGCACACTGTACACTACAGGTGTTTTTAAAAAAATTACCGATGGCCACACTCTATATTTCCTAAACAAGCCTATTAGAAGGTTTATCTTTTTTACAAAAGGGTTAACTGTAGGTTTCCCATTAAAAGTCAGATTCTACTGACTATTTCTAGTACATCTGAATTCACGAAAGTATTGCCTGTGAATTACTTGTAACGGGATCCATCCTTCATTTTCTGACAAGTTGCTTGTAACTGGAGCAGGTGTGCGTCTGAGCTTTGTTTCTCTCAAGTTCACCAGAGCCTGGAGCGTTCCCCATGACCCCCAGGCTGCGCATGGAGACACACTGGGACCCCCTGGGGCCGGCAGCCTCTCGAGAGCAAATCCACCTGCAGGGGATGGATGTGGAGCTGAAGGGTCTGGAGGGGGCCACACAGATGAGATGGGGGTAAGGAGTGGAAGACAGCAAGTGGAGGGTTCTCCTTTGTTGAGAAATACTTCTTCTTGGAGGACACACACCAGGAGGCAGCATGGCTGGTGCCGAGTGTCCTGGTCACACTTTTATTGGAGGCTGTAATGAGTCTTATGCACTGTCTGTACCACAGTCGGTACTCCGTGGACAGCACTTCTGCTTCCATCTGAGCTGAGCAAACGGGTCTCCCTTGCTCTTTCTCTCTGTCTTTCAACCAAGCATTCCAGTGAACCCTGTGCTAGGCTCTCTGGAGAGTGCTGCACAAGGCTGAACTTACGTTGTCACAGGAGAGACAGACAGAAGCCCATATTAGCTGCTTAATTACAGTTGTGACCAGAGCCAGAAGGAGACATATGGAGGGCGTTGGAAATTATAACCAGGGAACCCAGTGGTGGCGAGGAGGTTGGGAAGGATTTCTTTGGAGGCAATTAGGGTTTAGTTGCTCCCTGGAGGGTGAGCAGGGATTACAAGGAGTAGCCCTACAATGCTAAGTAGCACGAGTCAGGTCCCTGAAGCATAAAGGGGCACCTCTGTGGCTGGGCCACCAAGGAGGGGTGGGAGGTGGGAGGTGGCTCCAAATGAGGCTGGACAACACGTGCCTTGTGCAAATTCCCAAATTCACCTAAGTGCTGTGGGGAAGCCTGGAGGGGCTTGAACAGGACAGAAGCATGCGTGGGAGACCAGCATGGATTCCGGCCCTGGGGTGGGGGAGCCATCGGAGGGGCACCCGTCACTGTGTGGGGGTGCCGCCGAGGAGCCTCTGCACTGATACAGGCTGGAGGAATGGTGCCTGGACACGGGCCGAGACTAGAGGGAGTAGAGAAGACACGAGAGGTAACAGAGAAGACGGAGTGTATATGGCAGGGAGGGGGTGTGGGTCAGTGGGAAGAGCGAGAGAAAAGGAAGACTTGCAGATACAGGGTGGAACTGGTCAGATGAGAAATAGTAATTATGCAGAATATTCCTCATCTGCCAATACTGTAACATGCATTAAGCCAGATCCACTAAGAGCTGTGTTCCTGGCCCAAATGGCCACCGTTCCCCCGTCTACCCCAGGAGTCACTCTGAGTGATGCCTTTGGCCTAACTTGAGTTCTCAGAGCCCCATAAAACTCATTTTTCACCTGCCATGAGGAAGTCAAGGGCACTGTTGATCTCATAACTGTCTGTCTGCATGAGAAATTCCTTTCCATCTCAGAATCTAGAACAGTGGGCATCTCTCATCTCACGGGTATATTTCTACTTCATGGACACTATGGATGACATTAATGACCAGGTTTCCCTCCTTCCTTTGGCTGTTAGGAAGCTCCTGGTGAATTTTATGACCTCCCGACAGTACACGAATAGGACTTTATAGCACGTATTTTTTTTTAATCTCTCTCTCAGTTCCATTTTGAGCCAGTACTTTTTTGCCAATCCCTACTTTTCACATCTGATTTTCTCCTAGGCTACCTTGAATTTTATTTAGGTTTATGTTATTTTCCTCTTGGAAATGATGGTATATTACAAATATAAATAAATTAAGAAGTCAAGAAAAGGCCCTTGACTGCTTCTCTCTGTTTGGATGTTCCTCCGGGGAGGCGGTTAAGAATGACGAGCTCTTCCTCGGACGGGGTGGTTTGCCCGGAGAAGCTCACGCCTGGGGGGTGGGAGGAGGGCAGTCCTGACTTAACGAGGAAGGCTTAGAAAATGCTGGGTGAGTCTGAAGGGGTCAGTGGTGCAGGAAGCTCACTAGCTCAGGTCTGGCCCCCCTGGCTTTCCATGACGGTAAGAGATGGCACACTACTGTCTTCTGGGCACGCATGCGTGTTTCCTGTCATATTTAATTCCCATCGTCTAGGAAAAACCGTAACTAGAGATCAGAGTGGTTAACTCTGCCAAGATTAGCTAATAAAGGGCAGGTGGGGTCTGCTCTCAGGTTCTCTGGCCAGATCCGGGACCTCTTGTGTGGTTTTGGAAGGCGAGGGCGAGAGGGCAGCACTGTCGCAAGGCCCCCGAAAGCAGCGTGCCCACAAGGCTGCAGGGCTAGTCCTCTCTCTCTCTCTGCAGAGAAGGGAGCCTTCATGAGCTGGGCCACTCTGAGTCCCCGTAGGGGTTCCCCTTCTGTTTTCAGTCTCTCTAGGATTCCCAGGGACTCACCAGGAAGCTAAGTTGTCTCCAAGGTGTGAAAACAAGCAATGCTTTTTGGAGCAGGTCGAGGAGAAGGAAGCCAACACACACGGAGCCCCGGGTATGTGCTCCATCTGCTTCCCTGGCCTCAGAAGCGGCCCTGAGGAAGGTGCTGTCTTCCTTGTTAACTGGTAAGAGCTGGGAGTTCTCAGGGACAGAACTCATGGAAGGTCCCCTGGTCTCCGGTGGCCCCGCCATTTGAACCCAAGGCTCCCAGACTTCCCAGTGCCTCCCTCCTGCTTCTCTTTCCACTGTCAGCAGGCAAGTGTTGGGGTGTCTGAGCATGTGACCCCCAAGGACTCTCACTTTCTGAGCAGGCGACTCCGGCCCCATACTGCACCGCGCCCTGGGGGCAGGCCACATCCTCGTCCTGGCGGCAGTGTGCCAGGGACAGCTCGGTTCCCGAGCACTTCACCCCGCTCATGACCACCTTGTTGGCGTAGATATTTCCGTGCCAATACCAGGTCTCCTGGAGGAATCAAAAGACATGGGAAGCGTGTCACCGTGAGCTGTCACTTTCTCGTATTCGGTCAACTTTCAGCCTCAGGAAAATCCCAAGGCTGAAGCTAAATGTAAGCCCACTTTTTCTAATGGGGACAGCGGCGGCACACACAGCCACGGCCCCGAGTCATGCAGTTTTCTGGTGGTGGAGTTGGGGAGAGCCCCGTCCTCTGGCTCTGCCTCTGGTCCCCGTGGGGAAAGTGTGGCTAAGGTTTTGGTCAAACGGCTGTCCAGTGTTGTGTGTCAGGAACGGCAGGTGCCGGTAACTCAGGCTGCTTGCTCCCCAGCCCTGAGCCCAGGGGCAGACAGGACTTGCCTGTCAGGGTCCTGTCTCCTCTAAACCTGCACATGATCTCGGAGTCCTTGGCACAGTGCTCCTGGAGACACTGCCGATCAATCAGAACGGGCAGGAGAGAAGAAACCTGTTCACATGTGATAGCTCATCATGCGTACATCCTACTGGTTCTCCTTACGGTCGTCCTCTGGAGAGAGGACTGGGACCTCGAGAAGGGACGGGGTGCGTAATCGGTGGCAGAGATCCGGGCCCACGTCATGACCCTGCTGAGGCCCAGGTGTGTTAAGAATGAGCTGACCGGGAACGAAAATAATGGGATGGGTGCTCTGTGAAAATGCACTGTTTTCTCCTCTTGCTTTGGAGCCCCAGGGAGGGCCCTGGCTTGTCAAAGCAGCATTAGTGTAGACACTGTGGGAATCCAGGACCCCGGAGGGAATGGGCAGGGCTCTCAGAGGCTGGGCCCTTCTGAATGGTAGAATGAGGAACCACAGGACAGCTCAGGACTCAGCTCCTACCCTGGACCCAGCAGCCCGTGGCAGGCAGTCAGGCTCTGCAAGGCTTCGGAGCGGACCCGAGTCCCTCCCTAAGAAATCCTGTTCCGGAGGCAGGACCCCCATCCCCCACCCCGCCCTCCTGCACAAGAGCTAGGGGCAGGGTTAGCAAAGCAACGTGGGGCCTCCAGACATTTTCCTTTTCTCAACACTGAGAAAGTGTCTAGAGCCAGGACACTGAGGACCTGAGGGGTTCCTTTCATGTTACAGGGAGGAGAAGGGATGTCTGGGTGGGCAGCTGCACTGGCCCAGACTATTACACAGAAGGCTGGTGGGGGTAGAGATGGGAACAGACCTCAAGTCTTCCATCTCTGGCTTCTCCTCCCCCAACAGCCTCCTTCTCACAATGTGTCCTCACAATACAGCTTGAAGAAGTCAATGATTTTTGAGGCCAAAGTGCTTCTTGCCTCTCCTCTGCTGCCTTTCAATAGGGGCAGAGGCTTAGCTGCCTTCAGCGGAGTCCCTCTCTTTCAGGAAGGGGCTGGCTGGATGGTGGGAAAGGCTTAGATGTTTACTAGCCAATCAAGGGGAGAAGGCCTGGGTACAGACGCCGGATGGGAAACACGGTCTGGACAGAGGGGCTTCCAAGGGAGTGAGAGCTAAGACCTCTGGGGTGCCAGGGCTTTGGGCTGGGTGGTTTTCACTACCCCATAGGACTGAGTTGCTTCCCTCGGCATAGGCACATCAGAACACCCCAGAATCAGCCCACAGCCCAGGGTGAATCTCAGTGCTCTAAGCAGAGTAGACCCTGGAAACCAGAGTCCAGCCCCATATTCTGTAGCGGAGAAAAGAAGTCCAGAGCGGAACATGACCCAGAGCCGAGGCCAGGATGAGGTTCCTGGTCCCTCTCCCCGCAGCTCAGGGCACTTTGCTGTCCACCTACCGGGCAGCTGGGGAAGGTACATGGAAAGCAGTTCTGACTGCGAGGGTCAGGGTCACATTGGATGGAAGGGGCCGAGGTGGGGGCTTCTCACCTGGAAGGCGTTGCTGGCAAACCCCAGGCCCAGCTGCCGGCAGACCACCATGGCCTCCACAATGCCCCAGTTCTCGCCACACACCGTCCCCCATACAAGGGACCCGTTCCTCTCCACTAGCACCTCCACACGGCCCTCGTAGGGGTTCCGGCCCCCATTCAGGCGCAGCTGTGAACAGAAAGAAAGGCAAAGTCACCAGATAGGAACGGAGGGAAGCTGCCCCACCGTATTGCCATCAGTCTCAACTTCCCCCAAACCGGGGATTCCTGCCTGGGACACAGTCAGCGTCAGCAGCATCACTGAGAGCCTGCTGCGAGTCTGCATGGTGCCCAGTGCAGGCTGGTGTATTAGGTCCCGACCTGCAGGCAGCCCAAGGCCTTAGAGGCCTGGGCACTGACCCCCACTGCTGCACCAGCCCCTGCTCCCTGCTGCCATCCCTGAGACGCCTGGGGAGGGCTGCCCTTAGAAACAGACACCCAGGAGGATGCACCAATGTTAGAACTTAAATGTTAGAACTTAAAATTATTAAAAATGTTAGAACTCCCTGAGACTTCTTCTTGGGCCCTTTGGTCATCAGCACACCCTCTGCTTGGCTGGTTCCAGCTCCCAATCTCATCTGCCCCCGTCCCCACTGTCCTCTCCACCAGAACTCCCTTCTGAGACCCCGTAACCAGCCGCCTATTTGACAGTTCAAATACTGTCATAGTCCACGTGTCAGTTTCAGGGAGACCCCAAATCTGAACGTGCATC
Source organism: Mustela lutreola (assembly GCF_030435805.1). NCBI lineage: Eukaryota > Metazoa > Chordata > Mammalia > Carnivora > Mustelidae > Mustela > Mustela lutreola. The sequence goes on along the minus strand of NC_081290.1, from coordinate 163,551,938 downwards.
TTCTCCATCTCCATCTAAACCTGTGTTCTATCTCCTTGTTCCCCTATTGCAGCAAAAGGCACTCCCGTGTACTCCAGGGGCAGCACACTTTCTGCAAAGGGCTGGGAGATGTTTTAGGGTTCATGGATCGTGTGCTCCGTGTCACAAGTACTCAGCTCTGCTGCACAGCTTAAGAGCGGCCCGGGCTAATGGGTCAATGGCCAAGCGTGGCTGTGTTCCCAGTAAAAGTATAATGACAAAAACAGGCAGAGGGATCGGTCTGGCCTGCGAGCTGTCCTTTGCTGATCTCAGTTGACTCTGTTATACAAGCCAGCCATCCCGAGCCGCCCTCCACACCGTCCTCTCTCTCTCCCCCACAACAACCAGTCAGAATCTTCCTCGGTGGATTTTATCTCCAAAGTCTCTTTCCAGTTCCTCGCTTCCCTTCCCTCTGCGTGGACCCTCCTGTCTCAGGGCCATCATCCCCTGCCCGAGCCAGACCCCCTCCTTCTCTCCCGGCCTCCGCTCTGGACTTCATCACCTGCTTGTCTGGTCAGAAGCCAGCGTAAGCTCTGAAAGGCCCCTGCTCGTATCGCTTCCTGGCTCGGAGCATGGCAGCGGCTTCCCCTTGCTCCGCCACTCACGCTTCCATCCTGTTCTGTGACCTCCAGGCACGCAGGCCTTCCTCCGGTTTTCACGGCTACCTCTCTTGCCCAAGTCACACAGTAAGCCCCGTGTAAGCCCACTACGTATAGGTGCCCTTCTGCCCAGCTGATTTTTGTTCACCCTTCTGATTCCGCACCCTGAGCCACTTCCCTCTCATTGGGGTCCTTGGCCATGGACACACTCCATCGCTCCCTACACGTCTCCCTCTGAGCACTTCCAACAGTTATAATTAAGCTAACTCGCCATTTGTTTAACATCTGTCTCCCCTGCGCGAGTGTAAGCTCCTAAGAGCAGAGCTGTGTTTGTGCGGTTTCCTGTGTGATCGAGAATTAAGACGGTACCTCACAAATATCAGGCTCTCCAACAATACATTTGGAAAGAACGAATGAATGATCAGTCTTATGGACTGAAAGCATGGACCAGCTTAGGCGAGCTCAAGCAGAGAGATCTAGAGATTGGGGAAGGGCTCTAAAAATGCTCGCCTTCATCCAAACACCTTACACTGCTTCCTTTATACGCCTAGCAATTCATTCCTTTGGGACAAGGCATGACGCCTCCAGGAACCCTCACATACTGGGCTGTTGCCTTGCCAATTCTTAGAAACAGCATAACTCCTGGGACATACATCTCAAATCTTATTATGGATTTAGGAGTTTCAAAGGTCAATGAGGTCAGCTGGCAAAAAGACAAGCCAAGGGCAGCCATGATGCCGGGTCTACCTCCCAGGCTTGTGGAGAGGAAGATTTAAATGAGATAATTCATGGAAAATCCTCACATCGTTAAGTGCTCAAGAAATATTAGTCAGCATCCTAGTAATGATCTTTATTAGGGTGGAGTCCCTTCAGAAACCAAAACTCTCTTCAGAAGAACTAGAAGGGTTTCTAGGCAAGAAGAAGGCTGGCCTTTGGGAGGCCAACATTTGTCTTCTGAGCGTTTCTGGGCTAAGAGCCGGGGTGAAGGTAGGCACTGGACACGGTCTTAGATCTGGATCATACTTTACCCACGACTAACATATCTTTGGGTCTATGTAAAAACACAGACAAATAAGAAGAGCAGAGCCACTGAGAAAATCCCAGAACAGCAGAAGGCAGGCTACCGGGCTTCAACATGCCAAGGAAAAGGCAGCACCTTGGGCAGGGTGTGTGTTTAAACCTATCAGGGGCAACTCTAGGTCACCACGGGCCATCCCCCTCCCCTTGCCCCCACCAAGCCCGTGCACCCTGGGGAGGTGGAGGCTATGGGAATGAACCATCCGGTAGGCCAGGTGAGCACTGAGGCTAATGCCAGTGGGCAGTGAGGCTAAGAGCAGAATGACTTTTAATCGGGTTTGTTACTGTTTTAGAGTTCCTTGTGGACAGTGCCTTGCCTCATGGACTATTGTAACAGTGAGTGACAGGGACCAGGGTTCCACAGCTCTGGGAGTTTCAAGATGCACTGTGGGCCTTTTCTTATTTTCTAGAGAAGACCAGAGGGAGCAAGAGGCCAGCCATGAAGCTCTAACATAGCCCAGGACACCGTTCTCCATGCCCCGGGCCCCACTCTGAGGCCCCAGCATTCTGGAAACAGCCAGATGTGCCAGCTAGAGGTGTTCTGCCCTCACCAGCATGGGAGGAACACCGAGAGGCCTCGGGTCAGCCAGCGAGGATGCCAGGGAAGGTCCAGCGTCCTTAGAGTTTCTGAAAATAACCCTGGCACTTCCTTATTCCTTTGATTCTCGATGGCAGTAGTCTGGGGTCTGAAAGAAGGGTGTGGAGCACGGGCAGCTACGTTCTCCTGAACACCAACAGGGAAAGCAAAACCCTTCCCGCCAGTGGCGTCCAGCAAGGCTGCCTAGTGTTTTGATAAGGTTGTGGTTAACCAGTCCCACACCTATTTTGGGACGTGAGGGGGTAGGAGGCAAGGGAACACGACCCGGATGTCAGCCTGAAAGGAAGTACAGGCACTTGCCAACTCAACATTCCTCACACAGGCTTGGCCTTGCTAACCAGGCCAGGCCAGGGGAGGCCCACAGCTCAGAGGTGAACCGGTGGTCAGCAGGGGTGGTCGCCCGGGAAGCCCACCTGCCCTTCCTAGAGCCTCCTGGGCTTGGCTACCCCCTCCCAGCAGCAAGAGGAATGAGGCTTTGCTGGGGCCAGATGACCAAAGCTGCCGGCTTCCAAGTGTGCGGTCTCTAGTAGCCATTCAAGAGAAAAGTCAATTTCCTACCAAACGGGGGTGGCAGAGAAGCCAGGGAAATCATCTCTCTCAACGTCCTTCTTTCCAGAGGAGTAAACTCAAGCCTCAAAGAAATTATGGAAGGAATCAGCCAGTGAGTGACGGCAAACTGACTGGTGTGCCCATAGAATTCCTGCGCCGCAGCCCAACCCGTTAATATGGCTGTATTGGGAGAAAGGGTGTTTCAAGAGGTAATTACATTAAATGAGGTCATAAGGATGGGCCCTAGTGCAATACGGTGGGCACACTTATAAGACGAGGAAGAGACACGGGGGATGCATACACTGAGGCCGCATGAGGACACAGGAGGAGGCGGCCATCCGCAAGCCAGGGAGAGAGGCCTCGGCAGAAACCAGCCCAGCCAGCACTTTGATCTTGGATTTCTAGCCCCTCCAGTTGTGAGGAACAACATTTTTAGCGTCGAAGCCTCCCAGTCCGTGGTGTTTTGTTACGGCGGCCCCAGCAAACCAACCCGTGATAACAGCTGAGAGTCTTGGCGGTTCTGTCTGGCATACCTGCCGGTGCCCTTGGCAGCCCCGAGCCACACCACGTGACGGGCTGGCCTGCTGCAGGGCCGAGGCAACCCGTATGGCCTGTGAGACTTTCTTTCACAGGGGACCTTGCTCATTTCCTTCCCTCGGGGGATGGGAGGCTGGGGTAAAATCTCCCAGGCCTCCTGCTTGAGCTCAGGGAGCACCTGCTGGACCCTGGAGGGCCCATGCAAGGGTGAGGCCGTTGGTGCTGGGAGCACAGTGTCCCTGCTGGCATCACCGAGCGCACAGCCTGGTTCAGCCATCCCAACCACAAAGTGCATCTGCAAAACATCACTTTCTTTGGCCTAGGTCTTTCATTTGGGTTGAAAACCCCACTCCACCTACCCACCTCCAATCAGCCTAAAGGTCAGGCTGCCGCTGCATACCAGGACCGGGGCACGTCACCTTCCACATCTCCGTTCAGCTATCTTGCACGGTTGCCAGACGACTGGAGATGGCAAGCGTCTCCCGTAGCCATGGACTTGTGGCCCATGCTCCCACTCACCCACAGGCAAACGCACAGCTTGGCTGGGGGCTGTGGGGGTCCCAGTTTGGATCCAAACGCATGTCGTGGCTGACTGGTTTGGCATGCCGGTGCCAAGGTCAAGAATCACGGTTGAAGCAAGAACGCAACAGGGGGGCCATCTTGCGCCCTGATGTGTCTGCATTTGCTCGTTTTTAAAATAAGCACTTAAGAAACTCTTCCAACGGGCCAATCGGGTAGCAGGTGACGCCTGGGACTCAACCAAATACGTGGGACAGTGAAGAGCAATGAATAGAATGTACTAGACCTTTCCTGAAGATGGGGGAGACCAAGAGGAATTCATCTTGTTGGCTAGCCCTGTGGGAAAAACCACCCAAGCCTGGAGACACGCTGATGTAGGATATTAGAGACTTACCTCAGGAGAGGAAAGGTGTGTCTTTGGTATAATGTTGTTAAGGTTTCCCTGTCTTTCCCTCTGGTTACCAAACTACACTTTTCTATCCCCAAATAATGTCTATACCGTGCTTACCATTGTGTAACTTATAGATCTGCTGTCAATGTGGTTGCCCTGGGTCCTTGCACAGGGATCATGCCAAGGGTGTCACAGGTGCTACGGACCTTGAGACCCTTACAGAAAGGACTAGCGATCACACCACATGTTCAGTCCCCATGCAGGGGGGTGGCATGCAGCAGGGGCCTGATATCTGCCCCTGAGGAACAGCGTGCTTATCCATACATTTTCTCCCTCGGCACACTTATGGAGTGCAAGGCGACAAAGTCGTTAATAGTGACAGCAGCAGAGCCTGACCCTTTCTGAGCTCATTCTCAGAGGACTCAAATTCCACCTGTGAGAACCCTTGAGTGTGAGGCCACCTGGCTCAGACTTTCTAGGGCTCAGTGACCAAAACAGAGCACAGCCCCTCACCTTCTTCTGGAAGCCCATGGCAGGGATGTTACATCTCACGCCGGCATCTTCCTCGTGGTTGCAGCCCTGAGACTCGGCATTGAATTTGCAGTCTATGATGGACTTCTCATTCCCGGTGCACTCGATTTCGTTGAGGTGGATGGGTCCTATTCCTGCGGGAGGAAAACAAGCATATGCTACTGACAGCTTCCAGAGGAAAGTTTCTGGAATGTGCAAGAAAGTCCTAGACAGGAAGGACGTGTTTGTCCCATCCTCAAACTCTTCCAGCTGCGTCCCATAATCAGCTCAGGCTCCAGGGCTCCTCTCCATGGAGAGAATTGCTTCTTGTCTTGGGATTCACTTCTCCCCTGAAAGCAAATCAAATGTGCCACTAACTTCCTGCACGACCCTGGCCAATGCACTCAGCCTCTCTGAATATTGGTTTTCTTCTGGGATAAAGCGTTGGATGAGAAGACACCTAAGGTCCCTCTTCAACTTTAATACCCTGTGTGTTTTGAACCTGAAGGGGTGACTAGCCCTACAGAATTAGAGTCCCTGCAGGAAAGTGACAGCACGATCAAATTGGATAATTTGAACAGAGTTAGAAAAAGGGATTTTGAAAATAAAGGTAAGGGGTGCCTGGGTGGCTCATTCAGTTGTGTCTGACTTTTTCTTTCTTTCTTTCTTTTTTTTTTTTTTTTAAGTATGTCTGACTCTTGATTTCAGCTCAAGATCTCAGAGTCCCGGAATCGAGCCCTGCACCAGGAGCCATGCTCAGCAGGGAGCCTGCTTGAGGATTCTCTCCCTCTCTCTCTCTTTGTCCCTACCCCACTCATGTGCACACATACTCTCGTGCTCTCTAAACTAAATAAATAAATCTTAAAAAAAAAAAAGAAGATAATAAAGGTATGGACAGAGTGTAGGGAAATCACAAAATCACAACGGGTAGTCCAACACTGAGATGCTAATAACAATGGGACACAGAAACAGCTCCTAGACCTGCAGGAGTGAGGGGGAAGATACATATCCGACCCGGAGAGCAAAGAAGTTGTATGGAAAGGCCACCTGTTAAGAGCCATTACTGGTCCAAGAGGGACACAGCGGCTTGCAGGGACCCTGCAAGGAGAAGAGACACCTGGCCTCCCACCTCTCCCCTGCCTGTCTCCTGCCAATGTTCCCTGCTGCACGCACCTGAGTGTGCCCCCCGGGCACTGGCAGTGTGGACAGGGGAGCTGCTGGGGCAGAGACAGCAAATCATCTGACAAGTGACCAACGGTGAACATGCAGGGAAGCTGCTCTCTTATGCACCCACATAACCACGGGGAGCCCCCCACTGCTGGGGAGAGAGAATTCCTAACCTGACCAACCTCGACTTAGCTCAGCTCACAGGGTTACCTCCCCTCTGTCTAGCCCATCAACGTGGATGGAAGCCCAGTTATCTCTGGGAGCTCTGGGCTGCACTGACTCCCTCTTTGGTCCCCGCCCTGCCTGGGATCACCTCTCTCTCCTGACCCTCACCCACCATCCTCCTCTCGCTCAGGTCCTGCCCCTCAACACTCAGAGACTCACCCCTCATCTGACAGCTGCCCTCCCCTAAGCACCGCGCCCCCCGGCCTGTCACTTTCATCCCCATCAGAGTGAACTTCTTAGAAATGTTGTCCGTTTTGTCCCCTCTATTTCCCCGGCCAGCAGAAGGACCATCTCCCACCTCCTTCTGTGCCAGCCCTCTCCATCCTGGGAAGTCCGGCTCGATGTTCTCAGCAAAGCCCAGAGCTCATCTCCGTATCCCCTCTCCCTCTGTGGTTGACAAGGAATCTGTCACCACACCTGTGTCCTCCCCTAAATTTGGGTGCTCTGCGTTTCTGTCGTCACAACGCTCATCACACCCTGTCTTCTCCCATTTGGACAAATGCAACAGCCTCTAGGCTCTGTCCTGCCTGTTCATTCCAAAGTATTTGCTGCAGGGTAGCCCAAGAGAGCTGTTAATGCCTGTTGAATCAAGTCACTCCCCATCTAAAGTCTCTGGAATGGCTTCTCACTGCATTGAAGGGTAAAATCCACAGTCTCCAGGGGGCCCGTTCGGCACAATGTGGCCTCTCACTTAGCCTTCTGACTCAGCCTGCTCCTCCCATCTCCGCTGTCCCACCACCTCCTCTGGCTGCTTAACTGAGCTTAGCTTTTCCTCTGCATGTATCCTCTGTCCAGCCCATCTTCTTCTCCCCCTCACCAGCTAACTCTCAGCCTTCAGGGCTCGGCTTTGACCACTTTCTTCGAGAAGCCTTTCTGACTCCTGTCTGAGCTGAGCCCCTCTGTTCCGTGTCTGCTTCCCTACTGGGCTGGAGGCCCCATAAGGGCAGACGTCATGTCTGTGTTCCTTCTGTGATCTCCGTTGCAGAGGTTTCCAGAGACACTCGGTATCTAGGCTCACCAAGGCCAAAATTAACATCCAGGAGCAACCTATGTTAGCAAGAGAGAGCCAAGTTTCCCTTCCCTTGGAAATTCACAAATTCACAAATTCAATTCACAAACAATAAGGCTTCCAATTCAATCGATTAAAACACAGTGACTATAGCTGGAAGCATCCGAGGTCTCAGAGCACAGAGGCTGTGACAGTACAGACCCCGAACAGGGTCCTCAAGGCAAGCAGGAGTCCCAGCTCCAGGAATCAGGTGGACACAGAGACGGGCAGCACCCTTGGACCTGAGTGTCCGATGTGGGGCTTGCTTGACGACTGTCAGAAGGATGGCGTGTATTTCTTGAGCACTTACTACGTACGTGCTGGTTCCTGTACTACACACATCGCGTACATGAACTCATCAAGTCATCGCCAGTCAGTACAATGAGGAAACGGGAGGCTGACGATGAAGTAGCGAGCCTGATGGAGGGACCGGGAGGCAAACCAGGCAGTCTGGCTCCACAATGGGATTCTCTCCTGATGAGAAAAGCCCCGTGTGCTGGACGAAAGCAGAAGGTTGCCGTGCAAAAGCGCGGAGCGTTTGGGAGTGCCTGTGTTCTTCATCTGGGGATGCTCTCTTGGCCCCTCCAACACCTCTTTTTGCTGACCTAGCTAGAGGTCCGCCTCCAAGGATCTCAAAGCCTTCCTTGGACCCCACTCTGCCAGACACCAGCTCACTCCCACCTGCAGCTTCTTCTGTCCACACCTCTCCCTGGGAGGCGAGGAGAGACTAGAGGAGGGAGCCTGCATCTCCTTAGGGAGCGACAGGAGCTTTCAGAGCCCTACCTCCCTCATCTGTCAAAGGCCATAATGACATCTCTCTGGCAGGGTGGGGTTGAGAAGGAATGACAGACACCAAGGATGGTCAGTTACCAGTGGCTCAGGAAGCGGTAGAGTATCCGGATCCCATCTCATATCCCGTGGCCCCTCTGAATGCAGGTTCTCTTTGAGGGAGGCTATTTCTAGTTTCCCCCCTTTGACCCGAGCCCCAGGGAACCAGAAACCATTACTGTAAATGTTTGTGGAATAAATGAATTCTCCATTTCAGGGCCCAGCCCAAACAGTCCTCAGTGAACGCTTATGAATCACTGGCCTACGGGACTGGCCCGGGGAGGAAAGGTTTGTACAAGAGCCTAATGTGCTCTAGACTCCAACTAACAACTGGTTGTCTCCTTCCAGCCTCACTTGTATAAATGCCCACAGGGTTCTCAGACACATGGGGATGGGGATCCGGAGGGCGAGCCCCACGTTCCTGAGGTAGACACACTCACGGCACAGAGATGGGAACACCAGTGTTTCTCACTGTTTTCCTGCAACTCCCAGTTCTGCAGGGTGGAAGGCGTCCCTGAAGGCTGCTGGCCTGGGTCTACCGAGGCTTGTAGTGCCTGTGGGCATCCTGACTCCCAGCATTCGCCTGCTCCTGGTTCTGGACTGACCCCTGCATTATTCCTCTTCACGATGCCTTCCCCACCTGCACCTTGGCCCTATTCTTCCCCCAAATATCAAGCCTTGGCCCCGGGATGGGAGGGGGGTACTACAGGCCAGGGCCGAAGCAGAGCACTGGGATAAGCCTAACCCCCTGGAGTGGTGTCACAGACTCTAGACCCACAGTCAACTCTTCAGGTCCCAGTCACATTTTTAAGAGCCCAGTAGAATACAGTACGACATAGCATGGCATTTTGCATGTCGTAGAGGTCAGCACTGTTTCCAGAAACTTCTGTTTCAGCTTTATGTGCATGGCCTGTCCCATCATGTGTATTTCTGCTGTGGGATGTCAGGCAAAGGGCTTTCTAAGCCACTGTTCTAAAGCTGCCCTGACCCACACAGCCACTGACCACACAGAGCAAGTGGACCATGGCCCGTCCACACCGAGATGCTCTCTAAGTATAATGCACAGCTTAGAGTTCAAAGTTTGGTAGGCAAAATGTACACTATCTCATTAATAGCACTGATGGTGATGACATATTGAAATCATAATATTTGGGATATAGTGAACTAAGGGAAATATATTATTAAAATTAATTTTTTTTCTTTTTATTTATTTGGCTCCAAGACAATTTAAAATTACTTCTGTGGCTCCTGCTATATTTCTATTGGACAGCTAAGGGGCAGAGTGCTCAAAATTCTTTACCAAGCATTCACTCAGCTGATCCTACTTATGCAACTGGAATTCATTCATTCATTCATTCATTCATTCATGTGTTCTTCATAAAATGAACAACCTAGAGCACTATGAGTCAGGTACAGACTCAGCATTAGGGATACAGAGGTGAAGGACACAGCCCCTCTCCTCATGCAGCGCTGGGTCTTGGGAGGAGGTGGTCGTGGAAACAGCCAGCTGGAGTCCAGATGTGTGCAGGGGGTCCCAAGGCGCAAAAGCACAGTGTCTGACTCCGACCTGACCTCCAACCTGATGATAAGAGCGGGTCTCAGAGAATCATAGGAGGCTGGAGCCATGACTCCAGTGTAGAATCTGAAACCCCAGGTTTTGCTCAAGGTCACCGAGCAGGGAGGTGGCAAGGCTGGGACTGGGGCTCAGACTGCTGGCCTCTTAGTCCTTGCCTTTCACATCCAAACTATGGGTGTGGTTGCTCAGTCCATCGACCAGAGCCGGGACTGAACTGACTCCATCTGCTCTGTGACTTGACATTGACTGTGGACTTTTCCCTTCCTGCCTACCAGAGTTGACCTGCCCAGAGTGGTGGCAGATCATAAATCACCCAGTGGTTCTTTCACGACAGCATCAAAAATGCCAGCGGTCTCTTCCAGAGTTTGGTAGGTCCCTGGAAACCTGCGGCCGCTCTGGGCAGTGAAGTAACTAGGTCAAATAGCACACGCCCACAATAGATGGAATGCTTATGTCATCCAGTGCTTATTTGTTTCTCAGAATGAGTGGGCTTTGTCCCGCAGGCCTTGGGAAAGCACAGACCAACACATCAGCCAATGGGGGGCCTGGACTGTGGGGGTATTTGCCATCCAGGGGAGCTCCAAAGAGCTCACCATGACTAGGGAGAAGAGGACTGGCCTGCGGTATAACTGAGGCTTCTAGTTGGCACAACGCAACGTCAGAGGCCAGCCTAGATCCCTAACCTTCTGTGCATGCTTAGGAAGCTTGTGGGATTGCAGAATGGGGATTCTGAATGTGCACAGGACTGGGCCATGGTGGACATACCAGGAGAAGCCCAAATCTGAGAGCTAATGACTCGGGTTTCAGATTTTCTCCACCATTCATTATGAAGGCTTGTCCTCTCATGCCTCCAGGCCTCGGCTGTTGGATCAGATGAACTGAGGTCCTCCCCAGCAGGGCATCTCTGATTCCAGGACTCTCTCTCCAGTCCACTGGGCTGTTCCTTCCTCCAGCCTGTGATCAATGACCTCACCACATTCCTCTCTGCGGGGCGATGGCCCTTGTCCGGCAGTATGGAAACATCTCCCCACAGGACAGGATGCCCCACCCTTGTCAGAAAGGGAAGCTGTCTGTCATGTCCTCATGTCACGTTTACATCACTGTTCTCAATGAAATGACCTGCTTGAAAGCCTCTTATACTTTTGTTCTCTGCTTAGATGAAAGATTTGTTCGGGACACTTAATAAGAACCAGGCCCCTTCTCGTTAGCATCACGTGACATCCAGAGCGGGGCATCCTGTTCCCAGTCTCTGGTGGCAGGGAGAGAATGTTTGTGGGGCTATGCTAGAGTGGGAAAGTGAGATGACTTTTGAGATTCTTGTGTGCCTGGGGTGGGCCACGGCCAGAGGAATTCTGAGATCCTGTCCTAGAGGAAGGGCCTGAGAATTCCAGCTTTCTCGGTGGGGCAGTGGAGAGCACTGGGTTGCGAGCTGGGAGACCTCCATTAAAGTCTTCATGGGCTGCTAATAATGTTGTCTGATCTTGGTTACTCACTTCTTTCTCTGGGTCTCAGCTTCCAAATTCATAAAATGGAAGTTCGGGGTTCTAAGTTCCCTTCCAGCTCTGACTACTGGGAGAGGCCTGGCATTCTCGAACAGGGCAGCAGCTGCAGGAGGGAGGAGGCCAAACAGGAAGACCCTGAAAAGCCTGAAGCCAGCCTGCTGGGGCTGGGCTCTCTGTGCCATGCTCCCCATAGAGAGACCCCAGAACGTTTCCCCAGTCCTTACCTTGCCCCAGCTGGGAGCCAGTGATGGCCTCTTTGGCACTCCCGAAGCCCAGTTCTCTGCAGACGACGCTGGCAGACACCAGGTCCCACTTGTCATCACAGACAGTGCCCCATTCTCCGTTCTTGAGCACCTCCACTCGGCCCTCCCCGATGTTGGCACCACCTCTCAACCGCACCAGAGGTTGCTGGAGAGACACACGGTCCTGCTGAGTGCAAAAGCCGAAGCACGTTCTGCAGGCAGGCACTGCCCATCCACCCTCTCTTCTCTGCCGCCCCTCTCCGCAGCGAGGTGCCTGGGCTAGGAGCTGAGCCTGTGCAGGCACCTAACCAAGAAGGTGGGGGACTGAGGCAGTGGACACTGCGCGGGGATGGGGAGCCTGCCGCGTGTCCTCGCGCTGCACTTCCTGCTACCGCTACCTCTGATTCTACCCCAGGTCCAAATCAGCCTGGCTCTTCAAGAGGCAGCCCCACTAGGTGTGCAGAGAGGGTGGGTGCTTACAGCTTATTATTTTTTTTTTATTAACATAGAATATATTATTTGCCCCAGGGGTACAGGTCCATGAATCATCAGGCTTACACAATTCACAGCACTCACCATAGCACATAAACTCCCCAATGTCCATCCCCCCCAGCCACCCCATCCCTACCACCCGCCTCCAGCAACCCTCAGTTTGTTTCCTGAGATTAAGAGTCTTTATGGCTTGACTCCCTCCCCAGTCCTATCTTGTTTTATTTTTTCCCTCCCTACACCCCATGACCCCCCACCCTGCCTCTCAAATTCCTCATACCAGAAAGATCATATGATAGCTGTCTTTCTCTGATTGACTTATTTCGCTCAGCATAATACCCTCTACTTCCATCCATGTTCTTGCAAATGGCAAGATTTCCTTTCTTTTGATGGCTGCATAGTATTCCAGTGTATGTGTGTGTGTGTGTGTGTGTGTGTGTGTGTGTGTGTGTATTGTATAGTATATTGTGTGTGTATTGTGTGTATTGTATACGTATACACACACACACATCTTCTTTATCCATTCATCTGTTGATGGACATCTAGGTTCTTGCCATAGTTTGGCTATTGTGGACATTGCTGCTATAAACATTGGGGTGCCCGTGCCCCTTCAGATCCCTACATTTGAATCTTTAGGGTAAATACCCAGTAGTGTGATTACTGGGTCGTAGGGTAGCTCTATTTTCAACTTTTTGAGGAATCTTCATACTGTTTTCCAGAGTGGCTGCACCAGCTTGCATTCCCACCAACAGTGTAGGAGGGTTCCCCTTTCTCCGCGTCCTCGCCAGCACCTGTCATTTCCTGTCTATTGTTAATTTTAGCTATTCTGACTGGTGTGAGGTGATATCTCACTGTGGTTTTGATTTGTATCTCCCTGATGCCGAGTGATGTGGAGCACTTTTTCATGTGTCTGTTGGCCATGTGGATGTCTGCTTTGCAGAAATGTCTGTTCATGTCCTCTGCCCATTTCTTGATTGGATTATTTGTTCTTTGGGTGTTGAGTTTGATCAGTTCTTTATAGATTTTGGATACTAGCTCTTTATCTGATATGTCATTTGCAAATATCTTCTCCCATTCTGTCAGTTGTCTTTTGGTTTTGTTAACTGTTTCCTTTGCTGTGCAAAAGCTTTTGATCTTGATGAAATCCCAATAGTTCATTTTTGCCCTTGCTTCCCTTGCCTTTGGCATTGTTCCTAGGAAGAAGTTGCTGCGGCTGAGGTCCAAGAGGTTGCTGCCTGTGTTCTCCTCAAGGATTTTGATGGACTCCTGCCTCACATCAGGTCTTTCATCCATTTTGAGTCTATTTTTGTTTGTGGTGTAAGGAAATGGTCCAGTTTCATTCTTCTGGATGTGGCTGTCCAGTTTTCCCAACACTATTTGTTGAAGAGACTGTCTTTTTCCCATTAGACATTTTTCCTGGGTGCTTATGGTTTAAACGCCCCTAAGTGCTCACTGACAGCTTGGAAACCGGGTGGAACACAGGGTTTATTTAATCACATGGGCATAAGAGCCAATTTCCACCAGTGCTCAGACCAGAACCTGCATGTCCATTCTCTAGCCGAGGTTCCCACTCAGCCACATGGCTCCCTCCCACTAGCGGTGCCTTGTGGCTGCCATGGCAGGGCAGGGCGCAGTGATAGCCCCCAGGCTTACAGACCATGGGGACTGCTCTGAGCCAGGCACTAGCCAGAGAAGAGGCACAGGGGTGTGTGCAAACACCCGGAACCTACAAGCTTTAGGGAACAAACCAGATTCTGCCGGCTGCAGTCTGTTTGCCGTGGAGCAGTGCCCTCTCCCTTCCCCCACCAGCCGGCCCAAGCTGTCTAGCTCGGGCAGCTGTAGCTCCCATGTTCTGGAAACTGATCATATGGGCTTGTGGGTGGGAGCAACACATGGGAAGAGGAGGGGGAGGACAGGAGGTGGCTGCTCATTTATGAGGGGGCAGACCCTGTATTCCTCTAGCCTGATGGCGGCAGACTGCCCAAGAACCTCGTCCCAGCCTGGCAGTGACCATGCAGTGTCAGCTGGGCCCGGAGGAAAGAGAGAAACCAAGGGAAAAGGTGATGTAAGACTCACTCCCCCTTTTTTTTCTAAATTCCTTTGGCATGAACTTGATTCCTTTGCTTTAAACCACACAGCAAAAGGAATTCCAAAACAGTAGGGTCTGACCCATGAGAAAAGCTTGGAGGCTCAGGCTGAGGCTGTAGGAAGGATGTGGCCATCACATCGTGTGGCAGGGGCAGGGGGCAAGCGAGGGTGTGTGGGGGATGCGGGCAGGGGTGTGGCACTGTCAGGGGGGCTGTCTATGTTGCCTGGCTGCATGTGTGTGCTGGGGGGGGCTGTGTATTTTGGAGGCCCCCGGGAGACTGAGGCGGTGGAGATGGCTGGCTGCTGGAAGCGTCAGGAAGGCACTCCAAATGGTTGATGGCTGGGCTCACGGTATTCGTTTCATTCTTTTCATTGAAGGCTTTTTCTTTTGTGCGAACACACTGCCCCCCACCTGGGAAGCGGCACCCAACTGGTTTATCTGCCTCCCGCCCAGGCTTCCGTTTTCCTTTGGATGAGTGTTACCACCCCCTTCCCAAGAGCAGGTCCTTAGATGTTGACGAGGAGAGGAGGTGGCAGAGGGGAAAGATGGGAGAGACAGGGAGAGGGAAAGAGACTCAGAGTGAGGTATTTGAGACTGGGAAGGGGCTGCTCCTCCTGTCCCATGGCCTGGATCCAGCTGACACACCGTCTATCCCCATCATGGCCTTTCCCCTTCCTATTACCCGTGACGTGGTCAGAGCTCACCTGCCCGTGTGAGCGTGGAGGTTTTATCTGGCATGGGGAATCGCTCCTTAATAAATGAGCGGCCACCCTTCCTACCCTCCTTCTCCTCCTCCCGTGCTATTGCCACCCCCCAGTCCCCTGTGAGCAGTTTCCAGAACATGCACAACCCAGAGAACCTTTGGTGGACGTAGAAAAAAAGGTAGGGTATGATTTTCAAGGGAAGATAGAGGAGCACACGTCCCCTGTTTGAGAGACTGTGTCTAGACTGCCATGGTGGGGACAGTTCACCTGTCCTAAGAAACCAGACACTCGAAACAGGGCTGTCATTTATGTGAGCAGATGTACTCCGACATATCTTGAACACACTCATACACACACAGTGAACATGTGTGCACATGCACATGCGAGAACACACGTACACATGAACACACATATGTGAACACGTATGTGCACACACAGGTGCTGCTTGCGCACTCAGAAGGTGACTGAGGGCTACGAGTGACACAGACATGAATGGCAGATTTTCCTTGTCTGTCTTGGTGAACACTTTTAAAAATCTTTATCCTTTCTGTTGCAGAACAAAACACGCTCAGAAACACTTGTAGCGGAGTTCAGGTGCTTTTGAGAATTATGCTGACTTTCCCACCACCCCCAACACTCCTGTCCTCTGGGAATTGAGCAGGACTCCCCTGCCCCTGCCTTTTGAGCCTGGCCAGAAGGCAGCGCACAGAGCCCGTGACAGTGGGTAGGAAGTGCTTTCCTCTCCTTGGTATCTGTCCTGCACGTAGAGGATTCTGGTCTCAGAGTGGAGGAGCAATGGTAGAAGGCCAGGTAGGGGTGCTGAGCATTTGGGGCCCTGCGGCACATCACACTCTAGAGGTGGCATCTATGGGCGAGGCCGGCCCGGACAGGGGTCCCACTACATTCCTACCCTGTAGGCAAGTGGTCTGAGCTGGGGCCAGCATTCCTCATTCTTTCCTGGGTGGGGGGGTCCTCCGCTCCCTGGCCTACATCCCGCCCCCCCCCTCAAGGAGCCAGACCTCTGGCCGTGTCCTCACCTCTGGCTTGTAGGCTTTCCGGAATCTCGAGGGCCCGTCAGGGCTGAAGACCTGGCCAGGCACACAGCTCACCACAGCCGGCAGCCCATTCTCACAGGTGACATTCTTCACTGGGTCCAGCAACACCTGCGGGCCGAGCTTGCAGCTGGAGATGTGGGCCTCCGTGCCCGTGCAGTCCATGGAGAACGGCCAGTAGCGCTGTTTCTTCCGGGCGGCAAACATCCTGCGGGGGGCGAGACCGGCTGGCTGACCAGGGCATCATAGCACCCACCCCCACCTCGTTCCTTCCACGACTGGGGAATGGGGACACAGGGCCAGCTGCTATGCTGGCTTCTGGGGATCTGGTGGGGAATGAAACGGGCCACAGTCCATGCACCTGGACCTCAGCCTCGATGAGTGATAGAGCACTCGCTGAGCACCTCAGCCGTGCGGGACACCATGCTGGGCGCTGGGGAGCAGGACCTGGAAGGGCGGACATGGCCTCCTTCCCCCAGGTAGCCTAGGTGCTAGGAGAGGAGAGACTCAGGAGCGAGATAACACTAAAGCCTATAAACACAAAACGCAGGGATTTAAATGAGGTAAGATCCCCGGTCCCAGGAAATCCTCAGTCCCAGGCAAACCAGAATGGTTGCTCACCTAAACGCTTCAGAAAATTTCCACACAGTCGGTTGGGGTTTCTTGCTTGTGTCAACGAGCAGAACGAGCTGAATGTTAAACTCTCTCCCAGTGACACACAAGATCAAAGGTGTGGATCCAATTAGAAGCAACCAACGAGAATAGTCTTAAATCACCCCATGGGCTGAATCAAAGCATAACTTGTTGGAAATGAAAATGGTCATGAAAGTCAGCCACGGACCTTATCAAATATTCACATGGGAGCCAGTGAGGCTGATGGTGTCCATGGAGCATTGCCTAAGGGAAGGTCTTAGCCTGTATTATGCGTAAAGTATTCCTTTTTATGTGTTTCTGGAAGGCAGAATAAAGGTTAAGGTGAGCCAAAGTGTTTTCTAAAACAATAACCAACCGATAAATAAGGAACTGGTCAACAGAA
The DNA here is from genome assembly GCF_030435805.1 of Mustela lutreola. Taxonomy (NCBI): domain Eukaryota; kingdom Metazoa; phylum Chordata; class Mammalia; order Carnivora; family Mustelidae; genus Mustela; species Mustela lutreola. The sequence continues at coordinate 163,535,182 of NC_081290.1, read as the reverse complement.
AGGTAACCGTGCCTCAGGTTCCCCCTCTCCACATGAGAAGGGAATGGGATCTCCTTGGTAAGACTGCTTATACCACCTGTGAAGCAATTAAAACCACACACAGGAAGGGCTTCGTCTGTGTCTGTAAAAGCACCGGCAACTATCTCGTTGAAGGAGAAACAACGGCGATACGAGACGGTAGGGCTCCCCAGGGTTGCCGTCCTGAGACACGTTCTCAGGGAGGAGCAGGATTTGAGCTAGGCTCTGAATGACGGTGAGATTTGCAAAGGAAGGTGTCACAGGGCGTCCTCGGTCCTCTCAACGCCGTCCCAGCTCTCTGGGGGTCTGTGTGCTTGTCCCTGCTTGGCAGAACCACACACAGCCAGACAGACCCACAGCATTGCTGCCGGCTGCCCAGGGGAGGGGCCTCCCAGGGCAGGCTGGCCCAGGGCGGGGCAGACCAGGGCGGGGCAGAAGAGGGGGTCCTGTTTCTGCTGGTAGGGGAGGCCTTGGGAGTTTCCACTTTGTTAAGGAGTGAAGGGATGTGAACACGGAGGAAGGTGAAACCCTACAGACACTGCCAATATTTTTTCTTAACCCGAAATTTCGACGGGTAATAGTTCTAGTGTACCTGTGTGCCCAATGACAGAGAATCTTTAAAAAAAGGACTCTCCTGGGAAATTTCCAAGCACTGTGGCCCCTCCCCACTTTGTGCACACGAGGCTGCTGCCTTTGAAATCACAACCTCCAGCTCGTTCCCCATGACACCCCTACCTCGGACTGGAGACCACCCTTGAGGGCTGCCTCCCGCTTGTTCCTCTGGCCACCTCCATGTTAGGTGAGCAAACCCACTCGGGGGAGACCAGCTGAGCAAGGCCTAAAACATCCTCTTACTTCCAGGGTTCAGTGAACAGCGCCCTCACCCAGCAAGAGATGTACTGAGCTCAGTGTAGACTGCAGGGCCTACAGCAAACACAGATCTGCTCTGGTCTTTCCCAGGCAGGCCCTGCTTCTCTCTCACATCAGCTCACAGGAATGCACAGGCCTCCACTACACCGGGCAGCGGTCCCCCCTCCCCCACTCAGTCACTCAGTGAGTCACCAGCTCCAGGGCCAGGTCCCGGGTTGGGGGTGGGGTGCAGACATGAGGCAAGTCCTGGGGAGGACAGCCCGGGCCAGGTCTCCTGTTTGGAGGGTGACTGGAGTGAGGGGCAGCTTTGGGCCCCGGGGGGCAGCCTGCTGGAGAAAGGGGTGTCTAGGCCTATGAACCCTCGGCGGGGTTGTTGCGCCCGAAAATGAAAAGTCCTCCTGGCTCTTCCCCAGCCAAGGGAAAAGCGAGATTTTGTTAGGGATCCTCCCAGCTACTGTGTATGCCTGTTCCAAGGATGAATTCCAGAATTTGGGAAATAACCACAAGATGGGCTCGGGGACCCACTGGGCCCACTGTGAGATGGGCCTGAGCTAAAACTTCATTAATCACCTGACCTTCAGGAGCCCCTCCTCTTACTGGAGAGCCAAAGTGACCAGTGGGTCTACTGGAAGCAGTGTCGTTCAGAGCCTGTGTCTAGTCCTGCTAAAATTCTGGTTATTTCCCCTTCCCCGGTGCACCCTTTGGTAAGAGGCCATTGGTCCCTTTGGGGAAGGCTGGGTAATTGATTAGCTGGGGTCCTTCTTCAAGGGGACCTGGCCTCCCCTTCACTCAAGGGGTCCTGCGTGTAAGCTGGCTCAGGTCTGGGACTTGGGGGAGGGGTGCAACTCTCTGTTTTTATGACTCATGTTTGATTTTTCTTCTCTCTCCTAGAGTTTCTGTCACCTAGAACGAGTAAGAATTCGGTAGGCTTCCTATCCATTGCTTCTAGGAACACCATGACCAACCAGCCCACACCATGGGTCTGTAGGGGTCAAGATGCTGTCATTCGGGAACCACGCTCACCTGGCCTTGGGAGGCTGAGTGCTGTCCCCCGGCCCTTCTGCCCTGGGATCCAGTCACATGCAGCCCCACTCCGCAGTTATGGGGAGGTATGGCCTGTAGAGAAGAGCTCTCCGGGAGTTCTTAAGAACGCCAGGGTTTCCCACACAGATTTATTCCTCAGTCCTAGGGCAAGCGTGTCTTCTGGACCCTCCCAGGGTGGGTGAGAGCTCAGATGACAAGTGCACTCCAATGTTTCAGTCTCTGTAAGTCTTTGAATCCCTTCCTTTGCGTGAAATCAAGGAGACCTGGCATGTCCCTTTCGCTCACCGTGGGCCAAATTTTGGCCCTAGTCTCAGCCAACTAACCATATTGTTAAAGTTTTTCCTAACTCCTGAGAGGCAACATTAGAGGCAGAATATCAGCTTCGTGAGCTCATATCAATAAATTAGCGTCAACACTGGGGTCCTGCTCTAAGAAAAAAAAAAAAAAAAAGATCACAAAATGCTCCTGGCTCCAAGAAAGGGCCTTGAAGCTTCAGTCTGATTAGCTTCAAGGAGCATTCATGGTTCCCCGGGGCCGGAGCAAAAGTCCGCTAATGGCAAAGCAGCTGACTCCACTCCCGGCAACCCAGAGGGCACAAGGACTCTGAGGGACCTGCAGGAACCACCTGGAGGGCAGAGGGTGGCGAGCTGGGAGGCTCTGATGAAGAGCTGTGGCCCTGGCCCTGGGGATGACCGAGGCCCCTCTCTGGCCACCAAACACACCAGCTGGCAGACAGAGCAAAGGGGGCGAGGCCTCAGGCACCGCCCAGGTAAATGTCTAAGGCTGCAAAGCTTCTTCGGACCGAGTGGAGATGGCTAACCCCACTCTAGACAGAATCACTTTGAGAACGATTTTCTTCCCAGGGTGAAGGGCGTCCCTGGAACTGACGCACGTCAGCAACAGCAGGGACAGGGACAGGCTGCGGCAAGGGCTGGGGAAGGAGGCTGCTGGAAGGCGCAGACTCGGGGACCATGCAGGGTGACCCTCACTCGGCTCCTAGGCCTCTGCTGTCCATAGCCTCTCAGCACAGCTCCCAGACCCCTGTCCCTAGGCCAGCCCTGCCCAGCTCCTAGACTAAACAGCCGCCCCCCGTGGTGGGGCCCTGTGCCCTGTAGCCAGGCCCTGCCTTTGGGGTCGAGTAGAGCAGGAGCCTGGGGCTGGAGGGGGCAATAGCTGTGTGGAGAACACACCTGGACTCCCCAGTGTCCTGGACTCTGTAACCCCCAGTGCCCTGATCTGCAGGCCTGCATCTCCTTCTCTGTGGACTGAGGACTCGGACCAGGTGATGTCTGAGGCTGCTGCATGCCCTGGGAGTCCCCGTTCGTCACTAACAGCTTCCTCTAGCCAGCTGCCATCACGGTCCCAACAGCACCACTGAGGCAGAAACTTCCCAGTGTGCCTTTCTGTCTGGGGACCCAGCTGTCCGCTGAGTCTCAGAGGCTAACAGGAAACACGGCTACAAGCTTTAGTGCCCACCCTCCTGCCCTCTCTGGCTAGGGTTGGGAATCAGCAGCGTCCTTAATCATCTCCCAACTTGGCTGAGAACACCACCCTCCGCTGTGGCCTTGGATGCCTCCCAGCCCTTGGGGCCTCTTCCTGTCCCAGTTTGAACAGGGAAGCCAGACACAGGGGTGGGAGGAGCGAGAAGACAGCTTCCAACCAGGCCCTTGAGAGGATCGCTTGGGGCACAGCCGCCAAACGCAGATCTGAGACCCCTCCTCGAAAGCAGGAAGGGGACTCAGGACCATCCTCAGCTAGGGAGACGGCTTTCAAATGCTCTCTGTACAAGGCATGTGCAGCCTGGCCTTGGTCTGATGGCAGCCTTCCCACTAGGACTGGGCTGGGGGCTGTGGTGGGGCCAGCCAGGGGAGGGGTTTGCTTTTCTTGGCTCCAGTGGGTCGGAAAAGCTGAGAAGGTGTCCCCAGGGAAGGAGCTGACCAGCTGTCGGGAGCTGGCCAGAGACTCAGAGGCCTGAGACCACTCCGCCTCCCAGCTGCCCTGGGCTACCAGGAAGCTCTGGGCCTTATCTTGGCTTGCGGGGGGCGGGGAGGGGGGCGGAGGGTGGGAATCGACACTGCAATCATCCACAGGGGTGTTGTGAGCCTTCCTGGCTGCCCACGCTCACCCCAGTGGCCGACTGGGGCTCTAACCAAAGGCACGGGGCCAAGCCCACGGAGTGATGCAGCCTGCCCTGACCCCAGGGATCTGGAAGTAGAGCTTGGCTTGGAACCCACGTCTTGTGACTTCGAAATTCCCTGCCCTTGGTTTGAAAGGAGAGAGGCAGTGTTGTGAGTCCACACTCTCTAGGAGGGCAGACCCGGAAGCTGGAGACCTGTGTTCGGACCTTAGTTCCTACTTTCTTTGACCCGGAAACAGCCCCCTACTTCCTGGTGCTGTGAGGGTTCGGGGCTAGGAGCAGAGCCCATCCCACAGATGGTCAGAAACAGACCGTCATTACCATTAGTAATAAACAGACCTCATTAATAATGAGGAAGACCCCACTGTCAACCAAGGTACTCCAGTGGCAAGCCTGTCAGGGGGCCGAATCCCTTCACAGGACACCCCTCGGGGCAGGTTACTCTGAGTCTCCTTGGTATCTCACCTCTCTGCCCCCCAGGGAGATGCTAACTTTGGAAACCATACCAGCACTGTAAGGTTTAACCAGGATGGGTGTAACTGAGTCAAATCAACCATTTTTTAATTTCCTGACAGTTGCTGAAAGGCCCAGATTATCCTCTCAATAATCACTTGCTGAGGAAAAGTGGACATGTCCCCTGAAGCTGGCATTGCCCCGCTCCTGGCCTGGCTAGTACTGTCCTCGTTCAACCCCTGTTGTCACTGTGAGGACCGTCTATCCCGACTGGCGGAATTTCTCCAGGCTCGAGCACCTTGAACTTCATCTCTGCTCTCACCGACCTTCATCACACTTTGGGGGGGTATGTGTCTCCCACAGGACAGGAGTTTCTCAAGGGCAGGCTTGGCGGAGGGTCACGGGTTGGCCTGCCACGACGTACGGCAGGAAGGACTCTCCTTTGTGTGTGTGTGTGGGGGGTGCCCTTACTTGTACACTTTGGTGTTGTACGTCTTCTCCCCGGGGAAGCCGAACATGCCACAGACCACTCGGGAATTCTTGGCTGTCCAGTGCTTGTCGCAGATCTGCTTCCAGGTCTTTCCGTCCTTCACCTCCACATAGCCCTCTGTCACAGGCATGCGCCTGCGGTAGGCCGACAGGATGGCTCGGATCCGGATGTCCTCCACCTGGATGTTTAGGTTCTGGAAGGGACAAGGCACAGAAGCAGAGGAGTTACTTGCCTGGTCTGGCCACGGAGAGGTGGCGGTCGGCAGGGCCCTCTGGCCTCAGGTCCTGCAGGGCGGTGGGGGTTGGGGCGGGGTGGAGGGAGGGCAGGCGGGGCCCAGGAGCAGTCAGAGAAGAGGCCCCCAGGACCCCAGCAGCTTCTCCTACAGCCTCCAAAAAGCCCAGACAGCACAACGCGGCAGCCTCCATCCCTGGGTTCTCAAAATAAATGTGGAACAGAAAACGTGTTCTCTTTGAATTCTCAAGTTATATATTAAAAACAATTGGGATTTTGTATGTTGTATTTTACTCCAAAGCATGTCTGTGCGCGCATGTGTGCCTGTACGTGTGGGTCTCCCCACTAAGCTTTCAGTAAAATTGGCACTGAGCTGCAAGGTCCCTGCCTCATGCCTATCCCAGAGGCCCAAGGATTTGATAGAAGGACAGGGGCCTGGGGGAGGGCAAGCTGGATGAAAGGAATGGGGGGTTACCCGGAGTTAGTAGTTCCTATGCTCACCCAATCTGTCCCCAAACACTACAGGAGCTCCCTCCTGAATCTCTCTGTTCCAGCCCCTCCAATTTCTGCCCCTGTCCTATGGGACCACTACCAGCTCTTGCAAGGCTCCCTGGGTCCCTGCCTCCATCTCCCTCTTCCACCAGAGATGGCTACAGGGCCAGCCACCAGAGGTCTTTCTAAAAGAGTGATCTTGTCTCTTGACTATATAATAAAGCCCAGATTACTTAGGGAGGTGGCCACAGCCGGTCATGACTGACGCGCCCTGTGCCTCCAGTCCCTTCACGGTCCCCAGCCCCAAAACTATACTCAGGTCTGGTTAACTGCAATATAATAACATCTGTGTCCACCTGTGAGACCCACAAGGAGAGTTCTATGTGCATTCTCTTACGTAATCCTCAACGAACAGAAGAGGGTGGTTCGGAGCTCTTGCCATCCTGTCTTCCAGGTAAGAGAACTGCCTGACTCTAATTACTCCGGAGAACCACCTGGAGGCAGGGAGCGCAGGGTGAGGAGCCCTCTGAGCCGGGCCAGGGAGAGAGGCAGGGGGCCGCCCAGCACAAGATCCTGGCAACCCAAGTGCCTGAGCCCCTGTCCAGCCAGAATGCAAATGAACCATGAGCTTGAACAGAACCATTATTTGGGTGCCCTGGGATTCACATCTCCTCACTCCAGCTTCAGGGTGTAAAGCCAGGCCCCGCTTCAGCAGCCCCGCAAGGCAGTGGAAAGTCTGTGGGCTGGGAGTGATGGCATTTGGCTCTGGTTCCCTTCCACGCAGAGAAGGAAAGCGCCAGGGGCAGGACAGTGTTTGCCAACTTAGATCCTGGATCATTTACAGCCTCCATTCAGGCCACGGGACCTGTGCCACCAAGACACGTGGGACAGGGGTGAGCCAAGAAAGGGTCTGAGCTCCAGACCGGCCTGTGCACCAGCCCCCTCCTGTCTCTTCCCACCCCAGGAGGCGGGGCTAGAATGGCCAGAAGGAAAGTTCCTGCTGAGGCACCCGCCCTGGGACTACACGGGGCAGGCGGCTGGGGCCACCTTAATTAAATTCCGATCCTTCTCCCCTTTATTAAATTCCGACCCTCCTCCCACTACGCAACTCCCCACCCCCCACCCCCTGCCAGCTGCCATGGGGCAGCAGTGTAGGCTCACTGAGCAGAGATGTGAAAGTGACCCTCGGTACCCCAGCTACCAGCGTGGGACAGGGGACGCAGCAGACCCACCCATGTTCCCTCGTCTCGGTGCAAGGTGGCATCTCTTCCGCAGAAATATGACAGTGACGTGGGGGAGCCAGGTGGGCTCAAGGATGTGGGAAGTGAGGTTTAGAGAGAGAATGTTGCTAGAGCAAGGCGTCCTTGTCCTTGTTCTTCCACCGACTCACTGCCTCTGTGTGTGTGTGATATGGTGTCTGTGTGGGTCTGTGTGTCTGCACGTGGGAGTGTGAGTCTGTCTGTGCACCTGTGCAGTGCAGGAGAGGTCTAGAGGGACTTGTTCTCTCCAAAGCCTTAGAAAAGTGGTCAGGATCGTTCCTTCAAAACGGAATGTCTTCTCTCTTCTCATGGAAGCATTGCTTTCTCATTCCGTCAGGCTCAGATTCACCTCAGTCATTCATTTATTCATTTATTCGTTCACTCATTCAAGAAAATACACTCTCTCCCCACTTGATGGACTTTGAAGGCTTCCTCCCTCTGGCCCCAAACACTGGGCCCTGTCTCTTCTCTGAATAACAAAACCCGCAAGGGCCCTCACTTATCAAACACCAACAGATTCATTACAGGGCGGGTTCTGGGCTCGCTCCATTCGCATGACAGCCCACGAGCAGGCCGATGGTACGCCCATGTTCCAGATGGAAAATGAGAAAATTTGGTGAGGTTTCACAACTTCTCCAAATGCACACAGCCAGTAAGTAGGTAAACAAGGGTGAACACTGAGTTCAAACTCCAAGCCTGTGCTCCAGCCTTGGACTGCTGGTCTCTACCCTCCCACTCACACCCTGTCCAGTGCGAGGTACTGAGTTGACCCACACAGGGCAGGGTCAGGGGTTCGGCCTTCTGGATGGTCCCCTTGGGGCTCTGGTGCGAGAAGCCCTGAGTCAGACCAGAGTGTACGTGAGCGGAGACCTGCCTCCCAGCTGCTCTTGGACTTGGGCCAGGGGGTAGCAGGGAAACCCATCCTGGTGCACATTCAGAGCTCCCTGCTAGCTAATGAGCTCCCTTAGGCCGCTATGTACAGGAAAACACACACAGACACACAGAACTTCCCTCCTTACTTCACCGCCGTGGAATCTCTTCCATAACCACAAGGGTTAGATATTTTTTTTTTCTCATAAGTTCAACTCCAAAAGAGAAGAGAAGATGTGAAACACTGAAACACAGACACATTTTTCTTTCTTTTCTAACAAAGGGCTCTCTAGACGTGCTGGTTATACATTAAGACCAATAGCCCAGAAGCTCGAAGAGCATCTAGCACATTTTTCAGATTACAATTAAAGTTTGAATGCTGTCTCTCTTGCCAGATATAAGAGTTCACCCAGATCTCCAACAAGGCCTTCCTCCAAGGAATTCACAGAACCTTCTAGACTCGTCCTACTCAGAACTCATCTCGTCTCCGGCATGGCTCCAGCCCTGGGAGTGAGGACCAGCTAGTTCCAAAAGGGCAAATCAAGGTGCAGGGAGGTGAGGCCCTGCCTTGCTTCAGCCAGAGGGGCTGGTGGAAAGAAAGGCTGACACAAGAGCACCACGCCTGGACTCCCAGGCTTGTGTCTGCACGACATTCCACATTTGCAGTGTCTGTGAATGACTTGCAAAAATTCCACAATGTGACAGTCTGGGGCTGTCGCCAAGGAGGAAAAATCACCAATTTTGAAAGCCTCGTTGAAGATTGCATCAGGTAGAGATACCAGGGGAGGAAAGGCAAGGCCTTCAAGAAAGACAGCCTATGAGGACATCGTAATTTGAGTACGAAACACCCGGTCCCGGGAGGCATGTTGGTAAGGGCCCCATCTTAGCCCAATTATCTTCCTTCCCTCTGCTTTAGAAGCTGTCCTTGAACATCAGCCCAGGCCTGCCCACCTGAGAAGGCATCCCGGGAGAGGTGTGGAGGAGGGAGGATGGCAGTGGTGAGCTACTCGAGCACGCGGTCATTCTGACGAGAGTGCACGGCTGGTTCAACCTCTGCTGGCTTACCAACCCCAGCCCCCTACTGCTAACAGCTCTCTGAATCCTGCTCTCTAAGCCCTCAGCTGCCTTTATTCAGCTGTGTCCACCTTCCCCTCCTCAAGTCTCCCATCGCTGCCCCAATCCCATCTCCATCTGCCAGACAGGTGGCAACGGGGGAACCTCGGGAATGAAATGACTGGAACTCTCACTTCACACAGGCTGAGTGTCTCCCTGGTGTGGAGGATTTGCGGACCCAGTCCACCTCTCACACCAGCTTGCCCACTGCGTGTAGTCATGTCTTGCTCCAAACCTTCCCATGGCTCCCCAGGCCTTAGGCGCCCAGGTCTGATCCATACCACACCCTCCCTTCCCTTTGTCCAGCCAGCGACCTTCTCTCACTGCCACAGACATCACTCCTTAAAGCCCAGCATTGAAACTCACAGGAATTCCCTCTTCCTTCTCTCTGAGTCCTACTGACTGCAGGGACAATCTCATTCATGCATTTGAACGTGTCTGTTAAATGCTCCTGGCACTGTGTGGGGCCCTGGGCCACACGGGCCAACCCGACACACCAGTCTCTTGCTGCACTCCTGACAGGATACAGACAGCACCATCTCCCCGACGAAGCTCCCCTCCCCCACTATCTGGTCCACAGAGATTGGATTTCTTTATTCCCCGCACATTTGCTTTTGTTTTCTTTTTTTAAGATTTTGTTTATTTATTTGACAGAGAGATCACAAGCAAGCAGAGAGGCAGGCAGAGAGAAAGGGGGAAGCAGGCTCCCCGCTAAGCAGAGAGTCCGATGAGGGGCTCGATCCCAGGACACTGAGACCATGACCTGAGCCAAAGGCTTAACTCACTAAGCCACCCAGGTGCCCTGCACATTTGCTTTCTGAGTTGCTCAGTTAGTCTTTGACTTAGCCTGACCATCTTGCACTCTGATTATTTATCTTTCCAAGGTGTTTTTGCCAGCTCAGAACTGTGAGTTCCTGAGGGCAGGACGGTGCCTTATTCATTTCTGTCTCACTCATGGCCCCTAATCCCAGACACGACACATAGTGGGTCCTCAAACATTTTTGGAAGGAACCAATAATGGTTTTTAAAACTCCGATCACAGGAATTCATCTTAGCCGAACATTGAGCTCCCAAGCTAAAAGTGTAATAAAGACCCCCTTTATTCTTTGTTTAATGCAAAATAAACCACCAGGCAGCACTTGTTTCTCTTCAGAGCATAAACACTACGTGTGTGACCTATGGATGGACAAGTAGGATGTCTACACTCTCTCCATGCGCACCCTTGTCATCCTGGCTATTAACACCCTCCCTCACCTCTCAAAACCTGATACTAAGGAAGTTTCTGGGCTGAATTAAAAGCTGATCTGACCCTCAGTACATATCTAGATGATTTAGCTAAGTGGGTATTCTCCATAAACAGCATGAGGCATGCTGTATTTGAAGAATCTGGCCACACTGTAGATACCCTTTTTTTTTTTTTCCCCTTAAAGATCTTACTATTTATTTGACAGAGAGAAAGAGCACAAAGCAGGGGGAGCAGCAGGCAAAGGAAGAGCGAGAAGCAGGCTTCCCGATGGGCAGGGAACCCGATGCGGGGCTTAATCCCAGAACCCTGGGGTCATGACCTCAGCCGAAGGCAGACGCTTAACGGACTGAGCCACCCAGGCGCCCCTGTAATTATCTCCTTTTGATGATCGAATCAGAAATTCACAGAGTAAGGAGCCAAGTAAGAAGACACATTCTCTATCCAGGGACTTCCACCAGGTCAGATGATGAAGGGGAAGAGAGAAGGCATTGCCGTGATGGCTCAGCTCTGCGGGATGGCCACCAGTCGGGTGGGGGTGGTGTGGAGAGCTGAGGTCATTCTGAGCCACCAGAGGAAAAAACCAGCACTCTGTCCAGGCCCTCCTCCTATAAATCAAGAGCCTTACAGGGTTGCTGGAAAACCGAATGCTCTGTATTTCATTTTCCAACCAGAAAGCACTGGGGTAGGTAACAGAGACTGCTTCTTTGGGGAACAAGCAAGCCCTCCAGTCTGCAGGAAGCTGGCGGGACACCTGCTCCAGCAGCCAGTCTCTCTGAGCCAGCAGGGGGGCTGAGGCCACAGCCCAGCCAGGTCCTGGACCAGACTCCCAGCTGGGGGTACTACGGCCTGGGGGGGGGTAATTATCACCATGGTAACTAAGTCACGATCTGTGGAACTGTCCTTCATGATTAGACTGTAATCTCCAGGAAGGCAAGGCTGTCCACTTCATCAATCTCTTTATTCCCAGTGCCTGGTATCTGTCTGGTGCTTGGTTAAAACATATCAAATGAATGCAGGACCAGATCCAGCATCCGGCTAACTTAGCACCAGCCTCAGGGGGGTGGAGCGGGGCGAGGGGCGGGATTCCTTGGCACTGACCCCTCTGGCATGGTTGAAGTGACTAATTTGAATGGCTCCGGTCCAGGGCAGCCCCATCTGAGCCACAGGAGTGGGATCGCCCCACAGAATGGATCCCCCGCCTGGGGGGTGAGAGTCTCCTGCCCACCTCTCCCATTTTGCATCCCTTCTGTATGTACCCTTCCATATCCTCTCTTGTCTCCCTTTCCAAACGGCCACAAACTCCCCATCCCAGTCACACGTTCGAACTTCGAGTCCCTGCTCTCCACTCGTTGATTTCATCTCAGATAAGTTATCACACGGCTTGTTTCTTTCATCTAACAGGTAACCACAATGTCGCGTATTTCACTTCACACACAAATTATAATCATATTTATCCTCTTCGAAGAGTTGTGCAGACAACGCCCTCGCCAGGGATCAAGTTCCAGGTCTGTCGGGATGGGCGCAATTTCAAGTATTTTGTTTTGTTATCCGCACACATGCCCTTTTGCTTTTCAGAGGCTCTGACCTATTTTTCAGTTGGGAAAATAGGTCACCCTGGAACTACTTCTCTTGTGTTCCTTGTGGTGGCTGGCAAGCCACGATCACATAGAGACACAGTAAATAGAATCATGGAATGTTGGCACCAGACAGGATCTTATATGTACATCCTTTTGCCCTACAAAACCCAACCCAGCTATATCTGAACGGTCCTGCTCAATGGGGCAGCGAGACTAGGGATTCAGAGGCCGTGGGCTTCCACCGTAGCTTTTCAGTCCCTCGTTGGGAGTGTCTGACACAAACTGCCCGCTTGCTCCCACTTTTCCTCCTGCCGCAGAGGGAGGCCATCCAGCTATCCTGCAGCCATCAGGGGAAACAGGACTATACTGAAGCTTGGAGGGGCTCCTGCCCTCGAAATTGGACAAAGATGAGGACAGACCCCCTTTCTTTCCTAAACCACCCAGTGTAAGCCATTGCACCCCCCTTCTGGTGGAAGGGGGGGGGAAGCGGGGGCAGGGGGCAACTTTCAGCTGGGAAGTTCTCAGACCTTCCTAGAGGCTCCAGATGCTGATGAGATAAGGCTGCTGCTGCTGCAGGGAGACCTGGAAGCATTCTGGCAGCTGAGGGTGACTAATAACAAACCTGGGCTCCTGGAATTTTAAGAATTCACGCCAGCCTCAGTTCCCGTGGTTAAGAGAAGAAAGAGCTTTTTCAGGTCTCCTTGCCCTTCCAGAAGAATGTGAGAGTGTGGAGGGTAGGGGTACCAGATTCTCCCAGCTCTGGCTTCCTTGTCCCTCCAGGGGCCTCTCCAGACCTCGGGGTCCCTGCTGTCACAAGGAGAAACTGAGGCTTGGGGGCCACTCGAGGGATGGGCCCCCCTAAATCTCACAGCCCGGGGGTTTCCAATCAGTCCCGATAACCTAACTGCCTTTGCAAGAGAGCCTTTAAAAAATGGGTACAGAAGAAGGCGGCATGAGGGGGTGAAGAAAAGGAAAAGATCTGTATGTTCCCTGATCTCACAACACATGGCTTCAGCCCTGAGCCCTTCTAGGACACATGAGTTAGCAATGTGCACAATAGCCAGTGTGGAGAGGTTGACTCAGGAGGGCATCTGGATTTGCAATCTCTTCTTATCTAATGCTTTTTCCAGCTTATCCACTGCCACAGACAGGAAACGAAGCCTCTCGAGTTAAGAGCCTCTGAAACCCTGGGAGGTTTAGCTGGGGCTCTGTTTCCTAGGTTTAAAAAGGATCCGTTTGCTCAGAAGCAATAGTATTCTGCATGGCAGACCTTGGTCCTGCTTGCCTCTTTTTGAGAAGGTTTTGAGGGCTGGCCTCTGACTCGTTTGCCTTATGAAAACACCGCTTTTGCAGCCCAGAGACCCATGAAGGGTCAGGCACTCCAGACGCAGAGCTGCAAATCTCAGGCTCCACCAGACCAGAACTCAGGCGTCCTGCCTTCCACTTTGGAGTCTAAGACAGGCTCCCTAGCAAGATGTGACTGCATACAGTCTGTGTCTGAAGACCAGAGAACTGCAACTCCCCCTGGCGAATTTTCTGGATGCTGTGACCAGAGGTGGTGGACCGGGGAGGGGGAGGAGGCGGGGGGGGGGGGCAGGGGTGGTCGCTAACCTAACGAAGCACTTTATAGCCTGCTAAGCACTTTGACAGAAATCATCTGAGTTTCTTCCTCTCCAGAACACTTAAAACTCCCTTGTAAATGATGAGTGCATGCTGTGTCGTTTTGATGGAGAAACCATCGCCACTCCGGATTACGGACAGGTCATAGCCGGAAGGGACGGAATTCAAGCAGCTCATTTTTGTAAAGAGAATGGACCTGCCCAGGGCTCTGGCTGCCCGCCAACAGGTAGCTCGGGGCCAAACCTGTGAACTCTCCCTTCGTGGGGTCATTCCTATGAAGGAGATGGGCTTCCTCCCTTCTTTGGAACTGAATCCGTGAAGTGTCAAAGAGCCCCCGGGGATGCCCCAAGCAGACGGAGGAATCCACTGGAAACACAGTTAGCTCATTGAGTGAGATTCATCAGCTGGGCCCCAGGGCTTAGTGACTCACGTCTCTGGCATTCCAAAGTGGGATGAGCTTGGTCTAGACTGATGCTCAGTTTTCTTCCACTCTCTGCTGGGGGAATTCCAGTGCACTCCGGAGAAGGCACAAGCCTGTGAGGGTCACCTCTAATGGTCTGTGATCTGCCCCCAATCTCTAGGAGTCAATGAGGATGGACGTTAGAGAAGAGTTAGAAATCCTGGCTGTACGCTTCAGAGTGGGAAGAGATGGGGCGGGGGCGGGTTGGGGGAAGTGCCCTCATCTCGTTCATTGGGCCAGTCATTTGCACCTGGAGGCATAAGCCACAGAGAAAGCATTAACTGACATCTCTTTTTGACCACACTCCACTCTTGGCCACTTTTGAATTTATGGACCCCAAAATGGGGAATTGGTGCTCACACTTTGATGTGGAAGAATAAGGGCCAAAAGTCTGCTCCTGCTTTCAAGGCCAAGGTTGGGCAGGACCAGAGAAGCGGCAGGGAGAGAGCCAGAGCACACAGCACACACACCAGCCGGCAGCCCTTCCGTGTGCATGAGAGAGAGAGAAAGATGCCGAGAGAGAAAGACTGCCAGCTATGGGCACCTCCTGCGCGGGCTTGGTGTACTTTTGTAAATACAGAGTAATGAGGGATCTTAGAATTTGGCAATCACCTCACCCGGCTTCCTTCCCAGTGTAGGAATCTGGCTGCACGTTCCTGGCAGGAGGTCATCCCGCTCCTGCCGGAAGGACTCTTGTGACGGGAGCTTGCTACTTACAGGGTAGCCGCATACGCTGTGGGGCGGCCCTAAGTATTAACAGTTTCCAGGCGGAACCGAAATCTACGTCCCATTACCTTCTTACCCATCTTGGTTCTGGGTTAGAATCAATCACCCATCTTCTCCATGATAGCACTGCTGAAACTTAGAGAACCCACAGGACGCCCCTCCTCTCTCTCTTCTCGTCACCAAATCTTCCTCTCCTCCTTTGATATGCTTTCCAGACCTGTCTCCATCCTGCTGGTCCATTCTCGGGGGGACCTAGCTAAGAGATGGCCCCAGATCTGAATCCTGCCCTCGATCTAAAAAACAAACAGTTTAGGGGAAGAATCTTTCCATCAGTGCGTCAGTGCATGTTCACATTTTGGGATTTTGTTTGTTTGTTTTGTTTTTATCACCATATCATAGCTTTGGCTTATACAGAGCTTTTAGTCGGCCAATCCCTTGCAGGGATTTTAAAGATACAGTCAGTGCTCTTCATTGTCAGTCACTGTCCTGGGCTTTCACTCTATGGCTGATTTTTTTCTTCCAGTATAGGACCTTGATATAGGACCTTCTATTCATCTCACTTTATTATAGTTTGGGCCTATTCTCCCAACATCCTGAGGTTTTTCTGAATCTCATTTAATAATGTTATATTCCAGCAATCCCTTCTAGTTTTGTGTCCCCTATAACTGTTTCTGGGGCACATTTTAATCTCCACATAAACATCTGCTGTTAGAGAGGCAGCAGCCGGGCCCCAGGAACGATGGTTCGAGACCATCCGCTGTATTCACAGATTCGCCTGCAGCCTTTCCCGGCACCGTTTGTTATCCCACAGTCACCCATTGAACTGCATGTCCACCGGCGTACATCTCTTGCTCTCACCCACAAACATCTAAAAGGGAACGTTTCTGTAGCCAAGAGGAAAGATTCCATGACACAGGCTATTACGTGAGGTATTTTGGAGAAACTTCTCAACATCCCACAAATATCCCTGTAAGTGGTCTGGGCGGCTCCCTACCCATCAGGCCGGCTCTGACAGGAAGCGGGGGCTTTAGCCACAAAGTCCTAGATGGACTGGCAACTCTCTAAGTTTCTCCTCAGACATCTGGAGATGTGGGCCCTTTCATGACCTCCGTTCAGCTGACACCAAAGGGAAGAAGATTCCAGAGGACGGCTTATCAGCTGAAAGTTTCCTCAGAGTCTGTGGCTGGGCAAGAAAGCTCCCAGTGTGGCTCACAGTAACTGTATGAAGAAGAGGGAGGACTTCGAGGAGCCTGCAAAGGGTGGAGGGCGGTGGGAGTCATGCCACCCTTCCAACCAGTCATCCCCATCCCACCCTGGTAGTACTCTCTGGGTTACCATAAGTTCATTTAGGGTCTAGGCTCCTCGCCTTGGAATGATCCCCCAGCTTTCCAAAGGCATGTCAGGTCATAGGGTCATGTCTTTTTTTTTTCCCCAATGGGGTCCCCGACCATGCTGTGTATACAGCATGCACCCAACAAATGTCCAGAAAAAAGACAGGTACTAGAGTGCCTGGGGGGCTCCATCAGTTACGCATCTGCCCTTTGGCTCAGGTCGCGATCCCGGGGTCCTAGGATGGAGCCCCGCATCGGGCTCCCTGCTCAGTGGGGAGCCTGCTTCTTCTTCTCCCTCTGCCTGCTGCTCCCCCTACTTGTGGTCTCTCTTTCTCTCTCTCTCTCTGTCAAATAAATAAATAAAATCTTTTAAAAAATAATAAAGACAGGTACTAAGCTTTTGTGGTGGACTCTTAGCATTTCCAGAATAAAAAGAAGTACTTTTTCCTATATTTGGGGGGGCCATTTCTCTGCCTATTCTACCCAGTCTAGGGTCTGCTTTTTCTAGGACCAGATTCAACAGACACTTCTCTGTTGACGTGCCATGCCCAGAGTCCTTTTTCCAGAATCATTTTTTTCTAACGGCGGATGAGTCCTTTCATTCTCCCCCGGCCCCCAAACCCACGGACATATTGGCCCACCTTCTTTCTATTCAACCATCAGTGACTTTCTTATGCCTGGAAGCCTGGATCTTCACATGACAATGCAACTATATTATCCCGAGGTTCTAGGCTAAAGAGAGGCCTATTAAAGATGTTATAAATAAGCTCATTTTTTGAGTAAGCAGGGTGATGCTACGAAAGAGTGACTTGCTCCTATGTGCTTCTTACCACTGTTTAATTTGATATTTGACCCAGGGAGATTGTTCACCTGTGGGGAAGACGATCTCGGATACGCATTCCTAAGAAGAAAATTTAGGGGTTGGAGACACTGTTCCTATCAGGTACCCAATGCTATTTGTACTGGATACAATAGTGAATTAGACAGACCCCTCCCCCCAAGAAGCTTCCAATCTCCTTGGAAATTGGGTGCTAACGATCCCATATGAGGTGATAAGGAGCAGAGATAGAACATGTGAAACTGGACTGGACATGCCCATCCTCCAAATCACAGACTTTATGGTAAAGCCAAGTTGTCGTTGATATCTGGAGCACCAACGCACATCAGATCTTTGCGAATCCCTTCTACTCCTCCCAGATTAAACAGCAGCATGTGAAGAGTGTCAGCTAGAAGCTGTCTGATCCTGGCAGTGGAGAGAAAGCTAGAAATCCTCTTCCCTGCTTTAAGGCAGGCTTGGACCCGTTCCCAGCGTACTCAGTGTGCTCTAGGAACATATGAGAAAAGAGTGGGACAGTGTGAGTCATGGGAGGAAAATGCAAAGACCACAGACTGGGGAGAACTTCCTCTGAAGCCCAAATAGGGCAATTTCAAGTTGGTTCTAAGGTCAGCTGGGCGGTAAAGCACAGTGAAGGCCCTTTGGCTTGGCTTCATGGCAGATCCCACAGCGCCTCGGGGGTGACATCCAACGTGTCCTTGAGGAGTCTGTCCTAAGCCTCAGGTGCCTTGTCCATAAGAGCAGTGCCATAAATGTTTGTTGGTTTTGTTGTTTGCATGGAGAACTCACTGACGACCTAACTCTGAAACGTAGCCATAAATGTAGAAGAGTCACAAGCCCTGTGGCCATTTCCAAATGCTGACTTGGGGCAGGCTGGCAACATCAGAATCATCTGAGAGAACTTTCAAAACTAATCTGGTTCCCTAGTGGGAATTCTGCTTCAGGGGTTCTGGGGTGAGGCCCCAGTATGTGCTTTTTAAAAGTGATTCTGGGGGCGCCTGGGTAGCTCGGTCGTTAAGCATCTGCCTTCAGCTCGGGTCATGATCCCAGGGTCCTGGGATCGAGCCCCGCTTTGGGCTCCCTGCTCAGCGGGAAGCCTGGTTCTCCCTCTTCCACTTCCCCTGCTTGTGTTCCTTCTCCTCTGTGTGTCTCTGTCAAATAAATAAATAAAATCTTAAAAAAAAAAAAAAAAGTGATTCTGATCCCCAGCTAGATTTGGAAACAATGGTCCTTTGGTAGGTAGCCTCCGAGATGGCCCCCAATGGTCTCCTCCTTCTGCATTCACACCCTTGGGGAATCTCTTCCCACACTTATACAGTTGGTCTGTGTGACCAACAGAATATAGCAGAAATGATGGTCTATCGCTTCCAAGATTGAGTTATGAAAGGCTGTGGCCTCCGTGTTTTGCTCCCGTTCTCTCTCTTTTGAATCACTCACTCTGGAGAAGGACAATGGTCATGTCGTAAGAATACCCAGGCAGGCTATAGAGAGGCAGAGAACCAGAAAGATCCAGCTGATGGCCAGCAACGAATGCTGGCCAACAGCCACATGAGTCAGCTTGGGACAGGGCCCCCTGCCTGAATGTGATCAAAGTCAACCAGCTAAGCCGCTCCCGGATTCCCTTGGAAACTAAGTGAGATCATAAAGGCTACTGTTTGAAGTTGCAAAATTTGTTTTTTTGGTAATTTGTTACACGGCATTTGATAACTAGTACATTTTCCCAGCCGAAAAGGCAAGCTCTGGATAGAGCCCAGAGGGGCTTTCCTGTGTACCCTCTGTAGCTTCCTCTCACACCACTCCTACATTCACCTTGTCTCTTGGCCTGTTTGACCCATTTACCCCCATTCATGCCTCGGGGCCTCTGTGCCTCACGCAAGCCATTCTTTGTGTCCGGAATGAGTACCCTTTCTCCACCCACTGGTGGTCTCCCCTTCTCCTGCAGCAGCCCCGAACACCAAATCATGTTGGCTTGGGTTCCCTCCTTAGCAGTCACGCACTCTCCTTGGAATCACTAGATGTGAATCAAGTTACATGGAAGAAAGAAAATACTGACGTGTGGGCGTCATCAAGAACACAAGACTTGCCTCTATGTGGTTGACCAACGAATTGTCGAATTTGAAACCAGGAATCCTTTTGTCACTGCACACCACACCCACATCTTCTGTGTGCTTGCAGTCGGTGACACCCCAGCCGTTGGAGGAGCAGGCCGCGAGGGTGGCCTCCCTCCCCGTGCAGTAGACATTGTCCAACCAGATGGGCCCTGAAGGAAGCAGAGAAGAGAGAGACCAAGGGCTGCATCAAAATTGGTTTGCATCTTTGGGGGCACCAACATCATCCAGAGAGAATTTTTCTCTAATTTTGGCAGTTATTGTGGTCATCAATTGATTGTTGGTATGTTTGAGATACTGGATATCATTCTAGGGTATCTGGGTCCCCTTTCCAGAGTAGGCAGCTGATGTGATTTGGGGATGTGCTAGATTGAATGTGATTTGGACAGAAACTAGATTTGAGCCCAGATGTCATGTGGTTAGTAGAACGGGCAGAGATTTTGGATGCCAAGCTGGGTTTCATTCTGAGAGAGCCACTTAGCCTTGGCACCTTGGTCAAAACCCTTCTTTCTCATCAGACACGTCAACTGCAGGGCTACGTAGAGGTTAGAGAGAATATGCGGCCTGTATCTAGTTTGTTATTGGCCCAACGTTGCTCAAATAATGTGACAAGGATGACGATGGCAATTGTCATTAGACTGACCATGATGCAGGCTAGACTCACCTTCCATCTGCAGCAGAGGCTGAACTCTGACCCCTCAGCGAAAATGTAAACCACCCTGCAACTGAGGGTTTGGAGTTTTTCAGGCATTTTCATAGGTTTCATAGGTACCTTCCCTGTGCCTCAGGGATGGTCATTCCCACCTTCCAGACACAGAACTCTGGCTCAGGGGGACAGTTCATCCTCAAGATCACAGCCTGAGCCCAGAGGTTGGGCCATTCAGTGCTCTTCTCTCTGCCTGATGCTTCCCAGCCACTGATTTGGCTCTGCTACACTAACACACAGAGTCACCCCCTCACGTTCTAAAAGTCTGGTGAAGGCAGGGCTGGGAGGCCCTGTGCAACTCTGCTTGCCTCCTGTGTGTCCATCTGATTTGCACTCTGTAGAAAATTCAGCATGCCAAGTGCCTCATACCATTAGAATGTTACCTTCAAAAGGGCAGAAAATACCAAGTGTTGACAAAGTTGAAAGAAACTGGAACCCTTGTGCGCTGACAGCAGGAATGCAAGACTGTACAGCCACTCCGGAAAATAGTATGGCGGTTCCTCAAGAAACAAAAACTGTGGACACAGGCTTCCGGTTATAGAGTGAAGAAGTCACTGGCATAAGAGGCACAGCACAGGGAACCCAGTCAGTGGCCTTGTAACGGTGTTGTGTGGAGGCAGATGGTAGCCCTGCTCGTGCTGAGCGCAGCATAACGCACAGATTTTTTGAATCACATTAGTTTCGAGTAGAAACTAATGTGATGTGTGATGGCTGTATGTCAATAAATAAATAAATATTTAAAAAACAAAAATGGGATTCCCATACCATGCAGCGATCCCTGCCTCTATGTATTTACCCAGAAGATCTGAAAGCAGGTTGTCTGAGAGCTATTGGCACACCCACGGGTGCTACGGCATTCTTCACAATAGACAAAAGTTGGACAAACTCTGGCATACGCATACCCTGAGTCTAGTGCTCAGCCTTAAAAAGGAAGGAAATTCTTTTTTTTTAATTTTTAATTTTTAATTTTGTATAAACATATACTTTTATCCCCAGGGGTACAGGTTTGTGCATCACCAGGTTTACACACTTCACAGCACTCACCATAGCACATACCCTCCCCAATGTCTGTAAACCCACCCCCCTTCTCCCAACCCCCCTCCCCCCAGCAACCCTCAGTTTGTTTTGTGAGATCAGAGTCACTTATGGTTTGTCTCCCTCCCAATCCCATCTTGTTTCATTGATTCCTCTCCTACCCCCTTAGCCCCCATGTGGCATCTCCACTAGGGAAGGAAATTCTAACACAGGCTGCAACATCAGGGGACCTTCAGGGCATCACGCTCAGTGAAATAAGCCAGTCACAAAATGACAAAACTGTATAATTCTACGTAGATGAGGTACTTGGAATAGTTGAGTTCATAAAGACGGAAAGTCAAATGGAGGTGGTCAGGGGCCGGGAGAGGGGAGCACGAGGAGTGGTTGTTTAACGGGGACTGAGCTCCAGTTCCTCAAGACAAGAGGAGACTGGTTGTGTAACAACAGGAATGTACGAACACTATTGAATTGTGCATTGAAAAAAATGGTGAAGACAGAGTATTTTACGTTTAGGTGTATTTCACCACAATTTTTTAATGTGCTAAAGGGTTTCCAAAGGGTGATTTTTGTAAGTGCCCCTACAAAATGAGAAACAAACTCAAATGTCTCCTTTTTCTCAAAGCTCCAGGCAGGCCTCAACAGGATGATGGAGCCAGATACCCAGGGCTCAGACTCTCTGCCTCGGGCTTGGGCACCACCAACTTGGCCAGCTACTTACCCAAGCGTGTTTCCCATTTCTGAAGTGAAAACAAGGATCCCCAACAAACAGGTCACCATGGAGATTCGATGAGATAATGTATGTGCTTAGTACATGTTCAAGCCCCTTTCCCTTCCTCCTTTCCACTAATCAGAAAAACAGGGAATCCCGTTGTTTCCAAATGCAAGGAAAACAGATACAGAAAAGCAGATACCAACACTCCCATCGCAGAGATGAGAAAACCGAGGAGGATCGGAGGTTCTTCGAGGTCAGGGTGAACGTGGGGCTAGTCCCTGACTCTGGGGCCCTGCTGAGACGCGTCTGCTGTCACCGATGGCCAGTTAGGGCTCCAACCGGAGTGCCTCAGACACATTATGGGGAACAACAAGCTAATTGAAAACATCTGGGCTAAGGGTTTCCAACCGGTTTCTTAATTTGGCCTCATTTCCCAGCCATCAAGCTCCTCGGAAACATGTTCCCTCATCAGTTGCTGCTTGGACAACAAAATGTTTGTCTTACTAAGTACTAGCAACGGAAAAGACCCTCCACATTTGCAGGGAGGCCTCTTTGGAACATTCTGTGGCAAAGCTGCTGAAGGGACAGAGATGGTGAAAAGAAGCAGGGCCCTTATTCCATCTGCAATGAGAGAAACCACCCTGGCTGAGGGGAGGGGAAGCGGGACAGCGTGCAGCTGAAGGAACCACGAGCAGCAAAGCAGACGCTCTCCGGCCTGCTTTATTCTTTGACAGGAACATTTGAAAGGAGCTCCCTGGGGTCCTAAGGGAATGAACTTCCCCCAGAGAGCTGCTTTCTTAAGTAGCATTAACTCACTGCCAATGATCCCACTCTGGACGTATTCTCACTAGGTGGTTTTTTTTTTTTAAAGATTGTATTTATTTATTTGAGGGAGACAGTGAGTGGGGTCGCACACAAGCAGTGGAAGAGGGAGAGGGAAAAGCAGACGCCCTTCCTGAGCAGGGAGCCCGAAGTGGGACTTGAACCCAGGACCCTGGAATCATTACCCGAGCTGAAGGCAGATGTTTAACCGACTGAGTCACTCAGATGTCCCTCACCAGGTAATTTTTTGTAGATGGTGGAAGTGTAAATTTCGATATAGCCCGAGAGGGCATCACCAGGCATGATACACTAATTTGGCTTGATTCCATGACAATATATTTCCGTGTATGCTTCCTGCCTATCACGGACACTGTCCTGACTTTGCTCTGGCTCTCTCCTGCTGGGATGCACAGTGGGCCAGGCATAGCTCAGGAGACGTCATTTCAGAGCTGCTAGGAAAGTGGCACTTGGATTGTAGGCGCGACTCTAACTTTGGACACAAAGAGCCAGCCAATCAGAAACCAAACCTCATTCTATACTGTCCATTCATTCACTCTAAGAAATGCTTCCCCTGACAAGAGAAGAGATGTATCAACCAATCCACAAACCATTTGGAAGACAGAGATCACAAAGGGAACTCTGAAAGCCCAAGTGTTCCCTGTGTTGTCAAAACAGTTGTTCAAGTTGGAAGCTCTGGGGCCCCACTGTGGTCATCTGTTGGCTTGGCCACTCTGATCTGAACAATGGGGAGTGAGGGGCAGCACGGGGTGGTGGGGCTGGGGAGAGATCAGATCTGAGTTTAGGTCTGAAGACAAGTCAAGGAGAGCAATCATCTCTAGTTCTGGCTGCTGGGAGACCCAGGGTGAGAAACAGAACAGCTGTCCCTTCTAGAACCCTCTGGAAGGGTCCATGAGTTCCCTGAGCTTAGAGACACTTCATGGGAGAAGAACTCTTGACAGTCCAGGCTGGAAAGCCTGGGAGGGCCTGGGTGATCTCCTGGGGCTTCCTT
This sequence comes from Mustela lutreola, assembly GCF_030435805.1. Classification (NCBI taxonomy): domain Eukaryota; kingdom Metazoa; phylum Chordata; class Mammalia; order Carnivora; family Mustelidae; genus Mustela; species Mustela lutreola. The sequence continues at coordinate 163,512,018 of NC_081290.1, read as the reverse complement.
ATTACTCCCTGTATGTCAGAGGAGAAAGAGATAGTAAGAGCTTGGCTCCGGTGGTCCCAGTGCATGCATGGAGCCAGCCTGCAGGTTAAACTTCTTTCCCAGGAGCACAGCCCAGGGCACCGGTCACATTTTCTGCTCCCTATGCCAACAACTGCTTGCTGACTGTTTTCAGTACTGTCCTCAATCGAAATGAATTAATCAGCTAATATTTACCAAGTGCGCAACATGTACCCAGTGCTAAGAATCCTAACCTGATGCTAAAGAATTCAAATACCTTTGTATCTAATAGACCTCTCCTGATGCAAAAACCAAGTATCACTTTTTACGGACAACATAATCCTCAAAGTTCAGGAGACAGGACAGTTCACACTTTTTTTTTTTTACCTCTGTTTCTCCCTTCATCTTTGATATTTCTCCTTCCTAAGTCCTGCAGGTTTCAGTATCCACCGAGATGACCGTTCTAGGATTCTCTGGCCTCTTGTTAGCTTCTCTCCGCAGCGTCTTTCCCTGGCCCTACATCAGCCACTATCCCACGGTTGTAGCTTAGATCTTATCATTACCAACAATGGCACCCCTCCCCAGTGTCCATTTCAACCCTTCTGCTGTGTATCTGCATCTCCACCCAACCCCCCAAAATGTTTCTAGCACACTCCTTCTTGTACTGCAATTTCCACCCTGACCCGTGACCCCAACAGCCTTCCCCACAAGTTCCCCATGTAGTGCTGTCCTACTTAATCCAGCCCAGACTGCAGGGTCCAGGGTTTCAGTTGCTCCCTCACACACTCCCTCTACTCCCTTGAGCTCTTCTCCCACCATCCTCCCCGGGGGGCAAAGTCTGAGCCAGGTTAACCCACTTCCCTGGCCACCCCACGCCCACGCTTGGGCAGTTGAACTGGAATGGGGAAAAAAACCACACCCATCTAATCTAATGACAGGTAAACTTTAAGTCTGAGTAGAAATAAAATAAATAAAATAGTAGAAATAAAATAAAGTGGTCCCTGGAAAAACCTCATAGTCATTTGCAAGTATTATAAGATACCGAGGCTTGAGAGCCTGGGATTGAAAACACAAACCTGACATTACCCTTGGGTCACTCAGCTAGCAGAATACATGAAGATGTAGAAATGTGGAGACATGTCTGGAGGTTTTTGTTTTTCATTTTCATTTCATTTCATTTTAAAGTAGGCTCCATGCTGGGCGTGGAGCTCAACGCAGGGTTTGAACTCACGACCTGCGATCAAGACCTGAGCTGAGTTCAGCCAGATGCTCAATGGATTAAGTCACCCAGGCCTTCGGCATGCCCAGAGTTTTGTAAAGAACACAGGAAGTGGGCTTTAAAAGCCCAACATTGGCAGGGTGCCTGGGTGGCTCCATCAGCTGAGGTCTGACTCTTGATTTCAGTTCAGGTCGTGATCTCGGGGTTGTGGGATAGAGTCTGGTGTTGGGCTCCACCTTGGGTGTAGAACCTGCTTGGGCTTCTCCCTCTTCCTGCGTCCCCCTCTCTCTCTAAAAAAAAAAAAAAAAAAAAAAGCCCAGCATTTGCTAACTCATTTTTGCTGCTTTAATCTCGCCACTGCTAGGGAACCTCAAGTCAGCTTCCGAGAACATTTCACTGTAAGTGTGGTCTCTTGTTCTGGTTACTCCCACAGAGCACATTCAACTGCACGGAGGTAAGACATATAGGCGATGTAGATTTCTACATATAGAAATAGACTTCTACATATAAAAATCTACATATAGAAATCTACATATAGATTTTTTCCTATAATTTCTAGAATAACAAAGCAAGAGTTAGAAAGGACTTTAATAACAATCTATTTCAATGACTCCCAAATCTGGCTACATACACGATCACTTGGGAGGCTTCCAAAGGTTAGAGTCCTAGACTCTAGCCCAGACCTTAACCCAAAATACTATGGGCTAGCCCCCCCCCCCATAACCCCTGACAAGAACTGGTTCAGAGCACCAACACCAGCCCTCCCTCAAAGCTTTTACCAAAACACCTTCCCCCCCGCAAATATATTGACTTGAACTTAACAAGGGAAGAAAGAGTAGCCCAACCAAAGTGAAAAACCTAGATCAACTCTGTTCCTGTCACGGATGAGCCCAGAAGAGCGTCTTGCTGTTAACAGTGTGAAGGTTACACGAACAGCGCGGTCAGGAGAGTCAGGGAACATTGGCCTATGGGGAGCCTTTGTGAGAAAGAGCCAAAGGCACCCCTTCAAGGAAGGGGGGCCTGGAAGAAGGGCACCCAGTCCCCTGGCTCTCTTGGCCCCCAGGTAAGGCACAGGGGGCCACGGGTACAGACGAACTTCAGCCTTTAGTGAGGGTCACCAACCGGTCCGCTAGAGCCAGGAGGCATTTCCAGGACGCAGGACTTCCTGCCCTAACACACGGAAAGTCCCAGGTGAAGCGGGACAGTTGGATCCCGTGCCCTCACCGGGCACCCATCTGTTCCCATCTCTAGCCCAGACCCAGGAGGCTGGCCAGATGCAGGATTCTGGGGAATTCACACTGGACAGCAACTGTACCTTCCTTTACCAGGCTCACAATCTCACACAGCACTGTTCCTGGGGTTTCCAGCAACACGAGCACTCAACTCCAATTCCTTTACCTTCCCCCTTGCCGTAGGAGGAGCTGGCGGTCCAGGCCTTAGCCTCCACGTATCCCAGCTCCCGGCAGACGACGTGGGCCGCGTGGATGGAGAAGTCGTCGTCGCACACGGTGCCCCACTGACCGTTGTAGTATACCTCCACCCGGCCCTCGCTGTGCTTCCTCTTCTGGCCGGCCAGGCGCAGCTGGATCTTCACTGTGTCCGAGGGCGCCTGGGGCCGGTGGTACTCGGGGGCCGGCTGCTGGAAGTACTCAGGGTAGGGCCAGCCCTCGTACTGCGCCAGGCTCAGGGACGGGAGCAGCGACAGCAAGGCCAGACACCCGCCGAGGCCCCAGCGTCCACGCCTCTCCATCCCCGTCTTCTGAACAGAGGACCTGCCCGAGGGGGTGCTGGGCGGTGAGGGGCGACAGGCAGGCGCGTCCTGGAAGACAGGGATAGAAGCACATTACAGGGGTCTGCAAAACGTCCAGCTTGGTGCTGAAAGCTCTTCACCTTCTGGACCCCAACTTCCTCCCTTCTCCCGCCTAAGACTCCAGCTGACAGATGTGTGAATTTCTACCTCTTCATTCTATGCACCTTTCCCTGTCTCTGAAATGTCTTTTTCACTGGGGCTCCTGGCAGGCACAGCAGCCCATCCACACTTCATTTGAGCAGAGTTCTTTTTTTTTTTTTTCTTTTTTAAGATTTTATTTACTGATTTGACACATAGAGAGAGACAGTGAGCACAAGCAGGGGGAGTGGAAGAGGGAGAAGCAGGCTCCCAGCTGAGCAGGGAGCTTGATGCAGGGCTTGATCCCAGGACCCTGAGATTGTGACCTGAGCCGAAGGCAGATGCCCAACCGACTGGACCACCCAGGTTCCCCTTGAGCAGAATTTTTAAAAAGATGATCTATAGTGATGTGAGCAAGGTTCAGGGGAATGAAGCAAAGAGCATGATACCCAGGGCTGGCAATAGAGGTGAGCTGTTCCCACTCCAGCCTGAGAGGTCCGGGAGGGAGTGCTTGCCAGCACCAGAGAGAATGGCCAAGCTGAGAGGGTCACGTGTTCCGAACTGTGGCTCAAGGGAAGGGTCTTAAAGCCAAACCACAGCCACAGGAGCAGCAGGGATAAACACCGGACCTCTCTCTCTTCTGGTCTCCTGCTCTCTTTCTGGGGTCTCCTACTGGGCAAGCTCACCATCCTACCCGAAGTCAAGTGTGTTGGTGCAGTCTGTACTCCACCCCCCCCAGGGGCTGGTGGGGAAGGAGGGCAGCAGGTAGAAAGGGCAAGCAGAGGGCACCAGCACATTCCCTTCTTCCCCAGCTCTGTACAGCTGGCTCCCCAGGGCTTCCCGTCTCCTTCATGCCAGATCCCTATTGAAGCAGCCTCCAGGATTCTCTCCTTCTGAGCTGGGCTCATCATCTAGACCCACTTCTCAACCTTTCCAGACACTTCTATGTCCCCATGTAGGTTACAAGCTTCTCAAGGGTAGGACTTGTAGCTCATTCTTCTTTGGCTTCCCTGAGTAAACCCTGCAGGTTCATGGACATATGTACTGAACAAGAAGGCGGTCTGGTTCCAGGGACTGAGCCACTGGTGAGGAATGGAGCTTAACGTGATAATACATGGAAGAAGTCCCGTGTGCACTGTCTGGGCTTTCCTATGTGAGATGTCCTCCTTCCTTTAGGACATTAGCTGACCCAGACAGAAATGGTCTCTTCCGGATTCAGAGAAGAACACCAGGAAAAACACCAGAAAAACATGGGCTGCTGCTCTCGCTGCACACACCTTTGAACCCTCCCCAGGCTCTGCTCTCAGGCTCCAGGCTCTCAGACACACCAGCAGGCTGCCAGCTCACACCCCTGATCTCATTACACCGTGCACTTGGGACCACCAGCCAGGCGAGGCTGCTGAATGAAGGTCAGCAGCAAAGTCTCCTTAAACAGCCTTCGTGCAGGGCCTGTCCTTAGCTGAGTGGTGGTTTCCGCAAGCAGCTGCCTCAGATGGTTCTGATGCCAGTGATGTCCCAGGGACGGTTCTGTCCCTTTTCACAGCTTCTGTCCCTGAAGGGTGCAGGGGGCCGAGACCAGCATGCTCTTAGCACAGAGGGGAGGCATAAAGCTCTTGGTGGCAAACAAGAGAGAGGCTGAGTGGCCCATCATCGGGGAAGGGAGGACTGGTCAGCAGAGCAGGGGGGGCTACTCTAGACTCTAGAGCCAGACAGCGTGGGTTCGAATCCGCGTTCAGATACTTACTCACTGTGCAACCTCGGGCAAATACCTAGCTTCTCTGTGTCTCTCTCTCCGTGTTTCCCATCTGTAACATGGGGATAATACTACCGAGCTCACAGAAGTGTCATGAAGATCGAATGAAAGGCACATCGCAAGCACTATAGAAACATTTGCTAATGAAAAATTTAAATTCTCAAGATTGTAGTCTCCTTTCCCAGGTGGAGACTACCTCTAAGAATTCCACAGTGAGGATTATAGCAAGAGATAAATACTTAGATCATGGTTCCGGTCCTTCCACAGTCCAGAGAGAGGGACTACTAGTTTCAAAGGATTGCAGGTATTCCCCAGCAGAGGAAGCAGCCTTGGGATGTGGGGCCCCAGAAGCAAAACCGGGACCAGCAGGGGGAAGCTAAAAGTATACTACTTTCTATCTGAACCATGTATAAAGGGTTAGGCTAAGCATATTCAGTTCAAGGCACCTCTCCACCGAGGAAGGACCAGAAAACTGCCCCAAGCTGTCAGGATGGCCGGACAGTGCCCAGGTCCCCCTCGTGGGTGCTGGGTGAAGAGGCCCGAGGACTGTGGAAGGCCCCCCAGTTCCACTGGAGATCCACACATTGTCATCCTGTGACTCACAAGCGAGGTCAGAAAGTCACGGGGGTTCCTGCAATAGCCCCCATTGGACACAGTCTGGCAAATGAGCAGGGTGGCTCGTCTCCCCGGCCCTCACTTCTCTCCCATCAGAGCCCCTTGGCACCCACAGGCTCAACTATGCTCACTAAAACCTCAAGGTATGGTGAAGAAGGCAGGGATCATGATTCTTCTACAAGGGCGAAACTCAAGAACCCGAGAGGACTAAGGACTCCACTGAAATTGCTCATTTGTGCAGGCAAAGCCGGAACTAGAAATCCCAAGCTACCAGGGCATCAACAATCCACCAGTACATGTAAGAAAGGCCCAAATTCTGCCCGGAGCATAGAAGCCTCTACACTTTGGCCCATACCTACTCTCTTGGCTTCAGTTCCAGCCACTCTTCTCTCCCCACTCTCACTCCAGACCTTCACATGTCACCTGTCTAGTCATACGAGCCTCTACTCGGCTGAAGCTTTACACCTAGATCAATGTGTCCCTATCCCAACCCTCCCCACCTCCATCAAGCCCAGCTTCCCTCCAAATAGTATTATGTCACAAGCCCTCCCATTCTTTGGAAATTCTCATTCTCCGATGGACCTGGAGGGGCTAAATAGATGGGACACTCCAAGATGGGCCGCTTTAGCATGAAGAATTTTGAATGAAAAGCAATCAAAACCCCGTAGAATTCGGAAAAGCTCTTCACTTCCCCCTCAACTACCCAAAAAGAATTCAGATAGAGAGACCTGCTCCAGGAAGAGAGCTGTCACCGTAGAGAACGACAGTAGGACATGAACTGGTTGTGTGGGCAGAGAAGAACCTTAGCAAGGCCTGTCTGATCAAAGTCCTGTGTGTCCCATTGTTTTTAAGGGGTCTGAGCGGCCCCCTAGCATTTGTTTATCAAACATTTACTCTTTCTCATCTCCCTGTGAATTGCATTCCTTCTTCTGAAGTCCCAGACACCCACCCCCTTTCTTTAGTTCAGGAAGACTTGCTGGTACCGCATTTTGCCTGTCTTTGGAATTTCCATGTCCCTGTATGTATGAAATGAAATTTCATTTTCCTCCTGTTAATCTGTCTTGTGTCAAGAGGACTCTTAGCCCAGCTAGAAGGGCCCTGTAGGGCAGAGGAAATTCTTCTTAAATCAGAATGAGTGTCTTCTCGGGCTCTCTGCTCAGCAGGGAGCCTGCTTCCTCCTCTCTCTCTGCCTGCCTCTCTGCCTACTTGTGATCTCTCTCTGTCAAATAAATAATAAGTAAAATCTTTAAAAAAAATAGAATTTTGTCTATGCTGTACACAATGAACCTTCCCAGGCCTAGCTAATTCCTGGAGATGATAAAGAACTCACAATTGTACTTTTCATATGGGAACTAACCAACCCAGAACCCTGTCCTCTTAACTACCTCCTGACCAAAATCTCATACTCTGGGCCACTAGCCCTCTGCCCTGATCACCCTAGGGCCAAGGACCAGACAACTGGAGACAGCCCCTCAGCCCCACAGTGAGCCAAAATTATTTGACCAGGGTATCTTAAACCTGCTTAGCCTGCTTCTTAGGCTTCACCCATTCTTTCCTGTGACAGTCACAAGAAAGATCCTGCTCACGGATTTCCCCTTGCTCCCTCTGCCTGTGACCAACACTGGCGCTTCCCCTCACCGTGTGCCTTGCCTTCCCTTTCTAGGAATCAGTGAGTATAAACTTTTTCCTTCTGAACAGTTTATTCTTTTTTAAAAAAATATTTTATTTATTTATTTGACAGAGAGAGAGAGAGAGAGATCACAAGTAGGCAGAGAGGCAGGCAGAGAGAGAGGAAGGAGGCTCCCTGCCAAGCAGAGAGCCCAATACGGATGCGGGGCTCGATCCCAGGACCCTGAGATCATGATCTGAGCCAAAGGCAGAGGCTTAAACCTCTGAGCCACTCAGGCACCCCTGAATGGTTTATTCTTTAAAAGAAATCTTACTCTGGATGTGCCTATCTCCACACTGTTCTACCCATCTTCTTGGATTCTCCCATCTGTGGGAATGGCCAGAGTTCAACTCCTAAATCTTTCCTAGAAAAATGCTCCTGAATTTTTTGCTTCTTTTGTGGGGCCTCCTGCTTCCTACTCTGGGGGATTGTAAAGTATTAGACCCAGATGCTTCCCTCCGCTTTCAAAAATAACTTTTATGCTTTTTTTCCTCTGCAAAACTTGTGCAAACTGGTGATAAAAATCTGGATAATGCAAGCAAGTAAAAGGAAGAAAATAATTCACAGTATCACTACTGGAGGGAATGATTACTAACACTATGTTATGTACCCCTCTGGCCTTTTTTTGGACATACGTATATCCTTTAAAACACTGGAATAATTTTCTACATACTTGCTGTGTAAAACTGACTTTCACGTTTATCAGTATATTCCAAGTACTACGCCACTTCGAGTATTCTTTTACAAGATTTTTATCCATATACCATAAAATTAGATAATCTTATCACAAATTTTTTTACTGCTATAAACATTGATGAAATGAATATCCTTATAGCTAAAACTTTGCAGAGTCTCAAGATAAATTCCAAGAATAAAATTGCTGCGTCAAAGAGCTGGCAAAAAGTCAACACTTTAGCAAAACTCTACTAACCACCCTCCCTGCCTGTCAGCTGATATCAGCCAGTGGTATGGAGATTTCCTCACAAATTCAAAATTCTTGCTATAACCATGTTTTCAAACCTTCTGATAAGCATCTGATAAGCAGAAAAAGGGTATCTCGGTTTTTTTTTTTAAGATTTTATTTACTTATTTATTGACAGAGAGAGAGAGAGATCACAGGTAGGCAGAGGGGGGGGGGGCGGGGGCGGGAAGCAGGCTCCCTGCTGAATAGAGAGCCTGATCCCGATGTAGGGCTCAATCCCAGGACCTGGGATCACCACCTGAGCTGAAGGCAGAGGCTTTAACCCACTGAGCCAGCCAGGCGCCCCTGGGTATCTCCTTTTAACTAGCATTTTCTTTTGTTACTGGGGAGGTTGAGTTCCCCTGTCCCTATTCTTTTTGGCCACCTGCTTTTCTTTTCTCTTCCTTTCTTCTTTCCTCCCTCCTTTCTTTCCTTTTTTTTTTTTTTTAAATTATCACTCCATGCTTTTTATCCCTTTTTCTCTGAATGCTCATCCTTCCCTTACAGCTTTGTAAAATCCCTTTTTCTCATTGGCATCTGAACAGCCCCAAAGCAAAGCCTGGGTGGGCGCAGAGCAAAATGCCCTGCGGTCTTCCCTCACGCTGTCCCTCTTTGAGGCCCCTGGCCTGCTCCTCCCAAGCACCCTGCACTTGAGCTTGGGTTCAGCCCCTCCTCGGCCTGAGAACCCAGCTGCCTGGCGCAAGGCGGCGGGGAATCTGTTCAGGGCGGTCCCCCTGTTTCTGGCCACCACCGTCAGCCTGCGGCGCCCCGTGCCCCTGATGCCCTGGGTGGAAAGAAGCAGCGTGCAGGGAGGGCACTGAGGGACCGGACACCTCCGGGAAGTTCGGGTCCCAGCTGGGGACAGAGGGCGGGGCCTGCGGGCTCTGTCTACGGGTCACTCTGCGCTCTTGCCCGGTGCTGGCGGGGCACTCGGTCTGGCCACCCTCCCGGCCCATCAGGGGCCTGGGCCAACTAAGTCCTTGGGGGCCACCTAAGTCCCGGCTAGGGGTGCACACGTGAGCCCGCGGGGGTACGGGGCGCGGCGTTCTGGTGACCAGAGTCCCTGGAGGGCAGGGAAGGGTGGGCACTTTGCGCTGACCCTGCGGCCTGGACTCTCTGGGGCCCCTCTGCCTCCTGAGGGCCTCTCCGGGCACCAGGGCCGGGTGAGGCCCAGGTGGGCTGGGCAGTGCTGGGCTCCGTGGGAGCGGGTGTCCCCTCTCTGCTCGCATTGCCCACGTGTGTGTCGGGGTGGGGGGTGGCGCCTTTGGTGATCAGGCACTGGACACGGAACCCAGGCTTAGCACGGTGCCTGGCGCACGTTACAAATCCTTATTTTAGAAGATTTGCATAATGACAGGGTACAGCTGGCTCAAAGTAGACCTGTTCTCATTCCTGGAAGAGGGGAGGGGGGGGGCAGAAACCCAGCCGACCACAGGCCTTCCAGATGGTGGGTGAGAGTCACAGTTTTACTTATATAAACAGCAGACCTCACAGAGGGGCTGGAACAGCGCAGCCGCCAGAAGTTCTGAGATTCTAGTTAGGTTGGCAGAGCTCTGTTATGCCTAGAACACCATTTCCCCTTCTTGAGTGTTTTTTCTCTGTAAAATAGGTACATCATCGGGACCTGTGAGAGAAATGTATTCAGCCAATGAGAAGAACGGTAAAAGCAGAGGAAAATCCTGATTATCTTATCCTCACTTTTCTCTAGGGGGCAGGAGCCCCATCACGGCCAGAGCTGTCTTCCCCAAACCCAGCTCTCTCCTACAAAGCCTCTGCTCTAAGTGCCTTGTGTGAATTCCCAGTTGTGAGAGATCAGAGGACGGGGTGACAGACGGCAGTCAAACCTCAGACAGGAAAGGCTCCCTCTGCTTTCGGCCATTGATGTAAATAATGTCTCATAGGGCACACATACTTTGTCCAGAACGGATCATTAGAGCAGGGTGCAAAATGTCATTTTCTTATTGACAATGGCAGGGTTTGGGACTGAATTTTGGTAGCGTCTGCAGGATGGCTCCCTCTGTGGCTTCTTCCTCTCAGAGTAGGTGACAGATAAGAGTTCAGGTACAGAAAATGAGCCCTCCCTTCTTTTCCTGTAAGAATGAAATGGAAAAGAAAAGAAAAGAACGGAGGGACGGGGGACACCTGGGTGGCTCAGTGGGTTAAGCCTCTACCTTCAACTCAGGTCATGATCTCAGGGTCCTGGGATCAAGCCCTACATCGGGCTCTCTGCTCAGCAGGGACCCTGCTTCCCCACCGACCTTCTGCCTGCCTCTCTGCCTACTTGTGATCTCTCTCTCTCTGTGTGTGTCAAATAAATAAATAAATAAATAATCTTTACAAAAAAGAATGGAGGGACAGCCTGATGGCTTCCTGGGTCCTGCGCTCCATCTCCTTATTCAGCTCCTTTTAGCACAGGGAGTCTTTATAAACTGTGCTATGTTAATGAAAAGTAGTATCATTACACTTGATGAGTATTTAACTGAGCACCTATTATGGACTCAGTGTGGGGCTAGCTGCCGTGGGAGAAACCTAAGAAATGGGAGGTGCTCACATTCTTGTGGGGTGGGTCCTATCTCCCCATCTGGACTGTCAATTCTGCCCTCCTTTTCCTCCCATTGTCTCTTGGGCCAGTCCTATCTCTCTGGAATGGGAGAACTATAAGATGAGAATTTACTCAAGTTTTAAATAAGTGGGCCCAGATTAGGGGAGTGTTAAGAGTTATGGGTGTAAGAAGTCTGTGTGAGTTAGAACAAAACCAGAGAAGGTTTTTGCCAGAGGAGACCATGCAGGGCCATTTGAAAAGGAAAGGCCTGGTCCGGGGTCACTTGGCTAAGAGAGCAAGAGCAGGGAATAATTTGCAGCTCCTGTTTCCTTAATCCAGGACTCCTCCCACTTGAGTACAGAGGTCAGGAGAGGTTCTGGGAGGAGGACTTGAGCAGGGCTGGGAAGAAGAATTAGGGAAAGAAAACCTGGGGTAGTCTGGACTAGAGCAAACTACATAATTCAAGCAATAGGTGTGGAAATCAGCAATCCCTGCAGGGACGGAAGGAGGTGGCATTTGGAACATAGTGTTTAGAAGGTGCTGGAAAAAAAGGATGGATGGGCAGAATTTCAGAGCAGGAGGGGAATTCAGAGCCGGTCCATCAAGTCAGCAAGTCCATCTCGTTTCACTTGTAGATGAAAGAAATGAGGACCAAGGGCTTACAGGATTGGCCCACGGCCAATGGTTAGTAATTGGCAGAGCCTTTTTTTGACCTTGGGTATCTTGGCTTCCACTTCTGTCTCCTGTACTGGCATCATGACCAAGTAAGAGGCAGGAGGGCCGGCATGGGTTCGTGAGGACTAACAGAGCGGGGCCGGAGGGCGGCAGCCTGCCTGCTGGGCCTTTGCCATTCCAGGCATGGAACAAACGATCTTAAGAACTTCCTGGTTCTCAGATTTTATGAACCCCCCGAGGTCCTAAATGTCTTAGGTGAGACTACTGTTGTTATGGGTTGAATTGGGTTCCCGGCCTTGCTCTGGTCAGTCTTTCTAGAGATGATCCCCTCCTTCTCAGAGCCCTGGTCCTGATTCCGCTGCTAGACCTCGATGTTGCTTTTCCCTGGATTTCTCACTAGTCCAGCCAGTGCTCTGCTGCTGGGCACACCCCAAACACATGCCCCACCACCCCTCCGTGTGCACATCTACTCTGTTCCACGGCTGCTCTATCCACATCCACTGGTGGGATCAGATTGCTGTCGGATACTTGATACGCCTCTCCACGGTGGTTTTACAAGCTCTCTTCTATGATCATAGGTCAAAGAGCTATTCAAGTTAAGTGGATGCAAGGGGGCCTTTGCCTCCCTCATCTTGCAATGTGTGGGTCGTCTTGCCTCTCGGCAACCCTTCCTCTGGTATCTGTTGGCAGCACTCATACCCTGGAGAGGTCTGTTGGGCATCTTGGAATAAGATCACAAATGTATGAATTCTGACTTCACCACGTCCTTAATTTGGGGACAATTTACTTTTAGAGCCTGAATTTCCTCTTTGGATTATGAAAATAACTTTCCTGTTTGTGTATGTGTGTGTGTGTGTGTGTGTGTGTGTGTGTGTGTGTGTAGAGTAAATGAAACAATGTAAAAATTCCCAGCATACAACACAGACTCATTCACATTAGTTTTCTTCTTTCCTTCCTGCCAACTCAGAACCCCCGATTGTGGGTACTCAGCAAATATTCATTGAGTGAATAGGTAAAATTCCTATTCGTATCTTCACACCCTACCCACATTGCCTTTTTATTCTGATCTAATTGCACTGGAAAGCAAGATGATAAATTCATACCTTATGAAATTATCGTCTTTAGGAATGCAACACGTTAAAGAATAAGTTAATGACTCTTCTGAAAACAGGGCACTTGTAACAGGAACTCCTAGATGAATTCCAATAGTCGAATTTTACATATTGTACAATGTTGGAAGGAAGGGCAACAGGGTGTTTCCCGAGTGGGTGGACCTTCCTCATGCCCTTCAGAACAGCCACCAGAGATGCCTGCTTATGTCTGAAATTCACATGTAGCAAAGGTGGTAGGTAGGTGTTGGGGTGATTTACGGGAGACGAAGACTCCCAGGGATCCTAAAATCTCACCATCCCAGATCATCAGTGCTGATATCTAGAGGAGAGTCACAGGCTGTAAGGTGGGATCTAGGTGAGGCAGAGGAAGGCAGAGTCCCAACACATCACAGCTGATTTCCAGAGCCATGTGCTGACTCACTGTCCACATGTGTTAGCCCCCAAAGCAGGAGCCCCAAGCATCTGCTGAACTCGACACCCTAAGGGCCCATGAAAGTCTGACTGAGGCAGTGAACCCTGCCGACACTCAGAGGGGAGAACAGGGTACCCATGTCAGCCCCACAGGCAGTGGTGACTCTTCAAAATCCACTTCCTCGAAGTAGCCAGCTCCAGCTACGTACGTCTGCTTTCCCGGCTAACCTCCAACCACACGGTGAGCTGCGCTCGGGAAGCCAACAGGGGGTGGGCATCATCTCAAGCCAAGCATATGCCAGTCCCTTTCTGAGGCCATTTCCAAATAGGTGGCAACCTCAGGAAGGAAGGCAGAACGAAAGCTTGCGGGAAAGCTCAACAAGCTCCATCTTTCAGCAGAATATAACACTAGAAGGTGCCAAGAGGTACACGTGCTTCACCTTTGGGGGTCTGGTCATTTTGCTGTGCAAAAATTGTGGTGAGTAATTCCACACTCATCCCCCCAGCCAGGGACATGTACCTGCCTGTTTTATGTACCCATTTACCCTCCTCCCTACCTTCTTCTAAAAGCATGACCTCTGCTTTTATACGGAAACCTAGACACTACACGGGCTGGCCTTGAAGGCGGGATCCTGTTACAGAAAAAGCTGGAATAAAAAATAATAATAATAAACAAACCCTGTGTTTATTGATCACTCATTCTGTATCAGTTACCGTGTGAAAAGTGCCTTACAGGTATAGACCAATTTAATTCTCTGGACCAGAGCTTCCCAGTAAAAACATAATGTGAGGCACATATGCGGTTAAAAATGTTCTGGTAGTCACATTAAAAAAGTACAATTAAATAGGCGAAACTAATATTAATGATATATTCTATTTAACCCAAATATACCCCAAATATCATTATTCCAGTATGGAACCAATGTAAATTGTTAGTAAGATACTTTACATTCTTTTTCTGTACTAAGTGTTGGAAATCTGGTGAGTACTTTACATTCACAGCACATCTCAGTTGGGTCAAGCACATTTCAGGTGCTTGGTGACCCCACTTGGTGGTGGCCGCCATATTGGATGGCTCAGCTCCAGGAAGCCCTCTGAGACAGTATGATCAGCATCCCTACTTCAAGTCAGAAAGGCTACATGATTTTCCTAAGGTTCACAAAGCTAAGAGGTGATCAAGCTGGGATTTGCATCCAAGCATCCAGATACCAGAGCTGATAAGTTTAGTCACTAATCGTTCTTATCTCTGTGGCTGAGACAGGCGCATCCCAGGATACCTATGGTATACTGGTATACCCGGCCTTGCCCAGGGACAAATTTGCTTGACAAGACTGCTTTTAGGCTAAAGGATTTGAGCTTCACCAAGAAATGTTGTAGGCTCCAAATGATGACAAACAAAAGCAAAGGAAATCTTGAATTTTAATTTCAGTAAAACAAAGAGAAGAGCACTATGTGTCTTACCTTTACTGGTGCCTAATCATAAACAAATATGGTAAATTCTTTTACCTTTCTGCACTTCTTCTTCTTCTTCTTCTTCTTTTTTTTAAGGATTTTACTTGTTTATTTGACACAGAGAGAGAGAGAGAGAGCACAAGCAGGGGGAGTGGCAGGCAGAGGGAGAAGGAGAAGCACACTTCCCGCAGAGCAGAAGGGGAGCCGGACACAGGGATTGATCCCAGGACCCTAGGATCAAGACCTGAGTGGAAGGCAGACACGTAAGCCGCTGAGCCACCCAGGCATCCCTGCCTTTCTGGACATTTGATGACATCTGGATGGATGGAAGACACGTTCTTACTCCTCACACCTGCTCTATCAGTCCTGGTCAGAAATTTTATTCTGCTAAAGACGTCAAAAAAAAAAAAAAAAAAAGGTGGAGACCCCTGATCAAATGTGGTATCTGCTATCCCAGCTGGCGGAGTATTTGGCAACAGGAAGAACTATTTTCAGCATTCACCTTTGAAGATCTCCCAGGTCATCGGCGGTCCAATGAGGGTCTACACCAGTAAGGACGCATCATCACCCAGTATGGAAATTCCAGAAGCATCCTTGACCCAGAACACAGGCCAGCTGGGTCTGTGGAACATTTCTGCAGCTTGCTCACGCATACCAAAAAGGGAGCTCAAGCAGGTTTCAGCAACCCTCTCCAGGCAAGCCGAGGAAAGTTCACAAGGGGAAAGCTCACCTTGGAGAGTATTCTGTTAAAACCTCATCTGACTGACGTCCAGAAGCTAATGTAGCAGATGGTCTTCATTACTCACACAGTTTAGCTCGGGAGTGGGCCATCTGCAGAGGGTTCAGGGCAAGATGCCCATGGACGGCAGTCTGTGACTAACAGGAACGAGAGCCAGCGCATACCAGAAAAAAAGTTGGCGGTGGCCATGGCTTATCAGAAAGTGGTAAATTATCTCTCCTAATATGTTCTCACTTGGCTCTCGGCAAAGCAGTTGAGGACAGTCTTACGTTGAATTCAATCCGCTGGAGGATACAACTTTCACACAATGGGTACTACTAGCATAAACTTGGCCAAAAAGAGACTCTAGGCCCCCAGGGGTTATCTGGGACCGTTAGGGAAAGAATTCCTTCACATCCCTAGGATTAAGGTCCCAGGCATCCCCGACAAATGGACATTTGTCCATGGCCATGAACATGGCCAGACTCTGCTCGCCTTGGGCAGTCCCTGCACGCAGTGGGCCACTCAGACAGCCTGCTCGTTCTTTCCCCGTGAAGAACAGGCTGGATGAATTCCCACCTCTCTGTGGTCAGGACACAGCATGAAGTAAGAGGTTAGAGGCATGCAGAACAGGCTTCAAATCTCACTTCCCCCTCCTAGCTCTGTGACCTCAGGCACACTGAGATTTTCAAGTCTCTGCATTTCATCCATAAAACGGAAGTGACGTGTACCTAAAAGCAACTTTTTAAAGGGAAAACAGGAAACGCCTACTTTTCAGGATTGTTATAAATGCAAAGATCATATTTCTTAAGTTCCTGATCCACAGTAGGTAGACAAAAATACCAGGTAGAGTATTTTGGTGCAAACAGGTGCCACCTGCTAGATTCAGGCCAGGCAGTGTTAAGGACCAACCACAGCTAAGCTGCATTTTGGAAATGGTTGTATTTAATTTTGATCTTCAAATTTGGGGGACCTGGTAACTCCCAAGGATGAGCTTAGGTAGTTCCTCCTGGATCCAGCTCTTGGAACAACTCAGCTGAAAACCAGAAATGTAGATTTGCTCCAAAAAAATCTATGATACTGGAGAAAAGCTTAATTACCAAAAATCTGTAGGGGTCTTCACACATGCTGTATAAGCTAGGGAGGTGCTACCTTGTGTGAAGTTCAATGAGAAGATGGGCTCCAGGGAGTCTGCCGTGTCTGCACAGAAGATTTTTAAGTGGGGTCTAAGTCATCCAATGCTTCTTGGTCTTGTTGGGGCCTAGGGTCAGGGCCTAGGGTCAGGGCCTAGTGTCAGGGCCTTATTGGTCAGGGGGAGAGAAAGGGTTTCTTAAACCTGGGTTTCTCATCTGATCATGAACAGAACTTCTTCAGTGGTCTGATAAACATCATTCTTTGAGGATATCTTTAGCTTCAAAGCATATGTCACCTGAGGAACTTTCCAGTACATTCTAGAGACAGTGATTTCTAGGATTCCAAGAGTGGCATTATTCTTGTAATGGATAAATATTTGAAAATATTTTACTTAATTTTAACCAAGCAAGGCTCCAAAAGACAAAGGAGAAAACATACAACTGGAATTACCAGGGTGCATTTCTTAGGCTACTATTTTGACAGCTCAATCATTCTGCCTGGCAAAGACTAGATGAAAGGCCTACTCCAAAGAACTCTCTGAGTCTCAATGAGCCTTGGGGCCTCTCCAAAGTTTTCCTTCCCTTAGAAGCAATCCCATCGGAATCACTCCGTCACCTACCTGACAAGGGTATTCTGTGCTACAGAACTTGCCTGCCTAAAAAATATTTTCTAGAAAGTCAAGTGGCTATTGACTTCCCCAGGGCAGCCTTAAACAATGTGACAAACCACAGCTGCTTACCAAGGGTGCCTCGCTTTGTGGCACCTGGTGAAGAAATGCCCCATGGGACCAACTGAGTCCCAGTCAGGAACAAAGGCACGCACAGACTGGGGGTAGGGGCGCACACTGTAAACACCATTCACCATGTGTATGGAGTACATTTAGCAGAAAGCACCGCTCTTACACAAGCTGATCCTCTCAACGGTGCCCCCTCCGCCTGCCCACCAACAGGACTTTCTGGGGCTCACATGATGGGCCTGGGGTTTCTAGGCCCTTCCTGAGTAGGCAAAGGAAATGAATCATTACTCCGAGCCCTGGCTTCTCATCTTGTCCTCCGCAGCTCTCAGGAAGAGGCCTTCCCTCTCCATACAGAAAGCGTCCCATAAACAAGGGTACCAGTCCCCAGCCAGGAGCAGTGGCCCACGATGCAGAGGGCACAGGGGAGCACAGAACTCAGCAGAATTCTTTCGCCCAGACAGAATGCTCCGCTGAACATTGCTGCCAGATGTCCGCATTCAGATAGGGGGTCAAGGGGTTGGGTGGGGGCTGTCTCCTTCATCAGACCCTCACCGCTTGGGATTCCTGCTGGATCAGCAGGAGTGATGAATGGTCCCCATTCACGGCCCAGGGCGCACCGCAGGGAGGCGACCCCAGCTGTGGTCCGGCGGTGCTTCTGGCCCCACACGGAACACATTCCTTTGTGGAAGGAGGCTGCCTTTGGTGAATGGGGTGTGCTCTGAGAATAAGGGAAGCGGTGGGGGAAGGTGGGGTCTTTCTGAACCACCTCAGACAAGAATGCAGACTTTGCCACCAGGCTAGACCAGGGCTGGTCTCCGTTTGGCTCTGGGCCAATGATTCCACCTCCGTCCTGTCTATTTCTGGCCACGGAGCCGGAATGTTCAGGGCACAGGGAAATGGTGAGAAGGGAAGCATATAAAGATGAATTTTTCTTTTCATCCCCCAGAAAGAGGCCTTTGTCAGGCAGGATGTGTTGTGATCAACTGGGGTTCCCCACAGCCCACCTCTGGCTCTGGGTGGACTCTCATTTTAACCAGGCTCTTTCCTGGGGAGGCTGAAGCTACAATTTCTAGTTCCTAATGGAGGCTCTCGGACCGGACCAGAATCGGAAAGTCAAGTATACATAGCGTCTGTAAGAGACATCATTCTATCTTTACAGCACATAGCCCATAGGGAGAGGCCAAAACCATCCAAACTTGAAGGCAGTATTGTTACAATGGTGGCGGGAACCGTGTGAGGCCAAGAGGCCCCTCAGGTCCAAAGGAACCCATCCCTAGCCCCTAAAAAAGGGAAGACCTAGTTCGATATGGGAGAACATACAATAATTGAAAGAACAGGGTGTTGGCCTCTGAGTGTGGTCTCAGATTCAGATCTGGCTTCTGCGAATAGGAAAGGGCCCAGGAGGTAATGAGGGCCCAGTACAGTGACAGGCTCATGGCAATGCTCCATGCGTGGTAACTATTATAATCACATAAAACCACCAAGAACCTGGAAAAAAATCCCAGGAGGGAGGTCACTTCACCCATCAACCACTCTTAACACACCACTTGGATAACAGCTTTTAACCATCCTCCCCCCTCCCCCACTCTACATACACACTGTTTCCCAGAGCTAACGATCAGTAGCCAAACTGGTCTGAGTGTCTGCACCCTCTAGAAGGGGAGAATAGACGCCAGGGCCGGAATGGTGTGCAGACTTGGTCAGCAATCCCATCACTACAACACATTGTGCTTTTGCGTTGTTTTGTTTTACTAAATTTGTTTATTAGTTCTAACATATTTTTGTAGACACTTCAGAATTTTCTACATATAAGATCATGTTTGCAAACCAAGATAGTTATAATTCTTCTTCTTCTTCTTTTTTTTTTTCCAGCAAACTTGAAAATTTAATCATTGTGTGTTTAGGGCAGAAAGTGTCATTGGGGATGCGACCCACTACAGGCAAATTCCTAGAGGGTTGGTCCAGGCCCAGATCGGCAGGGAGTCTACCGGGCTGGAGGTGGAGGGAGCTGTGGGCTAGCGGCCATATACAAGCCAGTTTTTCAAAGAGATGGCCCCTCGAAAGTGGCCAAGGAGGCACCCCTACTTAGCTTCCCTCATGCCTCAGGTAGGGCGAGTCGCAGCAGAATTCATTCTTGGCTCTGTCCACTTTCTGTGGTCTCCCCTGGCTGCCAGACCAAGCTCTCATCCATGTGATACACCCTCAGCCAACAGTCAGCTGTTCAGGCCTGTGCCCCTCAGATGAGACTTAGACCCCGAGGGGCCGGCAAAGGAAGGAGCAGCTGGCACAGAGACCACGGCCACATCTTTGGCTTGTCTGGAAATGTCTGGATACACCGAGGAGGGGATAGGAGCGCTGTTCTCAAGTCTGTTAAGGGCCTGTGATCTGGGATTCTGTGTCCACAGAAGCACTGGCTCCCTTCCAGAAGCCCAGGGAATAAGAGCAGCAGGCACCGGCCGCCACATCACCAAAGCTGGCCGGGCCCAGCTGCACCCTGCCAGCTGGTCCTGTGTCACTGATGATCATTCCTGGAGAGAATGGCATTCGCAGAGTCGTGGCATAAACACACAGGCCTACAGGTTCTTGCCCTTACTGACGAAGGCAGACTTTCTCTGGTACCTTTGGACTGGAACAGTGTCAGTGGTGCTGATCATAAGTCTTTTCTGGGCCTCCGTCTGAAAATGATTCTAATATTCTCACTGCATTTCCAAGCTTGGCATGGCTCCCACTGGCAGTGACAGGATGCCTCCACTCTCTTTAGCAGGACGTGCACCCACAACCCTGAGCTCTAGCCACACCGACTGAGGGCACGGGGTTCCCAGAAGACACTTGGTTCCACATTTCCCTGCCACTTGCTATTCCTTGTTCTAGAATCCCACATATCTACCTCCTGAACACCTATTCCTCTTTGTTTAGGAATCTATCCACATGTGTATGTATATATGTGTATATACATATATTTATGTGTGTATATATATATATATATATATATATTAAGGAACCTACTAAAAGACTATTGGAACTGCTTAGAGTTCAACAAGGTTACAGGATACAAGATCAATTTACAAAAGTTAACTGTTTCTATTCGCATTCAAAGAACAATCCAAACATGTAATTATAAAACTAATCCCATTTACACTAGCTTCAAAAAGAATAAAATATTTAGAAATAAACTTAACAAAAGACATGCCATATCCTTGGAAGACTACCAAACATTGTTGAAAGAAATTAAATATCTAAATAAATGGAAAAATATCCCATGTTCACGGACTGGAAAACTTAATGTCAGTCATTAAGATGAGAATACAGATTGATCTACAGATTCATCAAAATCCCTATTAGTATCCCAAATGACTTTTTCATGGAAATTGAAAAGGTGATTCTAAAACTTAAGTGGAATTTCAGGGGCGCCTGGTCGGCTTAGTCATTAAGCATCTGCCATGGGCTCAGGTCATGATCCCAGAGTCCTGGGATGGAGCCCCTCATCAGGTTCCCCACTAGGCGGGAAACCTGCTTCTCCCTCTCCCACTTCCCCTGTTTGTAATCCCTCTCTTGCTCTTGCCTCTCTCTGTCAAATAAATAAATAAAATATTTTTAAAAAAATAAAATTTATGTGGGTTTTTAAGGGATCTGGAATAACCAAGACGATTCTGAGAAAGGAGAACAAAGTGAGAAGTCTCATACTTCCCAATTTCAAAAGGTAACACAAAGTAAAAGTTATCAAGACAGTGTGGTACTAGCACAAGGACAGACCTATAGATCGATGGAATAGAACTGAGAGTCTAGTAATAAACTCATATATTTATGATTACTTCATTTGGAAAAGGGTACAAAGACCATTCAATGTGAAAAGAATAGTCTTTATAAAAAAAAATGATGCTGGAATAACTGGATAGCCATATGTAAGAGAAAGAAGTTGGGGAGTGCCTGGGTGGCTCAGTCGTTAAGCATCTGCCTCAGGCTCAGGTCATGATCCCAAGATCCTGGGATTGGGTCCAGCATCAGGCTCCCTGCTCATCAGGGGGCCTGCTTCTCCCTCTGCACCTCCCCTTGCTCGTGCACACACACACACACACACACTCTCTCTCCCTCTTTCTGTCAACTAAATAAAAAATAAAATCTTAAAAAAAAAGAAAGAGAGAAAGAAGTTGGAGTCCTTCTTCACACTATTCACAAATTAATTTAAAATGGGTCCAACACCTATATGCATAAGCTGAACTATAAACCTAGTAGAAGAAAACATAGGACCAAATCTTCATGACTTTGGACTTGGCAATGGTTTCTTAAATATGACCTCAAAAGCACAGGCAACAAATTAAAAAAATATATATATATATTGTACTTCATCAAAATGTAAAACTTTTGTGCACCAGAAGGCACTATTAAGATGTTTCATGAACTAGGGCAGTAGTGGTAGGGGTAGAGAAAGGCATATTGATTAAGCATGTGTTGTACTGTTTGCTTGTCTGTCTTCCTTTCAAGATTGTGAACCCCCTAGAGGGCACATAATCTCGATCTCCTGGGTCCATTCTAGAATAGATGCTGAGTAAATGTGATGTGAACTGAGAAACACAGAGACACTATCAAGAAGGTGAAAAGACAACACACAGTTGGGAGAAAACATTTGTAAATCATGTATCTGAAAGGGCTCTAGTATTCAGAACATGTAAAAATTCCTGTAATTCAGTAAGAATAAGATAAGCAGCCAATTTAAAAATGGGCACAGGACTTGAACAGACATTTCCCTAAAGAAGATACGCAAATGTCCAATGGCACTTGAAAAGATGTTCAGCATCATTAGTCACCAGGAAAAACATAAATCAAAACTTTAACCAATTACCACTTGGCACACATTAGGATGGCTAGGATTTTTTTTTTAAATGGGGGAAAAGGTAGGTGTTGGTGAAAATGTGGAAAAACGGGAACCTCCATATGTTGGTGGTGGGAACATAAAATGGTGCAGCTGTTACGGAAAACAGTTTGGCAATTCCTCAAAAAGATAAACATAGAATTGCCACATGACCCAGCAATTCCGCTCCTATTTATACAGCCAAGAGAACTGGAAACAGATGTGCAAACAAAAACCTGCATGCAAATGTTCATAGCAGCGCTATTCAGAAGAGCCAAAAGGTGGAAACAACCCAAATGTCCAACATCAGTGAACAGCGAAACAGGATGGGGTCTATCCATACAAGGGTCAGTAAAAAGGTATGAAGTATGCACACGTGCCACAACATAAACAAGGCTTGAAAACATTGGGTGAAGTAAAAGAAGCCATATATATGATTCCATTTACATGAAATATCCAGGATTGGCACATACAGGCAGGAAGTAGACTAGCAGGAGTGGGGGAGGGGAGTAGAGAAGGGGAGTGGGAGGAGAAGCAGATGATAGGTGAAAGGCACAGGTCTTCTTTCTGGCAATGAGATACTCTCAAATTGACCATGGTGATGGGTACACATATCTGTGAAAAACACTAACATCTGCTGACAAATGGGTGCAGGGTATGGTATGTGAATTACATCTCAATTACGTCGTTAAAAAAATCAACTTAAATGGCACTTCATGTTAGTAGTATATATTTATGAAGCATCTGTTACATGACAAACACTGTTAGGTGCTGGGAATTCAAAGATGTTATCTGCCGTGGGTTTTGCTCTCAAGGGGTTCACACTATACTTCGAGAAGCAATAATAGTGCAGAAATGAAACGGGGGGGCGGCGATCACACACTGGGATGAGGAGCAGGGAAAGCCGCAGACAGCTGACACTGAGCAGGTTTTGGAGGGAAGTTTGTTTGACAGGACTGGGGCCGGAGAGATCATTCTAGGCAGCAGGCAGGGCAGGTCCGAAATAATGCAAGGTAATTTTGGGCGCCGCGTGTGGTTCCAATTGCCAGATGAAAAGTAGAAGCGCTGGGTGTGGTGAGAAGTGGAAGAGGTAAGGGAGGAGAAGGAGGCTGTGGGCCAGAGGAGAGGGAACTTGAATGTCACGCTAAGGAATGCTGAGTTTTCCTTTTGGGGATGAGGAGCCAATGAGCGGTAAGCGGGAGGGTGATGGGGGCAGATTTGTGACCTAGAGCAGGAGTGAGCAAATTGTAGCCCATGGGCCAAATCTATAAATACAGCTTTTGGAAATAAAATGTTATTGGCGGGACGCCTGGGTGGCTCAGTTGGTTGGACGACTGCCTTCGGCTCAGGTCATGATCCTGGAGTCCCGGGATCGAGTCCCGCATCGGGCTCCCAGCTCCATGGGGAGTCTGCTTCTCTCTCTGACCTTCTCCTCGTTCATGCTCTCTCTCACTGTCTCTCTCTCAAGTAAATAAATAAAATCTTTAAAAAAAAAAATAAAAATAAAATGTTATTGGCACACAGCCATAATGATTTCTTTACTTGTTATCTGTGGCTGCTTTCCCACTAAAACAGTAGGGTTGACCAACAGCAACATAGCACATAAGGACTGTAAAGTCTAAAATATTTGCTATCCATCCCTAGAGAAAAAGTTTACCACCCCCTGCTCTGGAAAGGTTCCTGGGGCTATTGCATGCAAGGTAGTTTTGCATGGGTTAAGACCAAGGGAAAGGAGGCTAGTGAGGAGACCAGCCCCTGGTCTGGGTAACGTTATGACAGTGTAACAGATGGCATAGGGGGTTGGGTGCGGGGTAGAGAGATGGCCATGGCTTTGTGGGGAAGGAAAAACACCTGGAGATTATCAATTCAAGAAAACCAAGAGTGCCTGATTTTCTGAAAAGGATTAGAGACCAATGTGCAAATTTTAGGGTTTTTTTTTTCTTCATCATTAAGATGGTCTCTAAACATCATTTTTAGCAGAATGCTCTCGAACAGCTTCAACACAGCTTAAAAGTATTTTATTTAATTTTTTAAAAAGTAATCTCTACACCCAATGTGGGACTCAAACTCATGACCCCACTATCAAGAGTCAATGCTCTATTAACTGAGCCAGCCGGGTACCCCCAGCTTAAAAGTCTTTTAAAAACTATTCTTACCGTTTGGTTATAAATATGCCAGAGCAATTCTAGGTAACTGGATGGATAGTCTTCCTCTTTTCATGTATTGCACCAAGCCCAAACTCCACAAATTCTTTGGCTGTGCTCTAAGGCTGCCATTGGCACTTGGTGGACACCAAGCGGTTGGCTGCCGGCCATCAGAATATTCTTCCTGACCGGCGATTTCATTTTATATACACATGTCAACTATCATGCCTTATTCATCTTGGTGTCTCCTACGGTGACTGGCAGAGTGTCTGGTACGTAGAAGGCCACTAATAAATCACTTTAGTTAAGAAGAGACAGAGCACCGGGCGGGGAGGGAAGGAGGAAGGAAAGGAAGAAAGGAAGGCAGAACACGGCTAGGCTAGCCGCACAATTTTCCCTTGAGGCTTAAAACGCAGGCTCCAGCCACAGCCAATAAAAGGGCCATTCTCCAAGTGGGTGAGCCCCCTTCTTCCAGGGAGAGCCTGGGCAGGCTATCCTTCGTGGTCATGTGTTCACACAGCTGTAGCTGCAAACCCCAAGTATGCGGTACTGTCTTCCCCTAAGGAAAGAAGTTGCTTAAATCTCACAACTCATCTTGGGGCCTTTCACATTATAAACTGCATTTTTCAAACATCTCTTCCAAACTGCTTCATGGTAGAGTAAATGAGCATCCGGTCCCCAGCTCCCGGGGTGTGGATGAAGCCAGCACCAGGGACACAGAACTGACTTGTTATTGACATGTCACTGACATCTCCTGCCTCCCTGGGAGTCCCTGTGCTCTGGGTAACCTTCTACTCTTGATCTAGGAGGTAGTTACAAGGGCATGTTCATTTTGTAAAAATTCATCCAGGTATTTGCATACCCAGGTTCAGAGCAGCCTTATTCCCAATAATCCAAAGGTAGAAGCAACTCAAGTGTCCATTGATGGATGAACGGAGAAAGAAAATGTGGTCTGTCCACATAATGGAATACTATTCTCTTATAAAGGAAGGAAATTCTGACCCGTGTTACAACGTGGATGAATCTTGAGGATACACATGTTAAGTGAAATAAGCTAGTCACCAGAAGACAAAGTACCATATGATTCCACTTATATGAGGTACCTATATGCCAAATTTAGAAAGAAAGTAGAATGATGGTTTTCAGAGGCTGGGAGGTGTGGGAATAGGGAGTGAGTGTTTAATAGGGACAGGGTTTCAGTTTGGGAAGATGAAAAAGTCGAATGTACTTACTGCCACTGAATTGTCCACTTAAAAATGGTTAAAATGGTGAGTTTTTAGTTATGTCTGTTTTACCACAATAAAGACAAAAACAAAAGTTTACACATGTGTATGCTTAGGATGGGTGCCATTCTACCTATATATGCTATTCTCGGGGAACGGAGAGTTGACTTTGAAAATGTACTCCATTTTATATTTGTATTTGATTTAGAAAGATATTCAGGCAAAGATTTTACTACATCTTTTACTACATGCTGGCACTCTGGGAAGATATCTATCCCACCGCGGCAGGGTACCCCAGGACAAAGGCTGGGGGTGGAGGAGTTCATGGATCCAAGTTCAAGGACAGTGTAAAAAAACTGAGCAAAGTACTTTGTTCAGAAGTCATCGACGTTAAGTTCTGTTCTCATAAATCGTGTTCTTTATAGGCAAGCAGCATTATTTTCCCTGTGTTGGGGACACATTGAGGAGGACATATGGTAGTTTGCACAAAACCTCCATGGGGCCAGCTGTGTCTGCTTGTGTAATAGAGTCTGACAATTAAAAAACTTAAAAAATGTGTCATCATTTGCCTATGATACTACAGTACAAAGTTCAAGATATTCCAAATAAAGGGACCAAAAGCCCTGGGCAAGAAGAAATTAACTGTGACCCTAATTACATCTTCATTCTCTGCTAAGTTCGTTCTCGCTCTACACCCACACTTGCCACGCGAAACTTGCCCGGGTATGCTGTTTTTGCCAAGAGAAGTGCGAAAGTTTCTGAACTCTGGACGGAAATCTTATCAAAACGGTCACCCTCATGCTTTATGCCCCTCGAAAGGATGGTCCTGGTGTCTGAAGGCTTCTCAGACACAGGCGGCAAGGGGAAGACCAGCTAGCACACCTGGCCAGTTTGTGCTCCCCACCAAGCACGTGCCATGCCTGACGGCAGGAGCACAGCTGGAATGACTAACAGAAGAAGGTCTGAAGGCTCACTTCAGATCTGGACTCAGCTGTAGGACAGAAACCAGCGCATCGCTGCGGTTGTGCATCTGTGGAATCTGCTTGGCCCACAGTGGCTAGTTCCACTGCTTTTGTGGGCCTGGAGCAGGGCAGGCTGCGGCCACTTCATCTGAGATCTCCTGGCCCAGCCAGGAGGAGCAACGCAGGTGGATGTCTGTGTGACGAGGCCACGCAGACTGACCGAGAAGACCCCTCCCCAGAGGGAAATGAACAATAATCATCACAAGCTGTTCGGCATCCAGGCAGCCCTGGGAGCAGACAACTACACCTCCCAATGCTCCTGCAACTGTGAAAGGAAGTTAGCCACTTGCCACCGCTGACATAAGATCACAGAGAAATTCTATACCCACGGAGCCCGTCTATCAGCTATGGGGGAAGAGAACTGATGTTCTGTGGAGTGCCCTGTGCCCTGAGGAGTCCCTACAGTTGAATACTGGCTATGAAGCTCTGTCCCTGATTGGCTGTCCTACAGAAGGTCTGCTCACCCAATGTCTATTTCAGGGCAATGAACACAGCAGCAGAAAATTTAGGAACAAAGACATAAGAGATTCCATTTTCCCACACAGCCAGCCAAGGAAGGAGATTTCCAATTCATGAGTCTCACTAATAAGATGTAAAAATGATGTATCACCCCACTTCAAAGCAAATAAACACAAGTTAATGAAAGGGCTACAAGTACAAAATTCTGGTGTTCTGCAACCTCATCGGACAGCAGCAGAATAAACAAAGTTGTTCGTGAATGAAGGACTTCAGAGGGAAGCCTCTTCTCTGTCATCGGATTTAGGAATCTCCCACGAAAGATACCAGCTGCCAGAATGCTCAGCCGATGGGGCAACTGTTCTCAGTGAGGTTTCTTTCTGGGGCCTTGGTCTTGTCCCACTGGTTTTACTCATCCCACTCCCAGACCCAGGAGCCTTAGAATGGGGGGGAAATGCTGCTTCCTAGTTCAGAGAGGGCCACCCCGAGCCCTCAAGAGGGACACTGCTTTCCTACAATTTCATAATAAGCTGGGAAATAAACCCAGGCTTCCTGACTTTGTAGCTGATTTACCTCAAGCACCAAATGGCCAATTACTGAATATTTACACAGAGATTTCTGATAGCAGGTGTATAAAAGTGATAAGCTCGGGATGAAGCCAGAGCCAAGATGAACGCTTAGGAGAACAGCTGATAGTCCAGGAGCAGCACTGAGAAACAGAGCCACCGTGGCCCAGGAAGGAGGAGGCTGGGTCAGGTCCTGGTTCCGCCAGTCACGGGCTGTGCCATCTGGACAGCTTATCTCTTTGCCAGTTTACTCAGCCTTAGTGGGGCATCATAATAATCAAATGACATAGCGGATAGAAGTGTAGTTTAGAAGGAATAAAATATGACATGAACATAGACTATAAAAACCAACAGAACTCAGATCAACATTACAAAGACATTTGGGGGAAAACTGGGAAATTTCTGCATATGGGTTGGGTATGAGATGAGAGTAAGGAATCATGGCTAATTTTCTTAGGTGTAATAACGGCATCATGGTTATTTAATATTTTTCAAGATCATGCTGAAATAAATACATAGGAATGGAATGATTATCAAATCTGAAATCTGGCACTTGCTTTAAAATACTTCAATGAGAAAAGAAAAAGCAAAGGAATAGTTAGAAGCAACTGTGGCAAAAATATTGAGAACATGAAGCTGGGTGAGAAGCTATGGGGGCCTTCTCTCTATTTGTGTGCATATTTGAAATTTTTCAGAATATAATTTTAAAATACACATTGCAGAACCCGGGGGGGGGGGACATCACAAAGCTTCACCGATGGTAACCCCCAGAGCACAGAAAATCTGTTTCCCTCCCAAGAAAGGCCCTTCCACACTGGTCATCCAGAGGTCAGAGAGAACAAGGACATGGCAAAAGGCCGGGAGAAGCAAGGCCAGGAACCCAGCTGGAGAGGAGACAGACAGAAGCCTCTTTGCAGAATTTTCCTGTCTGCCATGCATCAAAATGTCAGCCAACCTGTAATGTCAAGTGCATACTTTGTCTTCAGACCTAAGTTTCATACTCTCTTTAGACCAAGTCACTTTTTAACACAAAGTCACAGGGAGACAAACAGATTTGTACATATGCACACCATTGAGACTGGAGCTTTTGGGGCCCCCAAAGCCCCAGGGGTCCATGAGGGCATGCACTTGGCCATGGATTTGATGGTCCTTCCCCAGGCAGATACTAGGGACAGTAAGGAGAACAGGACAAAAGGGAGAGGGAAATGGATGATTTAGGTGAGGCAGGGTCCAGTGAGTCCCTCATTCATCTGGGCAGTGACCAGGGAAATGAAGGCTTCGCCCTCCTCTTAAGCCCCATCCCTGACCATTTTAAGTAGAGAATACACCATAAATAACTAAATAATTCCAAGAAGGGTAACAAATGGGCTTTGGGGATTCCTGGACAGACAAGCTCGGGGTGGCATAAGGGAGGATCTGGGTTAAGGGAAGGGGGCTGGAGGCCCCACACTGACCAACTCAGGGGCCCTGAGTTGGGGCTTCGTGCTTTTCCTCCTCTTCGAAAATGAGCAATTAGACTGATTTTAAGAACCCCGCAGTTCAAAGATTTTAGGGGGCGAAATTGATTGGGAGCATGTTTCTGACTTTATGCACATCGTTCTTCTCACCTGGAGCTGAGGTTTCCAAGCAAACTGAATAGTTCAGTGCCCCCTCCGCCCCCACCCGGCCAGTTCCGCCGGGTCCTCTCACCCCACCCGTGCTGTTTTTTGGGTGGTCTTTGCTTCTTCCTCCAATCATTTCTATTCCGGCGCTGATTTATGGCGACACCTCCAGCAGGCTGCTACGTTAGAAGGCTCCCAAATTTGGGCTTGGGGGGAGGGTGTGCAGAGCGTAGTGGCCAAAGCGCCTGCGTAAAATCTGCAGGCACTGAAGACCGCCGGATACGGAGGTCTGCGTACTAGCCTAGTCTACGTACTAGACTAAAATTTGCTCTACCCCCTGGGTCGACCCCTGCTTGCACGATTCGCCGGGTAGCCTGTGCCGGTTCTTTCCTACTCCAGGACCTTTCCGTGATAACGGCGGGAAAGGTTTTCCGGTCCCCGGCCAAGCAGAAGGGCATCCCTTGCGTGCGATCGCGCCTGTTCTCGCACAGGACTCAGGACGCTCGGGCGCTCAGCCCAGCCTCTCCAGCAGGCTGGGGAGAAAGCCCAATTCCTAGGCAGTGGGCACCAGAGCACCCAGGCGCAGTCCCAATGGCCCCCACCCACTCTGCCCTACCCAGCCCAGTGCTCTCCGTATCTCCAAAGCCGCTGCACCGGGGACACCCCAGGGCGCCCCCTGCTCCCCGCGCGCGCGCTCCACCTCCTCAAAAGTCATTAACTCCGAGTATCCCTGTCCACACGCAGCACACTCCTGGGCACCTAGAGCGCAAGAGCCTCGACTAGCTCCGTCCTGCCAGGTTACGGGCGTCCCGCAGCAAGCAAGGAACCGAGCGCCCTGCTCTCCCGGGCGCGCCCGCTGCATCGCCCTGTCCCGCTCAGGAGAGGTGGGGCTGGGCGGGTCCGCCCGAGTCCGAAAGGGCACCGCGTTAGCCTGCAGGTCCTAGCATCTCTTCGAGGAAGAGCCTTCGCTCGGAGAGCCCGCCGCGCAGGTTCCGGGGGATCCGGACCACCGCCAAGGGGCAGCTCCGCAGCGAGTGGAGCCCGGAGATTCCACCCGGACTCTCCCGCTTCCTTGCCTACCGCGTTGGGGAGGGCAGGGGCGACGAGCGCTCTTACTTGGCAGCCGGGGCCGACACTTCCCACGGTAGCCCCTCTCCGTGCCGTTCGCCGCCGACCCCCTTTCCCGAGCAGAGGGGGCGAGCCGACTTCTCAGGCCGCTGGAGAAAGCGGGCTACAAGCTTCGGACGCCGCGGACTGGAGTCACTCCTTTAGGCTTTTCCCGGTACTTTTAACGCGAGTCGGAAGGCAAACCCCTCCCCGGGCCCACCCCCTTCCCGGGGGGCGGCCGCCACTGCAGGCCCGGCCTCCAGCCCCTTTTGTTGTAATTCGAGAGCGGCCCTTCCCCGGGCCAGAGAGGGCGGCGCGGGGGAGGCTGCGCGCGGGAGGGGCAGCCCTTCCCAGGCTCCTCTCGCCCAGGTTTCCGGAGCCCGAGATGCTAGGGAGGGGACCTTTCCTCTGGGGAGATTCCTCTACCCACCCCTACTCTCAATAGCTCCCGGAATTTAACTCTTCGATGCTCTTATGCACCAGCATTAGGGTCCACGCCTGATGGGTCTTGGTCTCCAGAGAACTCGATGCTGCCCCGCGCATAATAGATGCTCAGTAAAAACTGATCAGTGAAGGAGATCAGAAACTTTCATCCATCTCGCCTGGCTTTCTCCTCTATGAGGAAAGCAGATTCTGAACTTGAAAACAAATAGCCCCCTTTTCTTCCAGCAGGTCAGGTCTACCGCCTTTGACAAGCCTCCCTCTCCAAGGATTCGTTTTCTTCTTTGTAATTCAAGGCTTTGGATTCAGTGACCTCTATGGTCCTTCCCTGCTTGGCAGGGCCAGGATTCACACACCTTGTGCTCAGGGAACAGAACAAGATGCAGCTAACGGGTGCGTTTGGGAAGAGGGACACTTCATTACCGGCTCAGAAGCTCACACAGGGGGCAAAGTGAAGAGCACCTTTGGAGTTGGAGGAGCCCTCTGTGCCGTTTCCCAGGGTTCCTTATGCAAGAGCAAGGCAGGAGGCAGCCAGCTGGAAAACAAGGCCCCAGTCTGAGAGCCTCTGGGTGGGCAGTATCCAGAAGCAGACTGTCAACAGATGTCTGCTACAGGAAAGGGGGCGACCCTCCTCCCGCTCCTGCCTTAGTCCCCTCCACCTAACCACTCCTTCCCTAGCAAACCCACAGCACCAGCAGCGACAGGTGGTGACTCCCAGACTCACCTTCAGCTCAGACCTCTCTCTTCATTGTGGATTCGTAAACCCACTGGCCTCTGGCACATCCATCTTCCCTTGGCCCTGATGTTTCCTGTGGCCATAGCTGGTTTAGCATGCTACACCAAACTTGGTCCCTAACTCACAGCCCATCCCAACCCCTGTGAGCTCTGCCAGGCAGAAAAAGGGGCTCCTCCCGCTCCTCCTCCTTACCCTCCCCTTGAATCAGTCCTCTGGTCTTGTAGGCATGGAGGGAGAGGGGCAGGAGGGAGATGGGTGTGGCTATCAAACAGCAGCTGGAGTCCTGCTGGGCCAGAATTGTTCAGTATCTGGACTGTGGTGGTGGATACAAGAACTTACACTGGGAATAAAAATTGCGTAGAATGTAATAAGCAGGTACAAGCAAAACCGGGAGAATCTGAATAAGATCAGTGGATTTTATCAAGGTCAATATCCTGGTTGGGATATTGCCCTATGGTTTTACAAAAAGTCACTGTTGGGGAAAACTGGCAAAGTGTACCAGGCATCTCTCTGTATTATTTCTTACAACTGCATGTGAATCTACAATTATCTCAATAAAATTTTTAATTGACAAAAACAAAAAAAGCATTCACCCACAGGGATCCACTCTGATCCCCTTTACAGCTGCTGAGGAGCCCCCCTCAAAGGCATTTCCGGCCTGCCCATCTCTCAGCCACATTCTTTCCTCTCCCCCAGGGACCCTATTTGCTGTTCAGCGTGCCTGCTGTTTCACGCCCCTGGGCCTTTGCACATGCCGTTCCCTGGCCTTGTCTGCCCAGCAATGACTAGTTCTTTGAGATCTCACTCAGTCTGCAGAGTTGACACCCTACACAGTGCCTGCACATAGTGGATGTTCAGTAAATGCCAGTGAAACGGAGGTCTCTCCTCTCCCCTCAGCTCCTTCTCTGATCCCTCCACTTCTGATCCTACTCTTCGTGCTAAAGCATTAGCCCATATGGTATAAAATGAAAGGAAGCTAGCTTTGTAAACAATGTGTTGTCTGGTTGTGAAAAAAGGCAAACTCCTTGTGGACCATTAGAAAATATGAAAAAGTAGAAAAAAATATGAAAAAGTATAAAAAAGAAACTTGTCACCCTCATGTGCTATTACCCATAGATAAACACCTAACACTGGGGAGTATTTCCTTCAGGATACTTTAAAAATCAAACCTAGATAAAGTTTCTGTACTCAGCATTTTTTTTTTTTTTTTACTGTGTGTGTGTGTGTGTGTGTGTGTGCGCGCGCACTTCTCAATATACTTTTTAATGGTTTCAGGCTCTGCCAGCATCTAAAACTACCATGTTTGGTGGCATTATTTCTCCATTGTTAGATACCAAGTTATTTATAACTTTTTACTAGGTTAAATTATACCAGGACAGTCATCCTTGGGAAAGGAATATTTATTGGGCAGCTACTATGTGGTTCTTGCTAATTGCTACAGATGAGAAAGTGGAGGCTTGGAGAGACTGTGTAATTTCTGCAGACTTGAAGTATTGATAAGTGGCCAACCTGTGACCATTGAAGCATACTTAGCTCCTTCTACAAATACTCAGCAGCCTCACACACAAGGTCTCTACAAGCCCACCTATGCCTCGCCATGCCCCGACTTCCAGGAGAAAACGAGTATTTGAAGCTTGTATGGAGTGGATGCAGAGAGCATGAATGCACTTTCAGGAAGGCAGATGTTCTAGATGAAACAAAATGCTTTATGTCCATATGTCATTCATACAGCCCACTTGTGACGACCCCCTCCCCATCTCCCAGGCAGAGGCAGAGCCACGCAATGGATTCACATCTGCAGTCAGAGTACCTGGGATCGCATGCCGACTCCATCACTTCCTGCCTGAACTCTTTGCCTGGCTGACCTCTTCTGTAAAAAGCATCTCACTCAAACCACTTCTAGAGGAGTGAAAGGGGCCATACCCGTGGGGGCGTAGAACAGTCCTTACCACGTGGGATGGCGCCCAAGTTGCTGTTTGGCCTCTGATCCTGCAGGGCTGCGGGGAGGAGGGCAGGGTGCTGCCGTGGACTCTGTGGGAGCTGGACCTGCAGACCCCCAGCAGTGAGAGGGAAGGAAGCCGGTAGCTGCCTGCCACCTAGCAGGAGCCATGGCGATGGCATCCCCAGGACACACCCCTGCGATGTGATGGCTGAGTCCAAGGGTATGGACTATTCTCTCTCTTTTTCCTTGGCTCTTGAGCTCGGTGGTCAAATACCTTCTAAGTCTGGGTATGTCCCAGGAAGGACAACTGGGCTCTCAGTGGAGGCCCAGCTGATCTCCTTACCAATCTTTGCCCTCAGGGGGCGGACACACCTGTGTGGGGAGACAGACAAGACCCAAACAGACATGGAAGAACAACGCAATGGGGGAGAAGCCGATGACAAGTACTACGGAGAAGACCAGAGCGGAGGGAGGTATAGGGTGTTATTTCACCAGCGTGGCCGGGAAGACCTTGTCTGGCAAGGTGGCATTTTGGGCTGGAAAGACTCACCTTCCTTTGGGTTCCACCGCGCCCCCCTCATGGTGGTTATGTATCCAATTTCTCTTTCTTATAGGACTATCACAGGCTCCCTTGTGCAGAAACCATGGGTCTAGAGCGACTTTGCCTCTGTAGCCACCTGGGGAGCTAGCAGTGGACCCTTCACATGTCACCAGCATCCGTGTTTGTTGAAGTGAATAGACTGAACTGAAACATATGAAAGCCTGTATGTCTGACACATCATTGTAGTCCACATTGTTCATGATTGCAGTAAGAAGAATGAAAAAAAACTAGTAGTTTCAATCTATGCCATCCAAGAAGAGGCTCCAGCTCGCCTGCTTGTTAAGTTAAAAGGGGAACCTAGCAACCAAACAAACATTGGTTCCTTTGGGAAAGTGATTTGGAAATGCACGCTCACGGCCAGGGTGGTGGTCTGCTCTTGTGCTCGCACAGGGATTGCAGTTTAAAGAAGTCAGGCTGGTCAGATAGTTCATCTATCTGACCATGTTGGCCAGATATCAGACCCCCCTGGCTGGCTTTCTCAGATTCAGCGATCTGTAGTGTTATCACAATCACCTTAAAGGGGTGTGGGTGCTTCGTAGGACGAGCTTGGGGAAATTCTCTTCCTCCTGGCCGGCAGCGCCCCCTCGTGTCAGTGTCTCGCACGGCGTTGAGCGCCGGCACTCTTCAGGCGGTGTTGCGAACCGCGGGGTGGGGGTGGGGGATTTGGAGAGGACCTGACGTCTATCTCTGTTATAGCTGCGCTGTCTGAAACCTGCATCCGACCGCAGTGCGGGAGTAGCTTAGCCGCAGAGCCGCGAGCTGATCCAGATCGAGGTCTTCTACGCCCGAGGAGAACCACAAATCTCCTCGGCACAACTGTAAACTGCACGTGTGTGAAAGTTAAGAGCCCTTAGGCTGCCTCCGCCTTTTCTCCAGAGAACGCGTGTTTTCATATGGTAAAAGTATAATTTCACCTGTATAACCTATTTTCTAGGATGTGTAATCATTCTTTGTCACACACCTAGGACCAAGCCTCCTCCCTCTCTCCCCTTTTCCTTTTCTTTATTATTAATCATCATAACAACATGTTTGAAGGTGCAAAACAATTTATTTGGGACCCCAAAGTTTTTCGGAGCCTTCTCCAATGACGAAAGCAGAGCAAGGCAATTCTTTACATTCTTCAAAGAGGAAAATTAAGTCTAGAAAAGGGAAGTTCCATTTTTCCACGACTACCTGGCCATTTCTGTCCAGAATTTGAGTCGGCAGCTGCTTGGTTCCTTGGATAACGTCTGGTGCTTGTAGCCCATTTGGGGTCCTGTTTGGCCTGATGTGGCCCAGTCCTCCCCTCCCTTGCAGACTCACCAGGGTAGCTCTAGTTTACATAACAGCATGCATTCCTCTTCTGGGGGTTGCTGTGTCTGAAATTCTGTCCTTAGAAATTAGTCTCTTATGAATAAAGTCCCGATACATGCAACAGTATGGTTGAGTCTCAAAATTTTCCCGTTGAGGGGTACCTGAGAGGCTCAGTCATTGGGCATCTGCCTTCGGCTCAAGTCGTGATCCCAAGATCCTGGGATCAAGCCCTGCATCAGACTCCCTGCTTGGCGGGAAGCCTTCTTCTCCCTTTCCCACTTCCCCCTGCTTGTGTTCCCTCTCAACACTGTGTCTCTGTCGAATAAATAAAATCTTTAAAAAATTTTTTTTTTCCTGTCGAGCCCCTTCCTAAACAAGCCAGCCACCAAAGAGTAGGATACCATATGATCCCGTTCATAGAAAACTCTGGGACAGTCAGCACTTAACTGCTGTGACAGAAAGCAGATCGGTGGTGGCCTGAGGCATGGAGGTGGGCATGGCATTTGCCTGGAAAGGAGCAAGAGAGGACAAACGTTTTGGAGTGATAGAAATTATCTACTTCTCGATTGTGGTGGTGTTTACATGGGTATACGTCTTCTTCCCTAAGTCGTGAAACTAAACAGTTAAAATGGTTGAATTTTATTTTAGAGAAATTATTCCAGAACGAGTGTTGTTTGAAACCTTGTCCTCTCTTCTGGGGCTCCTCCCCATTCTGATGCAAGCAGCAAACCCCTAAAATGCAAGCAGCAAACCCCTTCTCCAGAAGGGGTTTGAATCCTATTTCCCCTGCTTGCGGAGTCCTGTGAGCTGAGCATGTCATTTAACCTCTCTGGGCCTCGGTTTCTTCACATGTCAAATGCCTCCGCATTTTCCTGCGCAGAATCCTCGTGCGGCCGGATTGAGTTCATGAACATGAAGTACCTGGAATAAAGTGTCTGGTGCGTGGGCACCACCCAGCCAGTTTTAAAGCAATTCACACGGAGGTGTAAATGTCACTTCAAGTTGTCTTCTTTTTTCTAATTACTGTGTTTTTGAGTGTAGTGTGAGGTTTACAGAAGAATTGAGCAGCCAATACGAGAGCGCCCACATATCCAGCCTTCACACATTGAATTTCCTCTCTTACCAACATCTTGATTAGGGTGGCACATTTGTTACAATTGATGAACCATATGACACCATATTATTAACTAAGGTCCATAGTTTACATTAGGGTCTTTGGTTGTACATCCTGTGGATTTTGACAAATGTGTAATGACATGTATTAACCATTATAATATACAGAAAAGTTTCATTGCCCTAAAAATCCTCCCTGCTCTGCCCGTTCTTCCTCCCCGCTGCTCAACCCCCAGCAACCGCTGATCCTTACACTCTCCCCACATAGTTTTGTCTTCTTCAGAATGTCATATAGTTGGAATCCTATAGAGTGTCAACTTTTCAGATTGGTCTCTTTCACGTGGTGATCTGTGTTTATGTTTCTCCCGTGTCTTTTCATGGCTTGATAGCCCAATTCTTTTTATTGCTGAATCGTATTCCGTTGTCTGGCTGTAGCACAGTTTTTCTAATCCATTCACCTCCTGAAGAACATCTTGGTTGCTGCCAAGTTTTGGCAGTTATGCATAAAGCTTCTATAAACATTTGTGTATGGTCATAAGTTTTCAGCTCATCTGGGCAAGTGCCAAGGGGCACCACTGCTGGGTCATATGGTGAGACTCTGTTTAGTTTAAATGGTAGAGCCCTACAATGGAATATTATGCAGCTTTAAAAAGAAGGAAATTCTTTTTTATTTTTCTTTTTTATTTTTTATAAACATATATTTTTATCCCCAGGGGTACAGATCTGTGAATCGCCAGGTTTACACACTTCACAGCACTCACCAAAGCACATACTCTCCCCAATGTCCATAACCCCACCCCCCTTCTCCCAAGCCCCCTCCCCCCAGCAACCCTCAGTTTGTTTTGTGAGATTAAGAGTCACTTATGGTTTGTCTCCCTCCCAATCCCATCTTGTTTCATTGATTCTTCTCCTACCCACTTAAGCCCCCATGTTGCATCACCACTTCCTCATATCAGGGAGATCATATGATAGTTGTCTAAAAAGAAGGAAATTCTGACACGTGCTAAAATGTAGGTGAACCCTGAGGACATGACACTAACTGAAATAAGCCAGACACAAAAGGACAAATACTGCGTGATTCCACTTATATGAGGTGATTTAGAGTAGTCGAAATCCTAGAGACAGAATGTAGAAGGCTGGTTGCCAGGAACTGGGGAGAAGGGGAGTGGGAAGGTGTTGTTCGATGGAGACAGAGTTTCAGTTCCACAGGATGAAGGAGACGGAGTTATGAGATGGTATAGAGAGTTCTGGAGATGGTTGGTGCTTATGGTTGCACAACATTATGAATGTATTTAATACCACCCATCGGTATTACACTTAAAAATGGTTAAGATGGAAAATTTTATGTGTATTTTACCATAATAAAAACTATAGGGAAAAAAGGCCATATAAAGCAGAGAAATGGGGGTGGGGGGAAGAGTATACTTTGTTTTCTAAAAAACTGTCAAACTGTCTTTTGAAGTGGCTGTTCCACAGTGCATTTCCACCAGTGATGAATGAGTCCCCAGGGCTTGCATTCTCACCAGCACTTGACCTTGTCCGCTCCAGTAGGTCTGTAGTGGTGTCTCACTGTTGTTTTAATTTGCATTTGCCTGATGACATGTGATGTGGAGGATCTTTTCTTAGGCTTATTTGCATCTGCTCACGTTTTTTTTGGTGAGCTGTCTTTTCAGATACTTTCTCCATGTTTTGATGGGGTTATTCATTTCCTTATTGTTGAATTTTGAATTCTTTGTAT
The DNA here is from genome assembly GCF_030435805.1 of Mustela lutreola. Lineage (NCBI taxonomy): Eukaryota > Metazoa > Chordata > Mammalia > Carnivora > Mustelidae > Mustela > Mustela lutreola. The sequence goes on along the minus strand of NC_081290.1, from coordinate 163,474,304 downwards.
ATTTTATATAGTCCTTCATGTGTTTTGCAAAGATTCTCTCCCAGTCTGTGGTTGGGAGTTTTCACCAAGCACCTGGAGTTTCATCATACTTCCTCTGTGTGTTGGAGATGGGGGCGGGGTTGTGTATAGCAGATAGGATTGGAAGGGGGTGGGGACTAGGATTAAACAAAACTTGATGCAGTCTTCAGGAGACTTATATTGTGATTTAGGAGAGAAGATCACATAGAAATTAAATAACAACAATCAGAGGGACCAGAGAGTCCCAGGGGCTTCGTGGTGTCTGGGGAGCGTGATAGGTGGCAGTGGGGGATAAGACGAGGGTAGGGACTAGACATTCAGGAAGAAGAGGCAATGCCTGCCAGGCTGGGCCGGGTGGGGGTGGCAGGAGGAAGACACACCCCTGGGAAAGCAGCTTAATCCTTGCTCAGGAAGAGCTCTGGGACATCTTGGAGCAGGTTGGATGTGGCTGGGCACAGAGTGGACCCCGGAGATTTGGCAAAGGCCCAGAACATGGGGTGATGGGTTCTGAAGACAGGCTTCACCCCCATTATGGTATTTCTGCTCTCCTCACTTCCCACTTGACCACTTCTCCAGGAAAGTCTCCAGCTGGGAGAAGAGGGAGACTCTTCCCTAGCACAGTCGTTTGGAGGGAAAAAAAGAAAAAAAATTCCAAATCTTATTCCCAGACACCTGGCTTCTGCTAGTCTGACCACCTTGTCTCAAAGTTGCTGCTAAAACAGGGAGGGGGAGCACCAGAGAAAAATGGGAGCTTTTCTGCAGAGCGATGGGTTGGCACCTGGCAGGGCCCTCGCTCGCGCCCGCAGCCCAGCAAAGCCTTGCCACCTCCCAGAAAGCATTTGAGCAGTCCGGCCAGGTCACTCGGGGTTGGCTGAGGACACAGCCTGACTCCATTCCATTCTAGCCGCTGGCATTTACAAGGCTCTTGCGTGCCCAGACCCAGCTCGGCACCCTAGGGTAGGGAGAAGAGGTATGAATTCTACTCTGCCCACCAGCCCCTTGCTCCCGGGGGGAGAGGCCCCAGGACCAGCCTTTCCTGGCGGCTGTCTTAAATATCTCGAGAGGCTGGGAGGTTCCGAGGAAGGCACAGTTCAGGAGAAGGTCTCCAAGCTCCAACAGGGCCAGTGACCAAAATGGCAGGAACAGGGCTGTGGATCGAACTGTGTCCCCTTGAATTCACATGCTGAAGCCCTCCCAACCCCCACCCCAGTGTGATGGCATTTGGACAGGGCTTTGGGAGGTCATGAGGTTAGATGAGGTCATGAGGGTAGGGCCCTCATGATGGGGTTTGTGGCTTTGTAAAAAGAGGGAGAGAGATCAAAGCATGTGTTCTCTCTCTCTCCTCCCATCAGGTGAGGACTCAGCTGGCTGCAGGTGGGCAGGAAGCAGGCTCCTGCCAGGAAAGGTGGGCAACTTGATCTTGGCTTGCAGGCTCCAGAACTGTGCGAGGTAAATGCCTGCTGTTGTAGCCGCCCAGGTGTGGTTTTTGTTGCAGTAGCCCGAGCCGACTTGCACAAACACGCCTGTGGCTCTTCTTCCCAGACCTCTGCCACCGCGGACAGCTGGCAGCATGGTCAGCCTGTGGCTTTGGCTTCTTTGTCCTCTGACTTCACAGTTACTCCCCTCCTGCGCACAGGCTCACTCCCTGACCCCCATCGCCTCCCCTCCAATGCTCAAGCGCAGCATAAATTAAGATGCCCCAAATATGTGAGCCTATCTGCCCCTTCCCTCGGCTACTGCCCTAACTCTCCTCCAGGTGACTGCTAGTCGCTGACTTCGCCCCTGATGCTCTAGGCCAGCAGGGCTTCTCAAAGTGTGCTCTGGGGACCCCTGGGGGTTACTAAGACCCTTGCAAGGAGTCCATGAGGTCAAACGATTTTTATAAAACTAAGACCTTATTTTCCTTTTTATTCTCATTTTTCTGGAGCTGGCCATAGGCCAGGAGCCATGGGCACCCCTTCCTCCAGACTGATAAACAGGTGTTCTGGAACGTTCCAGGAATGTCAGGCAACTCAGATTTTGGTTTCAGGTTTTCTCTTCAGGAAACAATAGGTTGAATTAGATAATGAAGGATCCTTCTATCTATAAAAGTGGCATCACTCTATTTTTGGGAGGGGGGAATCTTGGTGTTTTTCCTGTAGATTAGGATCTAATTGTGTCTTCCCCCACCTACGTGGTAGAGCTCTTGAGAAGACAAAATAGATTAAACATGCATGTGGTCTAGATGGGGAAAGTAGCTCCCCAATTATCAAGTGTGATTATGGTGAGTGGGACAACCCAATAAACATCAGGGAAGTCCAAGGCCGGTCCCCAACTACCAGCCTCCTTGGTTGCTAGGAGACCGCATCCAGGAGGCTCAAGACAAAGCAGCCGTCTCTCCAACAGCTTCTACTTTAGGAATTGGAATCATTTTTCCTTAAAGGATCCCTGGAGCTGTGGAGCTGTAGTAAGAAACAAAACAAAACAAAACCCCGTTCTCCGCGGTTCGGTGTATATCACTTCTGGCCCTTCAGTCTCATTATCTATCTGTCTGTTGATCACCTCAAAACTTTTAAAATGATGGAATATAACCTACACACGCACAAATGTATAATATATAAATATGAGCTTAATGAGCTAATATAAATAAACATCTAATTATGGTCCAGCTGGGTAATTAGAATATTACTGGCGTCCCAGAAACATCCCCACAACACAAGCCCCTTCCTCCAATGCTCTCTCTTTTTTAATGGTGATGACTTTCCTGTAGTCTCTCCCAGGTGTCTTATTGTCGGAGGCTCCTGGGACCAGGGCGGGTTTTACCCTCTAGGCCCCTGGGTTTAACTGCTTCTAGAAGCGTCCAATGCCCAAACACGGACCTCTAGCCTGCTCCTCTCCAAAGCCCTTCAGATTCCCGGTGTCTGACTCTGTGCTTCATGTCTCCCCTGGGTATCTGAGTGATACCTCAAACTCCACTTCTGATCCTCTCCCCCACATCTGCCCATATCAGAAAAGGTAAAGCCATCCTTCCTGCTGACTCATTCACTTCTAATCCCCCAGATTCACTCCAAATCACTGGATCCCCAGAATCCCGACTCCTCACTTCCGGTACTCATCATCTCTCATTTAGATAACTAACACAGCTCAACTGATCCCTTCACTTCTATCTTTGCCTCAACAGCTGGTTTCAAACCCATCAGTCAAATTCTGTCTCTGCTCTGACGTCACCTTGTGATAATTTCCCATCACACCGAGAGTGAAAGCCAAAGTTCTTACAACTAGTCCATGAACTCCTAGATGCTCTGCCCCCGACTGCATGCCTCTCCGACCTTATCTTCCTTTTGCTATCTCTGCTCCAGCTGCCCTCTTTGCTGTTCTTCAAATGCCCCACATCTGTTCCTGCTCCAGGGCATTTGCACAGGTTCCTATCACACTGAAACTCTCTTTCCCAGGGTCTCCTTGGACTTCTTCTCTTGCCTCCTTCAAGATTTTGCTCTTGTGCCATGTTCTCTGGAAGAACGTTCTTTTTAAAGATTTTTTTTTACCTATTTGACAGACAGAGATCACAAGTAGGCAGAGAGGCAGGCAGAGAGAGAGAGGAGGAAGCAGGCTCCCTGCTGAGCAGAGAGCCTAATGCGGGACTCGATCCCAGGACCCTGGGATCATGACCTGAGCCGAAGGCAGAGGCTTTAACCCACTGAGCCACCCAGGCCCCCCTGGAAGAACATTCTTGACGGTAATAGTTTAACTTCCAACCCCTCCTCCCAACTTTGGCATTTCCTGGTTACCATCTCAGCTTTGTATTTTTTCCATGTAGCCCTCAAAATTTCTAGGCATACCATATACATTATTCATTCATTTCCTTTTCCACTGGTGTGTGAGCTCCACAGGGGGCAGACCTTGCTTTTTTTTTTTTTTTTTATTGGTTTTCTCTTCTCACTGCTATTTCGAGTACCTAAAACAGTACTTGTGGAATGAATGAATGGGTTTCTCTGAGACCAGGGGAGCCGGAGGAGCAGATGCCAAGCGCGTCATGTCTCCTGCTTCGCACCTCATCTCAGCGTGCTCAGTCACAATCACCTCCTGATGTCTCTCAGAAAATCAGAAGTTCGTACCTCTCTAGGTTTTCATGATGATTTTACAGACATATTCACAACTCCCTACAGAGCTGGAGAAAGTTATGTCCATTTGGCTGAGGGAAAACTGAGGTACAAGAGAGTGAGCATGCTGTTCAGCATTTGGCTGTGTTACAGTAGCTGCAGGTTTCTTCAGAGTGTGTGCGCGCGCGCACATGTGTGTGTGTGTATGTGTGTGTGTGTTGGGTTGGCAGTTGTTGTATAAGAAAATTTGTCTGGTCTTTGTCCTTGGTTCTGGGGAGTAAGGCTCCAACAACTTTGGAGCACCCCTGGATCCGTGGCACCTGGAGGAAATCCCAAAGGCTTACTCTCGAACAGCCCTTCTCCCCCTGTGTTGGTTTCATTTCTTCCATGGCAAAAAATTCTTTGTCAGTCTAGGGAAGACAGTGAATTTTTTATTTCTGTTACTGTAATTTTTGGCTCTAGAATTTTCTTTTCTTTTGTGTTTGTTTTTAGTTTTTCTCTTTCTTAATATTTCTACTTTGTTCATACATTGTTTTCAAGACCTTTTCCATAGCTTCCTTTAGTTCTTTGAACATCTTTAAGACAGTTGTTTTAAAGTATTTGTCTAGTAGGTCTGACATCAGATCCTTTTTAGGGAAAATTTCCCTTTGAATGGGTCATACTTTCCTGTTTCTTTGTATTCCTTCTGATTTTTTGTTGAAAAAACTAGACAGTTCAATCCTATCAGTCTGGAACTCAGGAAACTCTGGGAATCAGGTCTTCACCTTTCCCTTGTGTTTGCTGGGGATTTTTATTATTGTTATTGTTGACTGTTTTTTTTTATTGTTGTAGGCTGCCTCTGTGGCACTGATCCTCCTGAGGTATAAACTGAAGGTCTTCTCAGGTTCTGAGTGGGCCCTTTCCCTAGGCCCATAGGGTCACTTCCCAGTTTTGCTCAGGGATACACTGTATTTTATTTACTTATTTATTTTAATTTTAAGGCTTTTATTTATTTATTTGACAGAGAGAGAGCACAAGCAGGCAGAGCGGCAGGCAGAGGGAGAAGCAGGCTCCCCGCTGAGCAAGGAGCCTGAATGTGGGACTCAATCCCAGAATCCTGGGATCGTGACCTGAGCTGAAGGCAGACACTTAACTGATTGAGCCACCTAGGTGCCCTTTAATTTACTTATTTATTTTTACAGATTTTACTTATTTATTTGAGAGAGAGAGAGAGAGCAAGACAGAACACAAGCTGGGGGAAAGGCAGATGGAGAGGGAGAGGCAGACTTCCCACCGAGCAGGAAGCCCAATGCAGGAGTTCAATCCCAAAACCTATCCGACCAAGCCACCCAGGTGCCTCTATTTATTTATTTATTTCTTAATTGGCGGCTGTTAACTGAAGACATAAACTCACTCAGATCTTGACTGGAAAGGAGGGAATCTCAGATCTATTCTTGCTTCTTCTTGGAGACATACAGGCAATTAACTCATGAGGTCCATTAGATCCTCATAATAAGCCCATGAGGTGCATAGAACAGGTCTCGTTATTCCCATTTTACAAATGAAATGTAATAAGATGGAGAAATTTCTCTTCAACCAAGTTTCAGGTGGAGGGAGGAGTAGTTTGGAAATACCCAAACTGCTTGGTGGGCTCCCCCATATCAGAGGAGCGGCGCCGGGGGTTGGGGGGGAGGCGCTGGGATGGCAGTTCCCCAGAGGCCCCCTGAGGGGGGAGGGGCGTGCTTCCGGTGCAGGATCTGGAGCCCGTACAGTGTGAGAGGGTGGTTTTGTGGCAAGGGCACAGAGCTGTAGGCTCTCTCCCTGGGGGTAACCCAATGTTTCTAGGAGAAGCTCTGATCCATGAAAATGCTAGGGGACGCGGATTTCTTGATAAAAAGTTCACAGGTCATGCCTTGGCGTCTGGATACAGCGTGGGATGGATTGGAAGCTCTGCAAAAGACCATAGGAAGGCACTCCAGAAAGGACAGATGTGAGACATCCTCACCACGGTGGCTGAGTTTCCCCCAAAGGGACAGGAGGAACCCAAATGGACCCTTGTGCTGCATTTTATTGGCACATGGAGCTCATTTTAACAGTCTGAACTTTATGAAGATGGATAACGAGATTAGTCCTCTTCCCCCAAAATTCTTCCCTGAAGTAAACAGTGTAAAAGGTGTGCATCCTTCCATGTGTGTACTTTAATTTGGAATCCAGGGGCCTGGAGTCAAACTATTCCTCAGCCCTGGTTCATGACATGCCTTGGTCATACCATGTCATACTATGACATACATCCTTGATCCATTGTGCATGGCCAGATGTATTTTGTTTCATTTGTTTATTTATTAATAAAAGGAACACTCATGAGTACAACATCTGGCCAAAAAACTGGAGCATTATTGATAAATTACATTTATGTACACACCCCTCTCATATGTCATGCTCTAGAACTCCACAGAAGCAACCTCTCTCCTGAAGTCTGTATTTGTCAGCTTCTAACTTTTGTTCTGCTTGTTCAATATCTGTCTCTCTTTCATTTTGGTTGATTTTTGTGTTTCTCCATAGTGTACACTACTGTATGCAATCTTCTGGAACTTTCTTTATTCATTCGGTTTTATGTTACTGACATTCATCCTGTTGAGCGTAGTTGAAGTATATTTATTCTCACTGTAGTATAATATTCAATTATGTGACTACATCGCAATTTGTTTTTCTAGACTTTCAATGGGTCTGAATTATTTCTAGTTTAATACAATGAAAAAACAGTGCTATCCGGAACATTCTTGTGCCTATCTCCAGTGTGTGTGGAGACCTAGACTGCCCTTTCTGGATCCTAGATTGTGAGAATAGCAACTTTCTATAATAATATCAGGATGTTTACCAACTTCCCTCCTACCAGCAAGTTAGACTTAATCACTTCTTGACCAAAATCTATCAGGCGTCTTAAATGTCATTTGAACGAGAGTAGAATGGTATCTCATTTGTGACCTTGATTTGCATTTCCCTGACTGCTAGTGAGGCTGAGTGTTTCTCCGTGTGCTTATTGGCCGGACGGGTTTTTCTCCTGTGCCTATTCATTTTTCCCTTCGGGCTGCTGGGCCCATATTTTCTCTGAGCTGTATGTCATTTCTGAGACATCCCATGTGCATGAATTAAGAGGATAATCTCATAAAGATGCCAATTCTCCCCCCAAGTTGCTCTGGAAGTTTATTTCAACTTGAGTAAAAAATTCTGCCAGGAATTTTACAAGATGATATGGAAAAGCAACAGATCAAGCATAGCGCAGATACCGTTAAACAAAACAAATGAAGTGGGAAGAATGACCCACCAGGTTTAAAAATGTACCGTAATGTAAAGGACATTTATTAAGGAATTGGCGGTATTGGCATGGAGTAGGCCAGTTGGCAAGGAAACAGAATGGAGAGGCTGCAAACAATCCCACGCATGTATAGATTTTTCATTTGCGACAAGAGTCAAGGCAGATGACTGAGGGGAAGGGAACTATTGAACAAGTGTGGCTGGAAAATGTAGTTATCTAAGATACATGAAAGGAACGGAATCAGATTCCCAGTTATCACCATGCACAAGAGCAATCCTAGGGTATTAATAACATAAATGTCAAAGTCAAAGGTTAAGAAATTTAGAAGACAGTAAAGGGGAGTACCCTTCTAACCTTGGGGTGAGAAAGAATTTCTTAAACTGGAAACCGCAAGCAGAAACCATAAAAATAATTGATACATTTCATTGTGTTAAAATTAAGAACTCCTGTCCATCAAAACACAACTTTAAGAAAGTGAGAATATAAGTCACAAACCAGAAGATACTTGTAACAAATATAGCTCCAAATATTGATATTAATAACTTCACTGTTTAATCTGTTATTCAAATGCATAAAAATGGAAAATATATTTTTGAAATCATTTAATAACATATGAATTACCAGAAAATTGCTCATCTACTTAAAAGGTGTATCAAAGGCAACCTTCTAAGATCTAAATAATACATTTAGACCCCACTCACTCCTTTTAAGAACTGTAATATTTTGTAGCACGGAGGTTTCATGATTTTTTCGACCACTCATTGCACTGGGAAAGGACATTCAGATGACTCCATTTTTGTGATCACAAGCAATTCTATGTTTAGGGTTGTTTGCTAGGGAGACAGATTGCGTAGGCTGGAATCCTAGTTTCACCCGAGCTGTGTGCTTTACCAAACTGCTGGACTTGACTTTCATTCCTTATGTGAAATAAGGGGAGAGAGTAAGAACTCTCGCTTTGTGGGATTGTTGTAGGGATTAAACGAGGTTATGCACATAAAGAGGAGTATAGAACTATGTCTGGTTACATCACAAAAGCTGAGGAATGTCAGCTATATATCCTGCAATGTACACCCAGTTTTTAAAAGGTTTATTTATTTAAGAGAGAGAGAGAGAGAGAGCGAGAGGGAACGCATTCTTACACACATGTGAGCGCACAGAGGGGAGGAGCAAAGGGAGAGTCTTTTTAAAAAAGTATTTTATTTATTTATTTGAAGGAGTAAGAGGGAGAGGGAGAGTACAGAGGGAGAAGTAGGCTCCCCATGGACCAGGGAGCCCCATGTGGGACTCAGTCTCGGGACCCCAAGATCATGACCTGAGCCAAAGGCAGACACTTACCCAATTGAGCCACCCAGCCGCCTCTAAATTATATTTCCCAATTCTGTTGCCAATGTATAGAAATACAATTGCTCTTTGGGTATTAAAACCTTGCTAGCTCTCTTACTAATTCCACTAAATACTCTTTTATTAGGATCCATGTAGGCAAGCATATTATTTGTGAAAAATTATGCTTTTGTTTCTTCCTTTTCAGTTCTTAAAATTTTGTTGGTTTTCTTTGGCCTCATGAACAGACCTGGTCATTCAGTAAGAGGCTGAATAGAGGTGGCTATAGTGGGGATCACAGTTTTGTTTCTGATTGTAGAGAGAACGTGTAACTTTTTACCATTACAAATCAGGCTGCCTGCAGGCTGGGGCACATAACTTTTAACAGGGTCAGGGAGCTCCCTTCTGTTTCCTGTTTGTCTGAAGATTTTTTTTTATTACAGATACATTGAATTTTATCACATATTGATGTGATCTTTGACTTTAATTAAGGTATTGGAATTACAGAACCACGTTTCTTGGTTTTTCCTTTTCTTCCTGTCCTCCTCTAGTTCCAGCATCAGGCTAGCCTCCCAGAAGGAACTGGGGAGTGTTTCCTCTATTTCATATTATCTGGAAAAGTTTGCAAAAGACAGGAATTATCTGTTCTTTGAATATTGGTAGAATTTTCCTATGAAAGTACTGGGCCCAGTGAGAAGATTTCAAATTACTAATCCATTCTTTTATGAATGTAGGTCTATTCAGATTCTTTATTTCTTCTTGAATCAGTTTTGGAAAAGTCGTAATTTTATGGGATTTTGTTCGTTTCATCCAAGTTTTAAACATAGTGGCATTAATATAGTCATAATCTTCTCTTTTCGTTTTAATGTTTTATTTGTAGTTATAGCTCTCGTTTATCATAAAATTGTTTATTTGTGCCTTCTCTTTTTTTCTTGAACAATTTTGCCATAAATTTGTTCATTGTATCAGTCTTTTCAAAGCATGAACTTCTGGCTTTCCTGATCTATTTGCACGCTTATTGTTTGTTTTACCTTATTTTCTCATTGTTATCCCTTTTTCTACTTAATTTTCTTAAATTTTATTATGTGTGTCTTTCTAATGTATACATTTTAAGGCTACAAATGTTCTTACTAAGAGAACATTAGCCACACCCAGCAAGTTTTTAGATGTATTTCATTAATGGTCAGTTCTAATTATTCTCTAATTCTGGGTATGGTTTCTTCTTTGGTATACAGATTGCCTAGAAATGTTTTAATTTTTCAACTATTAAGAGTTTAAAAATTATCTTTTGTTAGTAATTTCTGACACAAAGATATTGTGGTCAGAAAACGTGGCCGGTGTGAAATGAATTGCACAAAATTTGCTAAGCTTAAATTCTATAAGTGTTCCAAAAAAAAAAAAATTCTATAAGTGTTCCATATAGGCTTGAAAAGTGTGTGTTCTATAAACGTTCATGTTTTAGGTTTGCTTGGCATGTTATTCAAGGGCGGTAAACTGATTTTTGCTGCTTGATCTATTAATAACTAGGAAAAATGTTAAAACCTTCTGCCATAGTGAATTTGCTCATTTCTCTCACTGGATTCCCTACATTTGTCCTATTAACCATGTCATCTCAAGAACCATTTCTTTCTAGAAGATGCTTAGTAAATGACCCCCCACCACCGTTGTTGTGGGTTAAGTTCTGTCCCCCAAAAAGATTGGATGACATCCTAACACCAGGACCTGTGAATCTGATCTTGTTGGGAAATCAGGATCGGCTGATGGAACGGACTAAAAATGAGATTGTACTGGATTAGGACAGGTCCTAAATGATGATTGTCCTTGTAAAAAGAGATAGAAAGACACAGAAGAAATCCAGAAAAGAAGGCCATGTGAAGATGGGGGCCTGGACACTGTCATATTCACTGTCTCTATCACCTCGTACAATTTACACAGCATTTCTGGGTTTCCACGGATAACGTGAGTAACTCCTAGGTTGGGATTATTTTGCAAAGGACACATTATTTCATCAGTAGGGCGGTTTAGGTTCTCGCACGGAGCAAGAGAGCATGGGAGTTAGAGCAGCCACTAGGTGGCGACATTTCTTTCCGTAGTTAGTCTGTGGCCAGAGTGGGTCCCTGAAGCTGCACCTTGAAACATATCCAAGGAAAATGGTGGATCTGATACTTGATTGGTAGAGATACTTGATACTTGATACTGATTTGATGGAGAGAGCATGGTAAGAAATCATCTAGAATGTTTCCAGGTTTCTGGTCTGAGTTACCAGGTGGTGCATAGAGAGGAGGTGTGACGGGAGGAGGGGTGCCTATCTGAACGTGAGTTTCAAGATCCCTTGGGACACCTAAGTAACGTCCAGTAGGAAACAGAAATCAGGGTCTCTAACTTCCAAGAGAAGTCTGGAAGGAAATTAAAGGCAGAGAATGGGATCTTGGAGGCAGGATATGTTTTCTTAAAATTAGCCCCACCATAGTGTAGGGTCTAGAGTAGGAGCTGGAAATCTACAGCCGGTGGGAAGAATTGGCCCACTCCTGCTTTTTGTGAAGGAAAAAAATTTTATTGGCAGAAAGTCACACCCACTCATTTAGGTATGGTCTATGAAACATTTCACACTACAAAAGCAGTGAAGTAATTTTTGGCCCGAAATCAGGTGGTCTGCAAAGCTAAAGTAATTACTACCTGGCCCTTTGGTGAAAATTTTTGCTGACTCCTTGTCTAGAACAGCATTTCTCCACCTTCACTGTGCATTACGAACCACCTGGGGACCTTGCAAATAGAGAAACTGGTTCAGGAGATCTGAGACCAGCCCATCTATCAGGCTTCTGTGATTTTGATGCCACTGGTCCTGGGACTGTGCTTTGAGAAGTGCCTAGACCAGTGCGGTCCAATAGAAACACAAGTACACAAGTCACTTAAGTTTCTAGTTGTCCCCATGAAAAAAATAGGTGGCAGTAATCTCTTATTTAACTTGATACAGCAAAAATACTATCATGTCTTAGGTAACCAATATAAACAAATTGAGATATTTTATGGAATTCTGTGTGCTAAGTCTTTGAAATCTGGTGTATATTTTGCATGTATAGCCCATCTCAATTAGGACTCAACTAGGACTGGCCACATTTCATGTGCCATACTGGCCAGTGTAGCTCTGGGGTAGCCAGGCTGCCCAGTGGCCAATCCCGTGTTACTAGCTGTGTAGCTACAGTCAAGTTACGTAACTTCCCCACATGAGTTTCTCCGCCGTACAATGAGCATCGTAAATGCCCCTTCTCATGATGTTGTCTTCAGGATCACGTAAATTAATAAAGTGTCTAAACATCCTGTTGGGCACATCGTAGACCACTCTTATGCCATTGGAATGATTCTGTACAGCAAGGAGTTTCTTCCCCTCCTAATAAAGGAAGGAGACTGAGCCCTGCTTCCTGCCTCACGTCCCAGTGGCAGAAGGTGGAGGTAAGTATATTCCTCAGTTCTCAGCCCACAGTTCCCACCTCCCACAAGGATCTTTTTTTCTTTCTTTCCACAAATATTTATTGAGCCTTTACGGTGTATCAGATCCTGGGCCAGGCGCTAGGATAGAACACAGAGATGAACACAGAAGCCCTCTGTCCCCATGGATTACATTCTAGTAGAGAGCTTCACAATGAACATGATGTAGAGTATGCTGGAAGGTGGTACCATGGGCAGGAAGGGGTGGGGGGAGGCTGGAAAGTGCTGGGGAGAGGAAGAAAGGTCAGTTTTAAGTAGGTAGCTGGTGGGCTTTCTTGGGGCAGCAAGTTACTGATGGTCCTAAGGCCAGGGGGGCTGGAGCATAGCCCATTTTTCTTCTGACTTCCTTTTCCTTGTTGATTTGCAAGAAACCTTGTAAATATGTATTAGTCCCTTGTCCATTGTAGTCACTGCAAATACCTGCTTGGTCTGTCTATTCCCTTTGACTATGGTAGCTGTTGAATAGAAATCCTTACTTCTGCTGTTTCTTTCTTTCTTTTCTTTAAAGATTTTTATTTGAGAGAGAGCAAGAGCCTGAGAGGGAGACCATGGGCAGGGGAGCAGCAGGCAGAGGGAGCAGCAGACTCCCCGCTGAGCAGGCTCAACCCCAGGACCCTGAGATCATGACTTAGAGCTTAACCGGCTGAACCCACCCAGGCACCCTCTTCTGGTATTGCCTTATTCATCCTTTCTCCCTTACATTTGGTGCTTTAGGATGTGTGTGGGGGTGGGGGGTGGGGGGGCTGTTAAAAAGTGATTGGCTTTTAAGGATAATTTAGAGTAAAAAAAAATTCTGAAGTTATGTTTAGAATAAAACCAATACACAGAAATCATTTCCTCTAAGCTGCCTTTGGGAAACATCCATCTTACTTTGCCGCTCTCGTTTCTACCTTATTCCAGGTTTCCTTCTCCTTTTCTCAGGACTGAGTGCATTAAGAAGAAAGGAAGCCACTTGATTTTCCCAAGTTTTTCTAAACAGAGCTCTAAAACGCACTGCTCCCTGCCTGAGTGAACTTCACTCAGTGAGAGGAGGAAGCGGGGCCGGGGGGGCTGCTGCTGAGGGGCCTGGAGACTGTGTCCCCCGCTCATCACGCTAAAAGGGCACAAAGCTTGGCAATCCCA